>NC_088909.1:32506701-32824101 GCF_037157495.1 Lathamus discolor | reverse complement strand
TTAGTGACAGTTGCTGTACCAAACATCTTAATCCCATTTCATACTTTTTGTACAGCACTATTTATTTTTGCCCTGACTCTTTTTACTTTTTGGAAATGCTAGACACATATTAGGAAAATATTTATTGAAGTTAAGTAGCCATTTTATTAAAGCTAGACATAGAAATATAGACACTGAATCCAGCATTTTTCTCTGCAAATCATGTTACCTCTGGGGAAGAATAGTAAGCAATGTGAATAGTTTATTTAAATTCAAATATATCTATCTTATAGAAGAAAAATGTGAAATTGTATAGTAGAAAAAAGGCTATACTTCCACAAAGGAAAAATTTTTGAGCTCCAGGGCTCAGAAAGACCATGAATTTAATGACCTTTGTTGAAGCACAGATTGAGTAATTTTTTTTTTGGCAGTCTACATCACATAATCAAAGGAAAATTGCCTCCTGTCTAATATAATGTCCCTGAGAGTACATGTACCAGGACCTAATAGCAGTCACAGAAAACATACTATAGATGATCCACTTTTCTTTCTTTACAAATATACTTAAAGAAGTAGTCCAGAGTTTCTAGGCCCAAAGAATAGGCACAAGGGTTAGCTGGTTTTTGCTTTTGCTTTATGTTTGACAAAACGAAAGTTTGCCTACTCCTTCCTTCTTCTGACCATACCTTCGAATACACTAAATAGCACAAAACCCCTAAAATATTTAGTTTGGCAGGAATAAAAATTACTCAGTAAGTAGTATATCTTAATGTCACTTAATGAGAAATTTGAATTGGAAATTAGGAATTTTGGTGTCTAAATTCGTATCTGTTTAGCTTGACTCTTCTTTGTGAATATTCTAGAAACAAACATCTTGTATCCTAAACAAACACCTAAAACTTGGTTTGAAAAGTAAAGATACTGCTTATTGGGAGGGTAGAATAATAGGGTAGAAATAGAATTGACAGAAACAGAATGGAACAAAAAAGGACAGCATAAAATAGCATAGAATACTGCACAGACTAGAGTGGACTTGGCTAGACTAGACTAGACTAGAATAAGCCCAGTTGGAAGGGACCTACAGTGATCCTCTAGTTCAACTGCCTGAATACCTTTGTAAAAGAATGTGTATCGTGTCCAGAAGAACATCCACAGATTCCATGAGTTTAAAAAACACTGCTTTAAATATTCTTTAACAAATTTGCTTGTCCTTTTAATCACACATTTTTTTCTGAGTCATCTAAAGGATATTTCTACATTTTTTGGTTCTGAGATAATTTTCTGTAACACAGACCCTTAAGCCATGATTCAAACTTTGTATTTATTCATGACAGATAAGTTATAAGTCACTATAGTTAACTGTACTTCCCATACAGTACCATGGCACCCAACTATGTAGTGACATGGGATGACAGATTTTTGTACCAGCAAGGAATGAAATTGAATCAACTTTTGAGAAAGGAAGATCATTCCTGAAAAAGGGAGAAAAAACATTTATAGAGCTTCTACAGCTGTTTCGTATATGGTATAAAAGGTCATGGAAAACCAGTCATGAATATTTTCAAGAGTGAGACAGCAGCAACAGATTTTATATCCCTCTAAAATAAGTACTGAAAATGTATGCATGCCAATCGTATGTCCATTTTCAGCTGTAGAGATAGCTTTCATAGATTGCATTGGAACTTCATAGAATCATAGAATAGTTAGGGTTGGAAAGGACCTTAAGATCATCCAGTTCCAAACCCCCTTCCATGGGCAGGGGCACCTCACACTAAACCATGTCACCCAAGGCTCTGTCCAACCTGGCCTTGAACACCGCCAGGGATGGAGCACTCACAACCTCCCTGGGCAACCCATTCCAGTGTCTCACCACCCTAACAGGAAAGAACTTCTTCCTTATATTCAATACAAACTTCTCCTCTTTAAGTTAGAACCCATTGCACCTTGTCTTGTCACTACAGTCTCTAATGAAGAGTCCCTCCCCAGCATCCCTATAGGCCCCCTTCAGGTACTGGAAGACTGCTATTAGGTCCCCACGCAGCCTTCTCTTCTCCAGGCTGAACAGCCCCAACTTTCTCAGCCTATCTTCATACGGGAAGTGCTCCAGTCCCCTGATCACCCTCTTGGCCTTCCCCTGGACTTGTTCCAGCAGTTCCATGTCCTTTTTATGTTGAGGACACCAGAACTGCACACAATACTCCAAGTGAGGTCTCAAAAGAGTAGAGGGAGAGAATCACTTCCTTTGACCTGCTGGTCACGCTCCTTTTGATGCAGCCCAGGATACGGTTGGCTTTCTGGGCTGCAAGTGCACACTGCCGGCTCATGTTTATTTTCTCATCAACCATCACCCCCAAGTCCTTCTCTGCAGGGCCGCTCTGAATCTCTTCTCTGCCCAATCTGTAGCTGTTCCTGGGATTGCTCTGACCCAGGTGTAGGATTTCTCACTTGTCATGGTTAAACTTCATAAGTTTGGCATCAGCCCCCTTCACAAGCATGTCAGGGTCCCTGTGGATGGCATTCCTTCCCTCCAGGGTATCAACCGAACCACACAGCTTGGTGTCATCAGCAAACTTGCTGAGGGTGCACTCAATCCCACTGTCCATGTCACTGACAAAGATGTTGAACAAGACTGGTCCCAACACCAATCCCTGAGGGACAGCATACGTTACTTGTCTCCAGCCGGATATTGAGCCATTGACCACAACTCTTTGCATGTGGTCATACCGCCAGTTCTTTATCCACCGAGTGGTCCACCTATCAAATTGATGTCTCTCCAATTTAGGGGCAAGGATATCTTGTGGGACAATGTCAAACGCTTTGCACAAGTCCAGGCAGATGACATCAACTGCTCTACCCCTGTCCATCAGTTCTGCAGCCCCATCATAGAAGGTCACCAAATTGGTCAGGCAGGATTTCCCCTCAGTGAAGCCATTCTGGCTGTTACCAACCACCTTGTTGTTTTTCATGTGCCTTAGCATGCTTTCTAGGAGAATCTGCTCCAGGATTATGCCAGGCATGGAAGTGAGACTGACGGGTCTGTAATTCCCTGGGTCATCCATTTTCCCCTTCTTGAAAATGGGGGTTATATTTCCCCTTTTTCAGTTGTTGGGAACCTGACTGCCATGATCTTTCAATATGATGGACAGTAGTTTAGCAACTTCATTATCCAGCTCCTTCAGTTGCTGCAGATGGATTTCATCAAGTCCCATGGACTTGTGTACATTCAAGTTCTTAAGATGGTCTCGAATCAGATCCTCTCCTACAGTGGTCTTAGGGTCATCATTCTCACAGTCTCTCCATCTGCCTTCCAAGACTTAGGTGGTATGGTCAGAGCATTTGCCAGTGAAGACCGAGGTAAGAAGTCATTAAGAACCTCAGCCTTCTCCAAACCCAGGGTAGCCAGTTCTCCCAATAGCTTCTAGAGGGGGCCTATGTTGTTCCTGGTCTTTTATTCGCTACGTACATATAGAATCCCTTCCTGTTGTCCTGAACATCCCTAGCCAAGTTAATTCTAACTGGGCCTTAGCTTTCCTAACCTGATCCTTAGCTTCCGGACAACATCCCTCTATTCTTCCCAGGATGCCTGTCCTTGCTTCCAGCTTTTATAAGACTCTTTTTTCTTTCGAAGTTTCCTTGGCAACTCCTTATCCATCCAAGGAGGTCTCCTGGCCCTCCTGCTGCACTTCGTTCTAGGTGGGATGCAACATTCTTGAGCTTATAGTAGGTGATCCTTGAATATCAACCAACAGTCTTGGGCCCCCTACCCTCTAGGGCTATATCCCATGGAACCTTACTAAGCAGGTTCCTGAAGAGGCCAAAACCTGCTCTCTTGAAGTCCAGAGTAGTGAGCTTGCTGCACGCTCTTCTTAATGTCCTGAAGATCTCAAATTCGACCATCTCAAGATCGCTGCAACCAAGGCTGCCCTGGAGCATCACTTTTCCAACCAGCCCTTCTCTGTTGGTGAGCACGAGGTCAAACATGGAACCTCTCCTTGTTGGCTTCTCTGTTAGTTGCAGAAGGAAGTTGTCTTCCACACAATCGAGTAACCTCCTGGGTTGCTTGTCCTAGGCCGTACCGTTGCTCCAACAGATATCAGGGTGGTTGAAGTCTCCCATGAGAACAAGGGCCTGTGAGTGTGAGGCTGTTCCTATCTGTTTGTGGAGTGCTGCATGTACAGATTCCTCTTGATCAGGCAGTCTGTAACAGATCCCCGTAACAATGTCTCCCGTAGTTTTTCTCCCTTTAACCCTGACTCACAAACTCTCTCTTGGCGGATCACCTGTCGCCAGACAGAGTTCCATACTCTCCAGCCTAAAATAAATAGCAACTCGGCGTCTGCCTGGCCTGTCTTTTTTAAAGTGCCAATAACCTTCCATTCCAACACTCCAGTCACAGGAGATATCCCGCCATGTTTCTGTGATGCGTATTGTATCATACCCCATAGACATGCACACGTCTAATTCCTCGTTTGTTCCCCATGCTGCAGGCGTTGTATAGAGGCATCTGAGCTTTGCTCCAAATGAAGCCGGCTCATTGACTGTGGTGGCTGGAATCTCTCTACATTGTTCCGAGCATTTTTTATAGGTGCTGTCCACTGACTGTGTGTGTTGGGTTGGAATGATGCTCCCTCCCCCAACACATCTAATTGAAAGCATCCTTGAGCAGTCTGGCAAACCTCTTACCAAGACTGCTTTTCCTCTTATCAGACCATCTCCACCAGCCACCAGTAGACCTGGCCTACAAACTTGGGTCTCGTGTTCAAGATACTCAAACCCCTGACTATGACACCACCCTTCTAAGCATTTTTTAACCACTTACACATTTTTTTTTCTACTTAGCTACAAATAAGACTAGTCTTCTGATTTCTTTTCACATGTCCTGCAGAGGCTAATGACTTAAAGAATGAAACATTCCAGGCACCTAAATAGCTTTCCATTTTTTCAAGTGGTAAGAAACATTATAGCTGTGCCATCACCTCCATAATTTCTACTGTCTGATTGACATCTAATCTCTGTATGTTATCAGCAATAAGGATTACCCTACGTACAAAGTTTTCCTGAAAACAGTAGAAAAAGCTACCTAGATACATAACTATCCTTGAGAAGCAAGGAACTTTATTTCTTGAGCATATGACAGCCATATGTTTGACCTCAGGATGTAAACAGATATTCAAGATTGACAGGTAGGGATTCAGATTAGGTTCTACTACATTGAAGGTTCTGTCCTAAGCATCTCTTTAAGGCTGAATCAAGTTGCATGACTGCATTTAGAGTGTCAGCAATGTAACTGGACTGTCCGCTGTTAGACTGCCTTGACCTGCAGAATTGGGTGCTCCCAGTAATTTCCAGCATGTTCTACCATCATATGTGGCGGCGTCTGCCAGACTTTACCTGTCAACTTTGTTCAAAATGATCAAACAAAAAGGTTGAAAATCCTCTGCAAACCAGGAGTGAATGAGCAAACTCACCATTAAAATTCTGCTTTAAATAAAAAAGAGTAACCCAATCTTCTTTTCAATTAGGAAGGACTCTTACAAGACTTCTGATTTTGCTGCACTGCCTCAACTAAATTACCTATTACTGCGTACTTCTATTCAGACTCCTTCAATTTGTTCTTTAGCTGGGGACTCATGTTCCTCAGGACTTCTTGTGACTTTATAATAGAGCTAGGTTAGTTGATTTCCTAAGTACTTTGCACACCTATCTTAGCTGTAATAAGACTCTTCTGTTTGGGCAGATGGTGCCAGTATTAGTGTTTAATAGTTTAAAAGAATCCCTAGAAGCTATGTACCAGTGACAAATATGCAATAGCAAAATTCAGTGAAATAAAGAACAGGGAATTTTCCTCATCCTGTTTCTGATTTTAGCCGTTCTTAGTAGGAAACTCTCCAATGGATTTGGACAGTTTAAGAGTATGAAGGCTACTTTAATCTATGTCAACTGCCAACAGCCCAAGGCTTACTGGACCACAGGGAGCTAGATAGGCACAGTATTATTTGTCTGCCTTTCCACAGAGAAATAAATTATTTTTAATTTTTTCTGCTGTCAAGTGTTTGATTTTCTAATTAACTTGACCATACCAACATTCCAGTACCCAGCAAAAAGTATCTGAATTGGCAGAGCTATACAAAAGCTGTGCCTGCAGTACTTGTGTAGATCTGATTCAATGTCCTCCCATTAACTACCCAATTAAGCAGAAGAAAGTTTAAATTACTAGCCTCTGACTTTATATATTTATTTTTACAGAAAACTAGTAGTTAACTATGTTTAAAGTCCAATGTATATACCAGATCAAGCCATGAAGGACATGGGGAAAATTAGGAATAATTAAAGGAAATGAGAAGGAAAGAAAACACATTACCATTAGAAAAGAATTTCTTATTTAATTACGGTCTAATTCAGTGAGTTATTAGACTTTTATTTAAAAAGAAACACCTGATAATTAAGTAGCTATTAAAACAAATTGCTCATTAGTTTTGGAAACACAGACAACCCTTTTACTGAAAGGCTACCTCCAAGTTATATAGCTTTAAATAGATATCTCCTTTTCCAGTAACCCAACTCAATGGAGCCAGCTGCACAAAATGTTTCATATGAAAAGAACAGCAGCTAGAACTAGATCTCGAAAAGAGAATTGATCTAAGCTGCCTAGGAAGCAGTCCCTGTGCTTTCAGAGGCAGAGAAATCCTGTCCTAAATTGTAATACTTGTGGGGTTTTTTTTAACAAACTTCCTACATACATACTGATTTAAAACTTTAATCCTGTTGACCTGAATTGAACAATAATAGTCATTTTCAAGTTGTGTGAGCTGGTAATGACCATGACTGAAGAGCATATCCACTTGTAGTAAGATTTATGTTTAATTTAAATGAAACTAATGAAAAAAAAGGGCTAATAAAAAAAAAAGTTATTTGCCCAGTCTTATTCTGCGTCCTTATTCTCACTGCTGCATGCAAAACTTCCTAACTTTACCTAAAACTAATGTATGAAGACAATGAGTCTTTTTTTAACATCTGCTGGAACTTGTTTGGTTCATTGTGTCTGAGTAAGTAGAGGACTTTCATATTTAAAGGTACCTCAGAAATCTTGATTGTCTCAGGCCTGGCTAACTGACTAAGTTTGTGAATAAAAAAATTCAAAGTGCTTTTGGGTATGTAACCTATTTTGATAAAATGTCACTCAGACTTATGAATCATTAACTTATTTGCAAAATCATTCTGCTGGATTAAGTAGACCTCCTTTCTACAAAATAAGTCAACCTCTAAAAGTAAGCTTTTGACTATACTGTTCAGATAAGGTCAAAAAGAGCATATGTTATGGAAAATATTTACAAAGGAAAAACAATCACTTAGCTAAGGAAAATTCTTGCTTTTTCATTTTAAACGCTTTGAGTTTCATTTTACTTCTTTGTTTGCTTGCTTATTTTGAAACCTCATACTGTATTGGAGTTCTGACCTCCAGCTTTTATTTTGACCTCAGAAGTGCTAGGAGATGTTGGATATGTTAGGTTAAACTCTACTTTATTCTTCTATAATGGCCTTTATATTTGCAAACTGTGTGTAAATTAAATGGCAAGTTAATTGTTAAATTTGCCTTTTTTTTTTTTTTTTTTTTTGTCTGATGAGTTACCTTTGCCTTGAAGTATTGAGGGAAAAACTATCCAGTATTTACCAAAATAACTTTATTTTGGTAAAAATCTTATAACTTTGAAAAAGCATGTATCTACCACTTCTGAAAGTTTAAAAAAAATACTTTTCTCATTAAAAATATCACTTATTTATGACAAAAGACATTTATGACAAAATTAAAAATATTTTCTCTAAAAGGAAAAGCTAGAAAAGAAAAGAAGTACCTACAAAGTAATATTTTCAGGTCTTTGAGGGTCTGAGTTCTGTATGTGCATAGGCCAGGGGATCTACTAGGATTGCAAGACTTGATCATGAAATAGTGAAGACTAGGAAAGACCTTTAGGGTTGTATTATTCAAAGCAGTGCTTCAGACTTAGATTGGTATCCTCAGGACGCTGCCTGGTCAATAAATAAAAAATCTCCAGTACACAGATTCTTCTGCCTCTCTTGGACTGGTTCCAGGAGTTAGTAATCCTAATGATGAAAATATTTCTCCTTAATATGTATATCCAATTGAAATCTCATTTCAAGAAATCTGTGTGCTTCTCGTCTTTTAACTGTGCTGGTCTGAGTCTTATTTTGTGCCTGTTTCTCCGTTTATGACAATTAAATAGTGCAGTTAGATCCTGCTTAACCTTTTCTTCTCAAGCCTAAACAAACTGAGCTCACATAGCCCTTCCTCAGCATAAACATTCCTTGTGTTAGTGGCCTTCCAAAATGATTTGCAGTTCCTTTAAACCCTTCTGCTTTCAAATGATAGTTAACATAGCAGGGCAAATATTGTGAGTCTCTGTCATCACTAACTACTGACTTAACAGCTGCTCTGCTGAAGTCAACAAGTTTATTGCTTGAGTGATGGCAAGTCTGCGCCAATATTTTTCAACTCCACATAAATATAATTACATGAAGTAGAACAGCATGTCAAATTTCTTCTCTAATACTTTGCTAGCAATGTATAGTAGATTGCTCCAGCTTTAATATCATCTTCAATATGTTATATCAAATCTGACTTACTTGTCTGTGTGAGAATGGGTTTTAGATTGCTTTCAATCCTTTGAATACAAAGAAGTTTACTTCGGTTTTGTATGTGCCATGTTTTGGCCCAAGGACAGCTGCATAGCAGAGACATATAAGTCATCCCAAAAGCTTATCAGAGTAATGTAAGGCTCATTTAGATTTAGTAAATCTTTATAATGCACCACTAGAAGTAGCACAATCTATTTTAGTCATAACCTAAGTCAAATCAATGAGCTAAGAGCCAAAATAATCAACTAAGAGTAAAAGCAAAATATTAAAGATTTCAACAAGTGCTTGGACTTGAGATACCATTGCCTATTAAAGCCATAAAGGAGCTGAGCATCCAATCTTCTTTAGTTTGGAAAATTGATTGCTTTCCTGTATTGAGTTCACTGTTTACATTGCATTTACCTGCATATATCTGAAGCCAAACATGCATATGTATGATCTGTGATAATGAGTTGGGGAGTGAAAATTTACCCAACTGTTCTCTGAGACAAGGAGGCACAAAAGCACAAAATGGAATATAAACCTTCGTAAACACGTGGAATCAGTTCTAAGTAACGATGGCTTTGTAATGGAAAATAACTGAGGTGCATGAAGATAAACCCCTGTAGCTGACATTAATTTTATGACCTTAGTACAAAAAGTGTAAGAAAAACAGGATAGAACACTGGACCTGGGGATGGGGAGTATCTGGGACTAGCAGATGTCCAGGATGGAAGCAGTTAAACTAACTGATAAGTATGACAGGATGATTGCTATGTCTGTAATGTTAATTAAGCTGATGCTTCAAAGGCTGCCAGAAGTTATGAAGATTATTGGAAGAAGTAAACGACCCTCAAACACCACCAACACATTTTTGTGCACATGTGGAAAACTTTCTGGAAAATGATGCAAGTCAAATGCAGCCTTGTGAATATGTATGTATGCCCAGTGACTATATAAGGACAGCTTGTGTAGCAATATGGTGATACACATTGAGAGGAGCTATCCCCCATGTCTCCCGGCCCCACAATAAGGAATACCTGCTTGTCAACTTGAAGAACTTGTTGGCGAGTTTCTTCCTGGAGTTTTCTCTGAATCAGTTTGGTACCCCAGATGGGACCCTCTCTGCTCGGCTGCATGACCCGCTGAGGACAGGGCTCACTAGGGCCCTCGGGAACTTTTCCCGGGGGGACCCCTCCACTCATTCAGATCACTGTGGGAACAGACAATGACCATCTTCATAAAAGATATTAATTATTTTCTTCTATATAGTCTGTAAGATGTGGGGGGCATCTTACATAAAGACTAAATTGGTTTGGTAAGCATACACAAGGTTTGGAAGTTTTCCATGAATCAAATCAGGAAATCTCATAGGTAAAAGTGTATACAATCCTAAAATTGAAAATAGAAATCAGATTGGGACAACTGGGAGAGGAAGTTATCCAAGACAGCAGTGACAAATAAATTTTTCTGAATTACCAAGAAAAGGAGGTTAACGATATTTGCTGGTGTTAACAATACTTTTTCAGGGTGGCCTGAAGCATTCTCTTGTAGAATAAATAATGCAAGACAAGTAGTTAAAATATTATTAAAAGATATAATACCTTGTTTTGGAGTACAAGCAGCAATTTCTTCTGACTGAGGCTTGCACTTTAATGCAAAATTAAAAACATTTACAAAAAAAAGTTACAAAAGATTAGCAAAAAATTAGAAATTTATTGGCAACTATGTGTTCCATACAGGCCTCAGGCCAGTGGGCACGTAGAAAAGATGAACCATCTGATCAAACAACAAATTAGTAAAATATGTCAGGAAACAAATTTATATTGGTACCAAGCCTTACCACCAGCTCTATTAAGAATTTGAACTAAATCTTGGTTGAAAGAAGAGGTTAGCTCATTTGAAATTTTATATGGAAGACCATATCAGTCCCAGTTTAAAGGAGAAAGTCTTCAGGAAGTGGGAGAAGGCTATCTCCTACATTTTCTAGTCAATCTGAGAAAACAATTAAAAGAAAAAAGAGAATACTGGGGATAAGAGCAAGAGGTTTGGATTGTCCAATTTACCCTTTCAGATCTGGAGACTGTGTTTATGTTGAGAATTTTTCAGGAGATCCTCTACAGGAGAAGTGGAGTGGACAGTACCAGATATTATTAACCACCTTTACAGCAGTGAAGATAAAGGAACGACCTGCTTGGATACATTATTCATGAATAAAGAACGCATCAGAATCAGAGAAGACATGGCAGATCAAACCTTCAGGACTCTTAAGCATGAAATTGCGTAGGTTATAATTTGGACTAATATGATAACTGGTGTACCAGCTTGGGACCAAAACTTATATCTGAAATTAATGAAGAAAGTTGTTAATTGTAGCGACTGTCGGGTGTGTGCACATTTGCCCAAATCAGGAGAAAATCCAGACCTTCAATTAATTGGCGTTCCAATTCCCAGCACTATCTCATGGACAAATTCGTGGGTGAACACTAGCAGTCTATGTCAGAGCGAAAGGTTAAGATTTGGGATCGGTGATCCTAATCCAAGTAAAGAATATTATACCTGTGTACAAAGATGTATTACACCAGGAACCAGAGTAGAAGGTTATGTTTGTTTAAATGCCACAGGGGCAGGTCGCTATTCAAATTGCAATCACACTCTTAATACAGAAGGTATCATAATTCAGTGGTGGCCAGTTCCTGAAGGGAAAGGATGGTGTTGGTTATGTGGAGAAAATGCTTATAAGACTCTATCCCTAATAAGACTCTATCCCCTAACTGGAAGGGGGCATGTACCTTGGGTGCTGTGGTACCCAATCTTACAATTATTGACATATATCCTTCTGGAACCTGGGTTAGAAGTTTTGTTAAAGGGATAAAATAAGGGTTTAACCCTATTGCTGAACAGAACACCGCATTTCGTAGTTTTGTGAGATGGCTAATTCCATCATTAGGAGTAAGTGAATTAGAGAAGACAATTGTAAATATCTCAGCAACCATAGAGGAAACAGAGAGTAAAACTTTTGATATAATCCAAGTGGAACAAAAAGAGATAACTAGCCTATCTAAAGTGGTATTACAAAACCAAATCGCCCTAGACATGTTATTGGCTTTACAAGGAGAGGTTTATTCCATAATCAATGAAAGTTGCTGTTCCTATATAGATCAAAGTGGCAGAACTGAAACAGATCTGGAGTAAATTTGGAAACAAACTGCAATATTTCATGAAATGACCAAGGATGATACCTTGTGGGGGGATGAAGAAATACGGAAAAAGTTAACTTCATGGTTACATAATGTCTCCTGATTGAGGCAACTGGTTGCAGGAATATTAATATTAATTGTTTTAATATTAATTACTTGAGGTATGATACAATGCTCATTCTGGTATTGTATATGATCTATGATAAATTATGAACATTGGAAGAGAAATGAAATCAAGCATTCAGTAGAAACAGGAAATTATTTCAAAAGTGCTCTAGATGGTAATGGTAGTACACAAAATGTTGCAAAAGAATTTCCAAAAGGACAGAAAAAAGGGTAATTTGAGAAAAGGAGGCACAAAAGCACAAAATGGAATATAAACCTTTGTAAATAAGTGAACCAGTTCTAAGTAACTATGGCTTTGTAATGGAAAATAACTGAGGTGCATGAGGATACACTGTTATAGCTGACATAGTTTTAAGTCCTTATGACCTTAGTACAAAAAGTGTAAGAAAAACAGCATAGAAACACAGGACTTGGGGATGTGGAATATCTGGGACTAGCAGATGTCCAGGATGGGAGCAGTTAAACTGACTGATAACTAGAAGGACAAGTTGATTGCTATGTCTGTAATGTTAATTAAGCTGGTGCTTCAAAGGCTGTGTCATGGTTTAAGCCCAGCAAGTAACTCAATACCATGTAGCCGCTGGCTCACTCCCCTCTTTTCCTCCCCCCCCTGCTCCCAGAAGGATGGGAAGGAGAATCAAAAGAGTGTAACTCCACAGGTTGAGATAAGAACAGTCCAGTAGCTAAGGTATAACACAAACCACTACTGCCATCACCAATAATAATAATGATAAGGGAAATAACAAGGGAAGAGAATACAACTGCTCACCACCCACCGACCGATACCCAGCCCTACCAGAGCAGTGATCTAGCCCTTCCGGGTAACTGCCCCCAGTTTATATAGTGCACATGACGTGCTGCGGTATGGAATACCTCTTTGGCTAGTTTGTGTCAGTTGTCCTGTCTCTGCTTTCTCCCAGCTTCCCCTCCTCCCTGGCAGAGCATGAGACTCAGAAAGTCTTTTGTCAGAGTAAACATTACCAAGCAGCAACTAAAAACATCGGTGTTATCAGCGCTGTTCTCAGGCTGAAAGTCAAAACCACAGCACTGCACCAGCTACCAAGAAGGAGAAAAATGACTGCTGCTGCTGAACCCAGGACAGGCTGCCAGGAGTTATGCAGGTTATTGGAAGAAGTAAACAACCCTCAAACACCACCAACACATTTTTGTACACATGTGGAAAACTTTCTGGAAAATGATGCAAGACATATACAGCCTCATGAATATGTATGTATGCCCAGTGACTATATAAGGACGGCTTGTGTAGCAATATGGTGACACATGTTAGGAGGAGCTATCCCACATGTCTCCCAGCCCCATAACAAAGAACACTTGCTTGTCAACTTGAAAACTTTGTTGTCAAGTTTTCCCCTGGACTTTTCTCCAAATCATCTCCATGAGTTCTGGCTGTTCTCCTCACAACTTCTGCAATCCTGGCAACGAATTCAGTTCTCAAACATTCGTGCTGAATCAAAACATGAACCTAAATATTTTCCTTTTATGAGCTTTTATCGCCAGGAATGGTGTTATAAAGAATTTATGAACATGAAATCTTCACTAACTACAGGGTTATTCCTGTCCTTGAGAAACAAATAGAAGCTACCTTAAAATATAGGTATAAAATTCTCTTCACTGGAGAATTCAGCACTGACAGGCAGTGTCCCAAGGTCTTCATAATTACTGGATGTTTTCAGGGCTCTAAAAGGTATGAGTGGAATGCAAGATAAAGATTAGAGATCTCTTCAAGTAGTCAGTCAGAATATCTACATGTGAAAAAGCAAACTTACAAGAAATCATTTTCCTAAAGCAGTGTAAGTCAAAGATGCATTACAATATTCATCTTTCTATCTGGGTTTTGCCACTAGCTTTGCAAATAAACCAGATTCCAATTATATGCAACATTATTAGTATTGTTTTTTCAGAAAAATGCAATATAAAGTCACAAAATAATGCTTTTTTTTTCTATTTGAACAAGTACTAAATAATGATCATGAAAAAAGTTAAAGACATATCTAATAAAACTATATGGGAATTGCTGCTCTTGAGTATATCTAAATTATTTTGAAGTGTGCAGTAATGAAACTACAAACTGAATTAAGTACCTTCTTCTGCTTCTGGAAGCTGTTGTGTCTGATCCATTAAAGAATACATGTTTTCATTGCAGTAATCAGAGGTTTAAATGGGCTTAATGTGATTAGAAAATTCCTTGGAGATATATATTATCTCTTATGAAAATTTATATTCTTTGTAGGTTAAAATGCATTGTTTCAGCATCAGTGTAGGACTATAGAATTGCAGTTTTAAGTACTAGCTGTGCTTAGATATGAGCAGAAGGCTCCTGTTGAGTGTAAAAGGAGACAAAAGCACTGGGCATAAACGCATACAAAAATCACACTGAATATCCTTATAAATAGTCTAAAGTTCTCATGGAAGAGCATTCACAACTGCTATAATGATTTTGATCTATTCTGAAAATGCAACTGTGAATGTCCTCCCCCAAATTATGATGCTAAAAGAAAGTCAGTCTGTTGGCAGTAAGACGTTTAAACTTAGTTTCTCACAGCAAAATCAGTGAAAGTTAGTTCAGTGCTGCTTTGTCTGAGCAAAAACAAAATCAAAACAATATACCTCCATGAAAATCAAAATTAGAGATGCTTACGATCATGATTTGCATGCATATCTGTTATTACATACATGTAAATACGCATACCATCCCACATTCAGCCTATGCAAATGCTTCTAGAATTGGAGATTTAATTTGCTAAACAAGAAATCTCAGAAAAAAACCTGAAGTGTTTCTAAGTGTTTTCTGACCACATCCAGGATGTCAGTTTCTTATGGCATTACCTATTTAACACTTCAGTCTTGGTAATTTGTTTCTTTTGGGCCAATATGATAACACCAATTTTTCATTTTCTTTTCCTTTTTTTATTTTTTTAGTTGATATCCACCTGACTGAATCTCTTAAGCATATCTGTAAGAGACTGGTCTGAAATCAGACTCCACTGTCCATTGTCTCAAAGATTGGTAGGAGAAGCTGAGATGGGACTCCACCATCCACTGCCTGAGGGATGAGTGGGAAAGAGCTGAGACTCTCCCTTCCATTGCCTCAAGGACTGGTGTAAGGAAATGAAATGGGTCTCCACCCACCATTGTCTCAGAGATGAGTGGAAGGAAGACTCTCCCATCCCTTGCCTGGGAGAAGGGAGTGAGGAGCTGAACTGGGACTCCACCATTCATTGCCTAAGGGATGAGTGGGAAAGAGCTGAGGTAAGACTCTTCTGTCCAGGTGTGAGGAACTGCTGTCCATTATCCCAAGAATTGCTGCAGACACCTGTGTGTGTGCAGACAGCTGCAGCTGGCTGCAAGACCAGGGAAACCAATCCCCAGGATTCATGACATGAAGAGCATAGGTACTCTCCCCAACTCACAATAAAAGGGGGAATAAAACATTGCCAAAATGGGTACCTTCAAGGGGACTTCATAAAGATGCCTTCACAAGGACATCTAGCACCCATAGACTGTTGGGGGACACTCTGCTTTGAGACTACGAACCCTGAAGAACTCCCACCACCAATGATGACAACATGGGGGTACTGCTGAATCCACGCTGGTGACTATCTCTCTCTCTCTCTCTCTCTCTCTCTCTCTCTCTCTCTCAACCTCAAATCCTTGCTTCATTTTCTGCCTTTTTCCAATCTATCCTATTGCTGTCCCCTTTATTACAATAATTTCCCTTTTTTCTAATAACTTTTTGTAATTTGTAATAAACAAACTGTCCGATTACAGTACTTGACCTCTTTCGTGTCTTACTTTCACTCTTGCGATCATGAACTGAAACAGGGTTTTTCCTCCAGTCAGACCCTGACAATATCTTAAATTTAAGTTATGCTGAGTTTTTAATGCAGATGCTCACGTGATTGAACTTAAGCACAAGCTTATAAGTTTTGTTAGACCAAGGGTCTTCTTGAACTAAGCTCTCCTCACCCATGAAATTGTCACTGAGACAGTAAAAACATTATTATTAGTACTGTTTGATGCATAATCTCTCCCTAAGGGGATATTTGCTGGCTCAAAAAGGACTCAGGGTACAGTCAAGATGCTATTCTAATGTGGAGGATTAGCAAGAAAATTGCATTTTGGCTTTAAAGCTGCTTGATCATCCCACTCAACATGGTTTTGTCAGGCACTCCTGCCAATAATCCTTTCTCCTGAGGGGGTTAGAAGGTGTGCAATGAAACCCTGCCAGCTATCTTCAATGTCAGGCGTGCATTTACCAGGAGAACTAAAAGGCTTGATTCTCCTCTCTAGTGTAGTCTCGTTTGAAGTAATTTGCTCCTATTCTATAAGCAATTTGGCATGGTAAAAGCCAAACAACTGCATGTTTCCTGCTGGATATAATCTCAACAATTTTATAAGATAACCCTTCATAGGTACTGTGTTAATTCATATGCTAGTCTTGATGTGGCCTCTTGGTAATGAGTGGTGGGTTAATTGCTGTGGAGGGCAGATTGTCGTGGATCTGTTGATTTTTTGTCTTAAGAACATTTTAAGACATGGCTCTACAATGTTGATTAACATCTAGACAATTGGCTGGGTTAGCTGAAGCTAACAAGATAGGCTGCAGGCTAAATCACAGGGGAGTCCTTGATCCTAGCTTTACCAAAACTTGTCTCTGAAGCTACCTGATGTACTTATCTATAAACTGGGTGATAAACATACTTAGCGTATGTGAAAATATTTAGGCTAAATTGACTTAGTAATGTATTCTTAAATACTTAGAAGGAATGTAGTATTATAATTCTAGGTGTTAATATTTTATTTTGTTATTAAGTTTTAAGCACTTATATAAGTGATAATTTTTCATAACTGTGTATGTAATGTGTGACATTACATAAGTCACAGTTTACTCAGTGTGCTTGTTTTACCTACTGTCTTTCTGAAATTTGGCTATTTAACAAGTAAACTGAAAATCCTGAATAAAAATTGTCATGTTATCATGACAGAAACTAGATATATTTTTTATTGTTTTTATTTTTAAATTAATAAAATCTTGTCAAGACTGATGTGTTGTAGTATAAGGATTCCTGCTGCTCTCACCCAGCGACAAGAGCTATCTCTGAAGCCTGACCCCAAACCGGAGTGTTACAGGTTCTGGAAAACAAGGTATCTGTGACTCAGTATTCCTGCATTAACATTGGGGTATAATATTGACATTTCCCCTGCTTAATCTTAGAATTTTGCCTTCCCCGGAAGAGTGTTTGAATTTGTCCATGCACTGTTAGTACTGAGCACAAAAATCTTTCTTATCATCTCATTTTGATTTTGTGTTTCACTGTATACCCCCTTTCTCCTGCTCTTTTTTCTGTCCGTGAGGAGTTGATAACAGTTTGCAAAATAATTGGGATGTTCCTGGTAGTATGGCACTTGAAAAATTAAAAGGAAGATGTAGAAAACCTCTTGTGTTATGCAATTTCTGATATGAAAGAACAAGAGGGACATATTTTGTTAATTTAGTTGATAGGCAAATAAATCCTAAATACCAGTGAAGACCAGCGGTTAATTTAGTTTTAGTGGGAATTACATATTCAGATATGCAAGACAGGTCTTTAATATGTTATTAACCTAGGGAATTGTAATTACAATGCATAGGGTTTCTTCAATTATCTATTTCAAATGTCAGCATCAGAGATCCTCAGAATTTACCCAAATCTGTAAGTATGCAATATTTTATAGCGTACTTCACCAGCGATTGCAATAGCATGACTGCTAAAAATCCCAGTACACTTACAGTATTTTTGGCAGGTGGAGTAAGAATGTTTTCAGTTCTTGATATCTTTGTCTACTTAAAAACACAACTGTTCTTTCTGGTTAGGAGCTGAGTGGTCTCCAGTCTGCTATTTGAAAGTAAAATGACAACTTATGTGGAGATCATTATGTGAGAATGGGAGTACTGTTTAATTGAAACAATCAGTTCTAAGCAAAAATACACAACATGAAATTTGGAAGTGACATGGTGTTATAGTACTACCTGTTTAATGATTTTTTTTGTACTTTGCTTTAAATTCTTAAACCATGAGATAGAATCACTCCCCACATTTGTGCTTGAAAATGTTTTACTTGTTGTTAGCTAAGGAAAAGGAAATAATATTTCTTTGATGCCACATGCTGCTTAATTCCACAGCATACTGCATAGAATATTGTGTACAAAGGTCTTGGATTTCTAAAACAGGGTTCAAATCTATCAGGAAAATTTGTACAACACGCAAAAAGAAGTGCAGGATTCTATGTTATAGACACTGTGTACTACATGCTGTGTACTACTATGCTGTACTATGAAGATGTTTAAACAGTTCAGAGAAAGAGGGACTTATTTAGGCTTTGCTAATGAATGAAGAGGTGACCTCAGTATTACAAAAGTAGTCTGGGAGCTACTTCAGATAACAACACATGTCTCAATTAAAACAAATAAAATATTGATGTTTATTGTTTTGTCCAGCATATATTTTGTGGTTTAACTTGAACAGAGACATGCTTGCATCATAAAATCTCTCTGTTTTTTCTAGATGATACAATATTTTTAAGATTTATGTCTCCAAGGAAACAGACTTTTGAGACCCCAGAGAAGACTTTTTATATTTTAGTTTGGGTCAGTGAAAAATGCAAATTTTTAAAAAGTCATTATTGAATATTCTTATTTCAACTAAACTGCATTCCCTTCTCAATTTAGTGGATTTAGCTTAAAATGTAAATTTTACAGGTGCACAATTTTAATGAATAACTGATAGGGAGGATATAAGTTTACTTTAATTCTTCCCAATTAAGCAATTTTTGTACTAGCCATTTAGAAAGAGATTTGGGATTTACTTTTCTTGATATTTCTGTGAGGATTTTCTAATCTTTTTCTTAACTTTTTGTTTGTGACCATGGCTTAAATAGTGCAAAATGTGTTCTAATTAATATCATCTGTCACTAGGTAAAAATAGAGCATCTTTCCTTACTCAGCTTAACTACACATGCTTCTCAATATTTCATACTCAGTGTTTTTGGAAAACCGTCTCAAAGTTTAACCTCCGGCTCTGGGGATTTGACATAATTTCTGTAACTGATCCATACATAGCGAGTAAGCAGTCAGTTCTGATGGAGAACATTAAAGAATTTAAAAATATGAATCAGTGCCTCCAAGATCTGTTATTTATTGCAAATTCTGGATTTTAAAATTTATTTTAGAAACTATCACGTTTAATTTTCACCTTTCTCTGACTTCTTGGGATAATCTTCTGACAATTCCTTCTCCTCTTCTCCAAGTCTTATCTGTCCTATGTGCTCCTGAAGCCTCTTGCTAATATGCGCACTTCCCATTCCCAACTCCTACTATAGAGAATCCCCTTCTCTGTTGTGCCACCTAGCCTGGCTAATATATCTTGTCTCTGAACTCAATATAGTTTAGCCCCTTTTTATTTCCAGCAGGTGTTCTTGCTCCTTTTTAGCTGGCTGATTTACATTTTCTTTCTACTTTATATGAATGTCGCCTGATCCCTGAGCACAGGCACAATTCATACTAGCAAAATATAGACAGATGTCAGTTATTGTTGAAATGTTTTATAATTCAGATTTTAAAGAAATCAATTCTTAACAGCTTTAAGTCTTCTTCATTCTCCTCCCAGCTTTTCTCAGTATTATTAATCATAAATGTGAATTATTCAGGATGGAAGGGAGCTCGGGAAATTGCTTAGTACAAAACCCTGTTCAAAGCAGGGTCAGCACTAAGTTCACACCTAGTTGCTGTGGGCTTTGATTAACTGAGTCCAGAAACAACCTGTCTTGGCAACATCAATCTATCTTCATATGTTATTTCCCCCCCTCCCCCCCTCCCCCATATTTTGAATCATAAATAATATCAGTAAAAAGTGTCTGTTTTCTCGGGAATATTCCCATAGGCATTAGGAAGCTGATGTTAGGTTCCCCTAGATGTTTTTGCCTTCCGTTAAAAAAAAGTCTACCTCCTTCAGCCTTTCCTCACCAGGAAATTGCTCCACTCCCCAAGCATTTCAGTGGCCCTTTGTATACCAATTTATCTACACCCTTCTTACACTGGGGATCCAAAACATTTTAAAATGAGATCTGAAGTTTTGAAAACAGCAACAAAGCACTCCTGAAACATGCCTTTACAGCATATCTTTGGTGGCTTGGCACCAAAGTATCACACCTCTGGTTTTCCTACTTCATTTTACAGCATGTGTATTGTTGAGCATCTGTGCCAAGCTTAATTATACTGAATCTGATAGCAATAGATTGTTCTTGGTCTTTTGATTGTGCACTTGCTGCTATTTGCAAGAATACATTTCTGGAAATTTATACTCTGGTGTTAACGCTGTTTGAAATATATAATTTACAGAGATGACTTACACAGTGTAAATAAAATTTAAAATACATATAAACAAATATTTTATGGTTGCGAGCTGATGTATTGTGTATACCGGCTTATTTTTGCAGTTCATTTTTTCTGTAGCAGTCAGGTTTCATCAGCAGCACTGCTTCCAAAACCTAGAATTTTCTCAAAAAACTCTTTTGGGCATTAATACATATTACACTTGTTTATCTTCTGCAACGTGGTGGAGGGTGTGTCTTTCATTTATTTATTTATTTCTTCTAATATGTGCATATTTGCATTTGGATGTTTCTTAGTAAGGCAAACATTTTAAGCATATTCGTTTGCATGTGATTCTGGGAGATGAAAATCTTTCTGATTATGCAACAAATACTTGCTACAGGAACTCCAGAAAATGAAGTATTTTATATGTGATTCTCTTTTCAGAAGGATTTTTTTCCTTTAGCACCTATTTTTCTTACAGTGAAAATATTTAAAAGTCATTGAAAGTAACTGTTATGCTTCAATAAATTTCTTCATAATTAGAGTACATGACCAACATCTGAAGTAGTGTTGTGGTTGTTTCATGTTTTCTGAAGCAGGACACTTAAAACCCGCAGGCATCCTGTTGAAAAATACTCCATTTGGTTCATATATCCATAAACTGGAAAATTATAAACTGAAGTGGTATTGTAGACATGCTGGAAATTTGGGCAATTTACATTTAAGAAAAATCTTTTCCCGAGAAAGTCATGTTATGGAAATATTTATATTGGTCTCCTACGTAAACTTAAATCAGCCATGTAAGAATTATGCAGTTTTGACTAATATACAGAATTTATTAGGAATCTATATTGCTTTTCCTAAAATACTTTTAATATTGGATTTAAGAAATCACTAATTTGGTACAATACAGCACTTTCCTGGTTATATTTTAATTTGTTATAGTCCCATTGCCTTCATGGTCAAGGTTCACATACATTTATTTTAATGTCAAACTCTTAGTAAAACAGAAAGTAAAACTAAAGATGCTGGTATATTCTTCAATTTCATAACCTTTCACTTCTGGAGGAGGAGGAGGATTATTTATTTTTGGTAAACTCATTAAAATGACATTTCTTGGAGTTGCCAGCATTGCGTAGCCTAGCATGTAGCATGTAGTACATACTTCTCTTGCCATCCTGTGTTTTTGTTTCAAATGCATGACATTACATGGCAAAACTTGTCAGAGTACATTTATGCTTTGTTTGCTGAGAATATTGAGGCGGTAGTATTGGGTTATTCCACCTCTATTCTTTAATATATTTCCTGCCATTACTGAGACCAGTTAAAAGGAAGGAAGTTGCATGAGTGTCTGTTTGAAATCTGCTGCAATATACAGACTTAAAATAATGCAAATAGTGTGACAAGCTAAAACATGTTAAAATGCAAAGCGACTTTGAAAAATTATAAAAGTACATTAGAGGTCTGCCATGCACTGTGCACATGAGATGGGGTTTATTAATTTTTATTAGTCAAAGGTGAAATTTGGCATATACCCATTGCTTCTTGTAGCTGGGAAACTTTGGGAACCATGACTCACCATGGTTAAATTTTACATGCACAGTGAATTATTTTTTGAGAACATTCCAGTTGTGTTTCTATAAAGGTTTAGACCTTATTGTTTGAAAATTAGGTTTTAATTTTTGTGAGTGGAGGAGAAGCATCACCTCACTGATGTGTTCCAGAGAGTCATTAGATTTTGTGAGGTAACTGCTACCAGCTAATGTGAGACCCATGTAAGTGTTCATCAAGTAACAAGAAATGGATAAATATTGAGGAAGCAAAAAAGATCACTCCAAGGACTGGAATTGCAAAGATGATGAAGATCAGGTTTGATAATTTTTCAGGAGACTCATTAGAGCAAGAGCCCAAGACATTTTAGGAAATGATCCTCTATCCCCCTTAGTCTTTCCCCCCCCCCCCCTTTTTTTTCTTTCTATGTTTAGTTTTTCCTTCTTGTGACACATCTGAATTCAAGAGAGTCAGAGGTAAAGGGAAGTGTCTTTTTATCCTTATTGAAATCTGTAGCAGCCTTTTCAATAAGTCATGTATTGTACCTGGAAGTTTAATTGTATTTGTCATGGCCCTGTCTAATCTTTCTCTGTGCCTTCAGACATGTCTGAAATCGTTTGTGCTATACTAATTTCTTCTGTCTCCCTTAACAGAACTTCTGTCTTCTTTGAGCTGAGAACAATCTGAAGTTACCCAAGGAATTAATTTGCCCAAATGGACCATTTTTTTTCAAACAATATGAGAATATCTTCTAGGCTTTTCTTTTACTTCATATTAAGTTCTGTCGCATAATTCTCTTAAATCTTAACTACAAATTATTACTTTCTAGTAAAAAATACCACGTTAATTTACAGCTTATTGTTGAATTACACACTGTAGTCCTGGTTTCCTTAATCTTATTCATAATTTTTTAAGCCAAATGGATAAAAAAAAAAAATTCAGTGTCTCACATAGCATTTCAGAATAAGTATGTAAAAATAGTAATTTTCAAAACACAAACCCCAAATAACCTTTTTTATAATAAACCTCATTCTATCAAAAAAATCTGTTTGATAAGATTTAGTGCTTAGGCATAACATATACCTATGTTTCTTATGTGCAAACTGGAATATCAGATGTTTGCATCACTTTTAAAACATTTCAGAAGTTCATGAAACCATCCAACACAGAAATGAAACTCTATCCAACAGATCTCATGTCAAGCTAAAAGTTGTGTATATAATGATAATATCAGTTCTGTCACCAAAGGCCTATATAAATGTATCTGAGTTATGGAAATTCAAATATGCAAACTTATTTTATTTTGTACAAACAGTGTTTCAGTTAATTATATGAACTCTTGCCCTGGGTTCAGCAGTAGCAGTCATTTTTCTCCTTCTTAGTAGCTGGTGCAGTGCTGTGGTTTTGACTTTAAGCCTGGGAACAGTGTGGATAACACTGATGGGTTTAGTTGCTGCTCAGTGATATTTACTCCAACCAAGGACTTTCTGTGTCTCACGCTCTGCCAGGGAGGAGGGGAAGCCGGGAGGAAGCAGAGACAGGACACCTGACCCAAACTAGCCAAAGAGGTATTCCATACCACAGCATGTCATGCTCACTATACAAACTGGGGGCAGCTACTCAGAAGGGCTAGATCACTGCTCTGGTAGGGCTGGGTATCGGTCGGTGGGTGGTGAGCAGTTGTATACTCTTCCCTTGTTATTTCCTTTATCATTATTATTGGTGGTAGCAGTAGTGGTTTGTGTTATACCTTAGTTACTGGGCTGTTCTTATCTCAACCCGTGAGAGTTACATTCTTTCAATTCTCCTCCTCATCCCTCTGGGAGCAGGGTGGAGGAAGGGGGAGCAGTGAACGAGTAACTACGTGGTTCTTAGTTACTGACTGAGTTTAAAACATAACAGCTCTTAATAAGACCCAAGTAATTTTGTGTGTTGGTTCTGTTCATTTAGGTTTTTAATTTTCATTCTTATGAATTGTAAGGTTGACAGTAAAATCTGTTGGTTTTCAGAATTCTTCTAAAAGTTCAGAATTCTTCTGATGTTTGATTTTAAGTTCAAAAATAAAAAGAAAAGCAAAAGTGAAAATTAATAACTTTTTTTAAAAAGCCAGAACAGATATCCTTAAAACCTCGTATTCAGAATGATTTTGGTGCCATTGATGAATGAAATATTCATAGGTATGGAAAAAAATACTAATCAAAAACACCATTTACAAGTCATAGAGTATACCAAAATTAAAGGTTTCATATTGCTACACATTTTAGTAAAATTACTACAGATACGTACCAGGCATGGAAAACTTGTCTTCTGAAATTCACACTATCTCCTTGTTTCCAGCATGCATATGTAGATATTTAACATACTAGCTAAAATTTCCACAACTTTAGGTACAACTTATTCCACTGGTAATTAATGCTTAGCTTTTATATAAGCTAAAGACTATTCATTAATTTCACCTGTGATGAGTTTCTTTCATCTTTGTGGAACACTTGATGCAAAATGTTTTGAAAATTTTTCAGTTTTCTTCTTCAACATGTTTCGACTTTTCCTATCTTTCAGTAATAAATTAAGTACAAAGACAACACCACCAAAAGTATCTTCTTAGTGCGGCATTGCCTTAGGATGCTAGGTTAATTCAGTGGGGAATCAGCAAAATGTGACATGTCTGGCAAATCAGGGGGAAGCAGAGAGTATCACAGCAAGCATCCTATATTGCTTCTAGACTGGGAACAACCTTCTTGCAGTTACATGTTGCGAAGTGATAAACAAATCTATGAGGAGATGTTCATTGAGTTACTCAGACTTGCCTTTCATGGTCTTTCCCACCTTCCCCACTTTTCTGATACTTCAAATAATCTCAGCTAGTAGGAAATCTTCTTCTGTGTCTATAATATCTTTGGTGAATGTTTCCAACAGGATTTTTCTCTTTTTACCACTCTTTTCCCTCTTCTTCCCTTTTCTTTTATTTTTCTTTTTTTTCTTTTTCTTTTTTTTTCCTTTTTCTTTCTGAATGCCAGCAAACACACCAAATACTCATTCAACTCAATAGTCATAACAGTGTATGACCTTATGCAGAAATAAAAGCTATTACTTTAGAAAACAAAAGTAATCCAGTTAGTAAACAATTAAAGAAAACACTTTTTTTTTCTGTGAGGGTGACTGAGCAGAGAACAGAGAAGCTGAGAAGTATCCATCCCTAGAAATATTTGGAAGCCATCCGTACATGGTACTGGGCAACGTGGTCTGGTTCACTCTGTTTGAGGAGGGGCTTGGATCAGATGACCTCCAGAGGTTCCTTCCAGCCTCAACTGTTTTATGATTCTGTGAATGATGGAAACAGGAATAGACTCAGACAATGGTGTGTATGGTCTGAAGATTCATGTGGGTGTTCGGTTTTTACATATATAGATTCTTTGATTCCATATTAGCTTGACCTTAACAAGGCAAATACTCAAGAAAGAGCAAACTGATGTACTGGACCTGCCATTGCAGTGAAAGATAATCTGCTTATGTAACAACTACTATGCATTTTGAGTAAATACTGTGGTGCTGTGAACAATGACCATTTTAGCTTAGTCACCTGGCCAATGGAACAAAGTGTTCTGTCAGTGCTGAGGAAGCAGGCAAAACTCACGATGCTTTCCAGCATTTGCATTCTCCTTGTTGATTTCATAACCTTTTCCTAAGTAACTGAAAACCCTAGTCATTACTAATTCCATAGTCATCCCTAATTAAGAAGAGATTTAAAATTTATTTCACACATGGTATAATTACATGCACATTAAAGATAATTATGATTTGAAATGATGCCAAAGTTAGGAAGTGTCTGAGTTGTAGTTGCCTGCTACATGCAAGCCAGTGCACTATATATAGAATTACAGAATAATAAAATCAACGAGGTTGGAAAAGACCTTTAAGATCATCAAGTCCAACCATTACACCAGGACTGCCAAGACCACCACTAAAACATACCAAGTATAGAGTGATATTCTGAAGTTTAGTGATATGATTGTTTTCATCTTCTCCATGGCCTTTACATTATTTCGTATACAAAACTAAACACTATTTGTGATGTGCTAGGGAAGTCCTCCATAACATTATTAATTTATGCTAACAGTCCGGTGCTTTAGTTAGTAAGCAGAATTATGCTCATCTGATTTGTAAAGGAACTAGGCAGTGACACATACTTGAAGGGGAAAAATAGGCAGATAAGTGCAGGTAAATAAACTACTATCACTATCTGTGCAAAATTAATGTTGGGGTGTTATCATACATAAATGATCCTTCCTTAAAAAAGGAGAGAAGTAAAAGATGTTACAGGTGGTACCATATCGGTTCAGATCTATAATACCGTCCAGTGTATATTAGTGCTGTGAGACTTAGACAACAGTAACTAAAGAAGAAAACCTATCTTGAGATATTCATACCGACATGAGAAACATATTTCAAGTACAGAGGTGGTACATCAGGCTAGAGTGCACCATGTGAGGCTAACATCAGCAAGAGCTGAGCATTGATTAGGGTCAGTCAAGCTGAGTTCAAACAGCATTTGTGGAGTAAGCCTGTGCTCTAGCTCCTCCAAGACACTACTTCTAGACTGACATTATTGCAAGACCTGTGGTCAGTTTTGTGCAAGCTGAAATTTCTTCTCCATTTGGTGATGAATGTGTATACTTCAGGAAAATGGTAGTTCAGATGCTATTAATACTTGGTATGTTTTAACTAGGCCTTATGCCCTTGCTGTGTGAAGCTCCTCAATCACAGTGTAAAATCAAATACCAAGATTAAAAGGTAACAGAATAAAAAGATGATTTTTTGCTTGTATCTGGCTTCTCATCAGAGATAGAAACCCTAAGTAATTTCTACGAAGCAGATTATCCTTCCATATGGACTCAGTGTAATGCCATGGGTACATCTGTGGCACAGTAGGGCACCACTCCTAGCTAAAAGGATTTCCTCAGTCTGCTTTGATACTGCTTAAAGCTAGATGATTTAATGAGATTTGGTGATTTCTCCTTAGCCTTTCAACTGAAATTTGTCCCTTCAAACACATTAGTCTTAACCATGAATGAATATCACTGACACACACATCTTGAAAGAAAATTGATACATACGAGTCTTCGGGATGACATTTTCTTTCCTGCTTCCTTTTTTCTGGTTTAGTTTGGTTTGGTTTTGTTGTGGTTTGGTTTTTTTTTTTTATTCGGTTTTTCTTGTTCTTTTTTTACTTATGAAAGTAAATTACTTATGTCTTTGGCTAATAAAGAATTGGGACTGGATTTTTTTTTGTGTTTTGGCTGTTTGTTTTCGTGGGTTTTTTTTTTTCTTTAACAGTGCTTTTTTATTTGCCTGTGGTAAGGAAGATACATGTTCTTATGAGCTGTTATAAGACTATGGTAGTCTAAACTTTCCAGAAACAAACTTAACAGTTTTCATAGGTAAGACATATAATTTTATATAATCAAAATTTTTACCATCTTGTTCCCTTCAGAACAGACATTTAACATACCACAATAAAATATTTGAAGCACAGTGTCATAAAAAGTTTTGTTTATTCAAATGGGACTTCTTGTTTGACATCTAATTATGACTGTTCAGCTGCCAAGATTATTATAGCACTTGCGGCATTCACAGTGCCAGGAAGACATCTGTTAAAGACTTATATTTAATGCCTAGTGTGAACAAGGTGTGTCTGCCACAACCACTCTCCATATGAGAACACTCCAGGATTAGAATATGGAGTTGTAGCAGTCTGTTCTCTCATACATAAGTACAAAATTAATTTAGAAAATCTATTTACAGATGTGTTAGACTGGGTTGCTGTTATTACCTCCTCATTCTGCTTCTCAGTTTTGATCTCACTATTCCTGTCTCAGTAAGCTTTTATTCCTTCTTCAACATTTTTAATTAGTGTGTATAATTGCTTTTAAACTTGTGGATAATTGTTAGGATTCTAGGTGCTCACATATTATAAATTGCAGTGAATTGGCCCTAAGAATTCTACTCTGATTGTGCAGTTCATAAAATCTGTGTCTTTTCAGTAGGGTTTTGATAAAGCTCATGAATGACAAAAATGGTATTTCGTTAATTACTTACGGTATGTCTTTGCTGTTTCACAGAGGTTCACATGAGAAAGTCAGATAATTCCAATTATTAATCTTCAATAAATGTAAAGGAAATGCTTGATTTTTTATCTATTACATCAAAAACCACCTGATACACATGGTTTTCTTTTAGTGACATATGTATGCATGTAAAGATCACATAAGTTACTGCATGATTACTGTAACTCAGAGACAACTGTAGTTCTGTTGGAAATTTCCACAGACAAATAACAGTTGTTTGTCTCAGTACCTCTGAGTGCCGAGTTTCAGATTAGTGTCAACATTTTCATTGTCACTGTGACTAGAGAATAAGAATGGTGATAGGTCTCTTCAAGGCATTTCTATTACTATGGAGCTCAATTAGAAAAAGTGTTTGCCTCAAAGCAAGAGTTGTCATCAGAGATCACATGTAGCTTTCAAGCCCACTAGCATTAATCTTCTTTGCATATCTTTAAAACTAAAAAGCTTTCTAATTAAACTCTTAAAGCCTCTTATCTCTGAGGCCTGGCTGATGCTGTAATGGAATATATTATTCCTAGCAACAATGAGCGAAATTGTAATTCCTCACATAATACAAATCATGTTGATTGCAGAACATTATGTTCATTAGAAAGTAATAGATTTTTTTACATGTTTGATCAAAGCAGCTGGTATTTAATCCAGGTTGAGAAGCAGAATACTGTTTCATACTACTTATTGGTTAAGCCATGGCAAGGTCTGCAGTTTACTAAAAAAACAACAGAGCAACATCATGGGATGTTTATGCTACCTAGGTAACATACATAACGGTCAACAGATAAACTTAGCACAGAAGAAACGTAATTTTCAGGACACTCTAATATATTTTTGCCTTTTAAAAATGTAAGTGGCACAGCTGCAGACTGGGCAAAGAAGAGATTCAGAGCAGCCCTGCAGAGAAGGACTTGGGGGTGTTGGTCGATGAGAAAATGAACATGGGCCTGCAGCGTGCACTCGCAGCCCAGAAAGCCAACCGTATCCTGGGCTGCATCAAAAGGAGCGTGACCAGCAGGTCGAAGGAGGAGATCCTGCCCCTCTACTCTGCTCTTGTGAGACCTCACCTGGAATATTGTGTGCAGTTCTGGTGTCCTCAACATAAAAAGGACATGGAACTGCTGGAACAAGTCCAGAGGAGGGCCACGAGGATGATCAAGGGACTGGAGCACCTCCCGTATGAAGACAGGCTGAGGAAGTTGGGGCTGTTCAGCCTGGAGAAGGGAAGGCTGCGTGGAGACCTCATAGCAGCCTTCCAGTACCTGAAGGGGGCCTATAGGGATGCTGGGGAGGGTCTCTTCGTCAGGGACTGTAGTGACAGGACAAGGGGTAACAGGTTCAAACTTAAACAGGGGGAGTTTAGATTGGATATAAGGAGGAAATTCTTTCCTGTTCAATTGCCCAGGGAGGTTGTGAGTGCTCCATCCGTGGCAGTGTTCAAGGCCAGGTTGGATGAAGCCTCGTGTGGGATGGTTTAGTGTGAGGTGTCCCTGCCCATGGCAGGGGGTTTGGAACTAGATGATCTTGAGGTCCTTTCCAACCCTAACTATTCTATGATTCTATGATTCTATGAGTGTGAATTGAGAATAAAAATATTGTTTTGTTATGTTTTTAAGGTTCTACAATACATGCTTCATCTGACATTGGGAAAACCCCCTGGGTTAGATGCACTCAATTAAATCAATAGATCTAGGAGAAAGACATGTCAGGTTCTCAACTCCTCCAAACTGAGCAATGCTCTGTGTAATGGGAACAAGATATGCTTTCTTATATAATAGAAGATGGTTAACATTTGCTCTTCCCTGACATTCCTCCTGTGGTAACACTCAAAGGAGTTTATTGTTGCTTACCTGTCCCTTGTCCACCTCTTCTGCAGCGGTACAGTAGAACTATATACAATCAAATATTTATAAGGCACAACATCATCTATACAACATCAAAGGTTTATAAGGCACAACATCAAAATAAAGAGAGGCAGACTAGCAGTGATGGTCTTTAGGAATGAGAGTAACTTATTCCAATGAAAACTTTACAAACCCCACTAAGCCTTTGAGTCTTAATAATGACAGACATAGCACAGGAGAGGTTTATCTGTCTTGTACAGAGGGACAACTTGTGCTAGTTTGTTCCAACTTTCAATAAAAGGCGTGCCCAGAGGAAAGTTAAAAATTAATATGCAATATAATAACTTTTTCTTCCTGTTTTCTATTACATAATAACTAGATATTTTTTGTTATATGTCCATTTTGAGAATATTTTTTGATAATGCCTAACTTACACTGTTCTTAGCTTGTACAGTGTTTACTCCTAATTGTTCTCTGCTCTAGTAGTAGTTCTGTAGCTTTTTACAGATAGCTTTCATATGAAACTGGAACTTCATCTCACTTTCTCAGATCTTACTAATCTTCTAGTATTGCTGATAGAAAGAGTTCCTGTAGAATTATCCTGTGATTAAGATAACTCCTCCTATGGAACTTGTTCTTATTTAATTAATTCATTTCATGTAGTGGATAGAACAAGTATATTTTTCTTTTCTTGTTTGTTTTGTGGTTTTTTTTCATTTGTTTGGTTGGTTTGGTTTGGGATTTTTCTTTTTTTTTTTTTTCCTTTGTTTTTGTTTTTGGTTTTGCTTCCCTTTGCCATCTTCCTGTTGTAGGATTTTTTCTTCTATTTTTTTCTGAGAATTTTTTTACGACAAACTTAATGTCTCACATTTTCAAACTAACTTTGCTTAATGTAAATAAAAAGGATAAAAAGAGTGTAATAAATAAGAGAGTCTGTATACTTGCCTTAACAAAACGTATTTATAATTAAAAATATTGAATATAGTGAGGTTAAAACTAATGAATATAGCTGGGGTTGGGGATGGAATTTTAAAAAGACTGGAATAGAAAGAGATACTCATGAAAAGAAGATTAAATTTATTACTTTTAAGAGAGAGTTGTCTGTACTTTTTATTGCTTTTTAGATTCCAGGCTGCTGGAAAATTCTGACCTTTTCCTTTATAAGACTAATCAAAAAAATAAAGTCTATAAATCTTTCTGGCTCTTTCTGCCACCCTAATGCACAAACACACAGAGACACACACACAGGGAAAGAATCCAATAAAATAGGTTTAACACATATCTCTCAAGTCTGGGTGTATTAAATTCTTCCTTAGACCAGGCACTAAAGAATGAAATAAAAAAACGAATTATTTGAAATCAGGTTGTGTGTGATCTTTTTTGACACACTTTCATCTGAGATGTAAAAAGAAGTTCAGGATTCTGTCAGAATCAGTCAGATGGAGAAGTGAGGTGAATCATCAGATGCAGTCAGTGATATGCGAACAAATTCCTATCTCTGCCAATCTGCCAGCTCATTGCTCAGTGCTGGTGACTTTCACCTGCTGTCAGGTCTAGAAATATTAGTTAGATGAAGTTGGAACATACTGATGATTTTTATTTGAAGTATAAGGTTAGTCTTATATTAGCTGGTTCTTAAACAAAACCTGGGAGGATTAAAACTCTTTTATGGAAACACAGCAGTTTCATACTGAGATGTGCACAAGATAATTCTCAAGCGAAAATACAGTGACAGTCATAATTTTTCTGCCTAGTAGTAACTCAAAACATTGGGCTATCAGAAAACTCAGTGTTTTTTGTAAAGCAGTACAAACTGTGTACTGGAAAGTAGTAACAAACTACACAAAGTTATAGTGAAATTCTGGTAAAAAAAGTGAATTCTGCAGAGTTCTGAATCCCGGCATTTGAGAGCAGCACCATTAGTTAGCCTTCATGACCACAGTTACCAAAAAAAAAAAGAACCAAACCTAAACATACTGAAAAACCTTGCGTCTTCTGAAGGCAAACGATGATACAAATAATAATAACTTCAAGGCCCACAGACATCTGAGTGTTTGAACTACCTCACTTTTCAATTGACTATTTGATTACAAAATGGTATTTTAAAAAAGATCCATGGAGGTAACAACTTATCAAGGTGCTTTAAAAAGCAACCACACATAATGACAACATATATATGAATGATGCTGTTTTGTGAGTGGTGCTGCCTGCTTTACACGCAGATTTTTGGCAACTGCTTTCAATTACTTCTGAACAGGATCTTTAAGTAAACTGACTGTATTTGTTCTAACATGATATGTTTAATCAATATAAGTGAAAAGAAATATTACCACAGTGGAATAATTCTTAATGCTGGTGTGAGAGACAAAGCTTAACTGAAAGAAAATGGAACATTATTAAGTATTGAGGAAATATTGGTTCCCACCATCTTCATCATCTTTACATCTTTTCTTCAGACTTAACGACCATCTTCAGTTCCTACCATTGCAAGATATGGGTTGCCTTGAAGCCTTATTTGGAGTGTAGACAACCTTGGATATAAAGTTCTGGCTGTGTTCATAATAAGTAAATACATCCCCTTCTTAAGCCTTCTTATTCAACCTGTTTGTGTTTAAGAAAAACAATAACAACAAAAAACCCAACAAAAAACCCCCAAAAACAACCCAAACCTTGAATTTACAATTGTGTAAAATTAGATGAGCAAGTGTTCTCATTTAGAAAGCAATGAATGATGTTCAAATATTTTGGAGAAGATGATGCCAAGAAAATGCCAAGAAACACTAGGTATTTTATATATTTATTTATTTATTTATTTACATTAAATTGACAGTTGTTTTATTTGTGTTTTGAATTTTTTTCTGGTGATTGAAAATTGTTTCTTATAATGGATTTGGGCAGATACAACTGCTTACGCTTTCACCATTACTTCAAAGTCATTTTGGCTGTGTGGCTGCAGAAATCTGAAGTTCCTACCTGGTTCTACATGGAGGTATGTATACAAGGTTCTTTAAAGACAAGAGGAGTAAACATAACTGCTTGGTTATGCAGTTCAGCAGTCACTTTGTGTTTGACTTTGGATCGGTCCATTTTACTTCCAATGCCAAGTCTTTGGGAAAGATGAAAAATGGGGAGGTTGATTTTTTAGGTGCAGGGAAAGAGTATTAAGAATGACAGAAAAATGAAACTGTATGCCTCCCCTTAATTGCACGTCATGCCAAAGCATAACATTTGCATTCTTAAGGGAAAATGGACCGAACTGGATAAGGTGTTTCAAGCTCAGCTACTGCTAGATTTCAGAATTATCCCATTGCTGCTTTTGTTCTGAGGATATGGAGTAGTATGTCTACGTGCTGCATATGTGCACACTATTAGACATTAAAGATCTCCCTCCCTTCACAGGGTACTGATTGTTTTGGTCAAAATGCTATTTAAATGAAAACAACATCTCTTCTGTTCTCAAAGTCATAATTTCTGTTTGTTGAGTTTTATTTTTTTATAATTTGTTATCTTCAGCCATGGAAATAGTTAAAAATTGTAAGGTGACCAGTACAGTGTTTTTGAAAACTTGAACGGTTTAATTTTTAATGGAAGCTTTAAATCCAAAACCTTCCACCAAATGCTTTTCAACAAATGGACAAAGTAGCTATTAAAGTATATTTCCTATATGTGCATAATAAAAACCAGAATCTTTTTGTTCTCCTTACCCATTACTGTGGCTCCTTTAATTTCCCTTTGTGTTTTTGTGGTTGAGCAATGATGAACAGTTTAACAGTAACATTATCTTTTAGTGCTTGAAGTTTCCCCATGATAAACAATAAATATTACTTTTAATATGCTCATTGTTTAAGAGACTGTACAGTCTATTGGAAGTAAAACTAAATCACATTTTTTAATTGAAGTGGCTTGTAGAATGTACAGCATAATAAAATATCTTGCTCTTTATAGAAATGAATTAAATAATGTCTTCTGTGTGTGGCTTCTCTTTGTTTCAAAAATAAAGTGTCAGAATGCTTGTGTTGAGAATAGAGTTCTTTCTTCGTTTCTGAAAATTTCTCTGCTCTTTTCCTCCCCTCCACCTGTAGTGTTTGCCTATTTTTATATTTTAAAAATATCACACTAAATAATAAATTTCTCATCCTAAAAAATAAAAAATAAGAAATCTGAATGGATGAGTATAACTTTCTTAAATATCCTTTGAAACTATATTTTAGCTTTAATTTGACACTAGAATTTAGATTTGATGAAAGTAAACATTTCTATCACAAGATGCTGAATTGGTGCAACTAAATTATTCTGCTTAAGTTTTTATTGAAGCTTTAGTTGTAAAACACAATCTTTTGGAAAAGCCAAAGCATATGAGTTACAGTAGAATTTGTTAACCTAAGTTTTATTTTTCTTCACATTATTTCTTCTGTTATACAAAGGGATAATTAAATTTATAATTTTTACTATATATATGTTTTCACAATAAATACAAGCTTATCTTTTTTCATTTTTGCCTTGAATAAAATTTAAATTGTTCAGCCTGAACAGAAACTAAATGATATGACAAGGCTTATTTTGTTGGTGTGGGATGGGATAAAATGCAGGCTGAATTTTACTTCATTGCTTGTATGTTGGATTGTCCTTACAGCTCCAGTAATGATTCAACTTCCTAAAGAAATTCCTGTAGTGATTTTAGGTAAAAATATGAGAAAAAAATAATGTGCTTAGATGGACTGAAATACCAACAAGCTATATTATACATATCCAAAAAACACTCCTATTTGTATTCTGTGGAGTAAGTTTCATCTTCCATTAAAAAAAAAACAACAAAAAAACAGCATGTGATATGGGAATTTCAGATTAAAACCCATGGGGGTGATGATAAGTGTAAAATCTTTTAGCTTCTGAAGAAGCATTTATGTATTTATTTGTCAAAGACAATGCTGATATAAAAAAAAGTAATAATTCAAAATGTCATTGCTGAAAGTGCATTCAAAGTCTCATTATTCAATCGAACATTATGTTGTGACTAATAGGAAATTAATTTTTGTCCTAAAAAAGCCATTTAATCCTTAGTCAATTCTCTTGCAATGCAGTCATGAGTAAGCTATACTGCCAAACAGGTGCAGTCTCCAAAGTGTTGTGCTACTCACTGTTGATCTTTTGTTTCTGTCGTAAGGGCATTGTTTATTAATGGGATGGAACCTACATTCTAATATCTTCAAGTAATCAGGATTAATGTCTGTAAAAGTTGTAAAAATTATCATCAAAGATACACCTTACTGTACATTTGCTTTCCACTTTGCATTTTTAGGATCTTAAAAACTTCTGGAATAAACGCAGTCTTGGACTTTGAGAAGCCTCTGTTGTTTTTTAAATGCATTATAAATAACAAAAAAAATCCACAATGTAGAGTTTCATCTATAGTTTGTGCTTCTGTCTTCCCTAGAACACATTCTACATCAGAAATTCATAAGTTTTTACATATCAGTATCCATCTTGTTTCTACAAACATCAGCATTTTCCCCCAGAATTTGAATGGGTGTCATATTAAGCCATAGAAGAAACTTCTTTCCTTATCCTGTTTTATCTCATTCCAACAAGGGTATAGTTGTTGAAGATTACTCTCTTTTTCAATTTAAAATCTGCTCCCCACAGTTCATATTCTTCCCAGGTGTTCTCTGGATGAACATGAGAAAATTATAAGAGAAAATTGAATGTATGAAGTACTTTGTATCTGACAGTTACGGTTGAATGTAAAGCAGTCTTCCTTTTTAGTTAAAATTGTATTGTGTATTTCTCATTGTCCTCCTTCAGGTGGGGATAAATCCATAAAGAAGTTATTTCTGAAGTACTTTGGAGAGTCACTTCTGAGGGACTACTGAACTTATATTGTGAATAGTGATATTTCACTTGATATTGCTTTAAAAATCAATAGCATACCCTTGCAAACAAGTCTATATCTACTCTTACTAGACTTTGTGTTGCTGTTTTTGAGTGATTTCAGCAGCTCCCACAGTGGTTAGAACAAATTGCAAGTGGGATTTCAGTGTTGTTTAAATCTGTAGTGATAACTATTTGTGCTAGTTATTATTTTAATCACATAGAAAATTTAATCATTCATAGAATATGATATCAGATGTCACAAAACTGAGTGGTCAGGATTGCTAAAACCAGTACTGTCAGAGTTATTAGCAAAAGTTATTTTCATAAAAATTTATAAAGGTGATTCAACAGAATTCAATGGCAAGGTTCACTCTACTACATACAAAAATAAATTGTGTCAGAATTGGTAAAGATTTACAGAGAACTGGGTTAAAGTGATTTATACAGAATTGGACTGAAATGATGTGTACAGAAACCAGAGATATAAAGGAGTAAGAGCCACGAGGTTCAGACTAGACCCCCTTTCTTTCTAAAGTTATCCTCAGAGAGGAGATCTATCATACATCAGGGAAAAAATTCTCCTCTGATTCAGTCAAGCAAGCTTTCAGCATTTGATGTTGATATTTTTGGCCTTTCAAACTTCATATTTGCTGAAATGTGTTAAATTGTAGCTTAGGTGATTGTTGATAAATAGATATTGCTTTCTTCCATTATGTATTTTTACGTATTTTTATCGTGCTTTCACACATCCTTTTTTTCTGCTGAAATTACTTTGAATTTAAGGCTGCTAAATGTTTCTAGAAGCAAGCAGTATGATTTCTATGAGTTTATCCCAGCTGTTGCTAGCACCTTTCTTCTACCCTGCTCTTCTCCCCTACTTTTAAAAATTTGCTCCCAAGGAGCTACAAGAGACTCATACTTTTGGATTAGGTTTTTTATTTGGTTTTGTGGGTTTTGTTTTGCTTGTTGTTTTTTGTTTGTTTGTTTGTTTGTTTGTTTTTGTGGCTTTTGGTTTTGGTTTTTGTTTTTTTGTTTTGTTTTATTTTGTTTTTAATGTCAACTAAATATATTACTAGTTGGTGCCATATTCTGTTTGTAGTAAATAGATGTCTCATCACCATTGCTCAGGCAACAGCTTATTTTAAGTTAATATATACTGGGTTTGTTGTTCAGAAAGAGTTATTATAGCTTATACTGCAGTGTTAAATATTATCTTCACTAAATAAATATCCAAAATAAAAGAGTCTAATTTTAATAAGGACGTATGATTTAGATTTCATTTTTGTGAGTAATCCAAACAGAAATATCAGCCTCATGATAACACCTTAAGCTTTGGTTTGTCCATGTCATATGTAGCCTTGATGGCATCCTATCTCACTATTGTGTTTAAAGAAAAATAAGAAGTATGAGCTTTTCTTTCTTTTTTTTTTTTTTTCACTTCTTGTTCAAATAATTGTAAAGAAATAGCAAACTCTACTATTTGTGAACATCTAAAGTCTATTACCTAAACAGGAAAAAAGAAGTAAGGGTGGAGTATGTGAAGTGTGTTTTCACAATTGTAATGCATCCTAAAGTTTCCTGCTACAGAGATATCCAAGCAAGCACATCACACTTATGTGTCTTGCTTTATGTTCTGCAACAAATCAGTGCTCAGACTCTTATTTAACTCATACAATGTCTGTTTTCCCTTGTGGCCCTTGTAGAGGTGGTTTAGAGAACACAGCTACCAGTGGGGGAGACAGTGGAAAGTACTCCAAATAATATTAAATATGGGACACATTAAATAAATGATATAAGGGAAAAATATATATGTTTTTTGTACAAAGGAATTATTCATACATCTGTTGAAATTATTCATATGAGTCAGTATATATGGGAGATCCCACAGGCATACGCAAATGATTCAAAGACAAGAAACATGACCAGTGTTTGTATAAGGGAGGAGGTAGCTGAAGAGATCTAAAGAAGAATGTGAGGTGGGAAAGCAACCTTTTTTGATATTTTGGATAAAAATATACATGTAAACTATAGGCAGATCTATGACAATATAAGGTAATCAACATTTAAGGAAAGAAATAAAATGGTAAGAAGTGTTGCAGAAATGTAGAGAACATAGGATGTCTCTAGCTAGAACTGCAGCAAACTCATATGCTTAGTAAGGCAAGCAATACTGTATCCTATTCAAAAGTTTCAAAGGTTTTCAAAAAGAGATAGCAGAATTGAAACAGGTTGAAAAGCAACAAGGATATATGGTTTTGATATGCATAAACAACTTACACTCTTCAATGTGGAGATAAACAGTTTAGGACCTGTTAAAAGTATATAAGATTATGAGTTGTGTGGTAGAGGGTGGGTAAAGTATAGGAAAAAGAAATGTTAAAAAGCAGTGATCTGCCCCTCCTGGCTAACTCCCTCCGGTTTATATATTTGGCATGATGTGCTGTGGTATGGAATACCACTTTGGCTAGTTTGGGTCAGGTGTCCTATCTCTGCTCCCTCAAGGCTTCTTGTACCCATACTCCCTCAAAAAATGTAAGACTGGAAAGTCCTTGATGAGGGCAAGTGCTACAGAGCAACAACTAAAACATTGTGTGCTATCAGCATTGCTCTCAAACTAAAGCCCAAACATAGCTCTGTACCAGCTATTAGGAAGAGAATTAACTATCGCAGACAAAAACGAGACAATATGCTACAGTGTAAAGTAAAATTTTAAATGAGTTCAAAACTATTTAAATAACAGAAGAAAAATATCTGTCCAGTATAGCTCTGGAGAGTGATATAAATTCTGACTCAAAAGCCCATAATATAGAAATAATTGTTGTGCAGAATATCATACGAAAGCATTCCTCTATATGCCCTCTTACATTCTTTCACAAACATCTGTTACTGGAAATGTCACATTCATGGTATGGTATTGGTCTATGTAGACATTTGCTTTCATCTAGACAGCTTAGCTTTATGTTATTCTGTTTTTCTCACTTCTAAAATATTCAATTTGTAGATATTGAATATTTGACAGATGTTCTTTTTGCCACAAATAGAAAATCTGACTAAGTAGATGTGGTTCCAATCTGAAGACAGACCACTTGAGGCATTCTAGATCTTAACATTTCCCTATTAATTAACATAGATAAATCCACCAGCTAAAGCTAAAAGTCCTTCAGAAAGCTATATTAATTTTCTGCCTCAAGGAAACTGAAACAAAGGTGGTTTAAGAAAAAATTCAACTGCTTTTTCTCCTCACTGTTAGACATGCTTGGCTGATTAATGCAGCAAGATATGTTAAACAGTGGAGTCAGGGACAAAGAGGTTGGCAAAGTTGCTTTTTTGCTTTCAGGGATATATTCCTTCAGTTCTCACTGATCATGAGCATCTAGTCATGTTTGTACAGTGCTAGATGTATCAACGTTAGTGTAACTACAATTGCAGGAAGATAAACGAACATTCTTTAAATTACACAAAGTGTTGTGGTTTTCACCTATCGAAGGTGATTGATCAAGCATTTATTCTTTATCAAACCCCATTCTGTATGGCTCAAGAGTTGGATAGAATTCAGCTTCTAAATACATTCAGAGTAAAAAATGTGTTTGTGGACCGCATTAACTATATAAAAATATTGTTTAGATTTCTAGTGTAAATATTCTGCATATTTATGGTGTAAATACTCTACTGAATTTCTGCTGTAAATTTTAACAATTCTAAATGGGTGTGCACATAAATGTAATTGGAAGATAGTTGAAGATGGAGGAAAATGGAGTACAAAACACCTTGTAAAACTATACAAAACAAGAAAGACTGAGTGAAACTTAAGCTTACTTTTAATGCAGATGAATAAATATTTTTAACAAAACAGTGGGATTATTTAGAAAGAGGGTTTGGCTTCATTTTTAAATGTTATTTTCTATAGTAGGCTTCAAAACACGTTGTATTGCAAACACCGTCAAAGATGTGGAAAGGAAATTTTGACAGTGAAAGCAATCTTCCACAGTATCGTTATGTGTAAAACTTTCTAACAATACTGAAGTTTTTAGCTAGAGGCTTAGTACAAGTTTGAGCCAGTAAAGACTGGCAACTATGCTTAATAACAGGATCTCACAAAATTATATTGATATGTGGCTGGAAACTGGAGATAAAAAGAAAGACGGTTGACTGAGCTTGATGGGCTCTCTATTGAAGCATTAGGGTTTTATAAATTCTTTTTCCAGTTTTCCTCCAGAAAAAGAGTATAAGAATTTCAGAAAAACGTTACTTCTCAGTGAGCTGCTGGAATTTTGTGCTATTACTACGAACAGGTTTTGTGGGTTTGCTTTCATAAAATCATGGAGTGGTTTGGGTTGGAAGGGACCTTAAAGCTCATCTAGTTCTAAGTCCCTTGGCATGCGCAGCGACACCTTGCAGTAGACCATGTTGCTCTAAGCCCAGTCCAGCCTGGCCTTGAACACTGCCAGGGATGGGGCAGTCACAGCTTCCCCAGGCAAGCTATGAGAGCGACTCACCACCTTCACAGGGAAAAACTTCTTAAGATCTCATCTCAATCTGCCCTCTGTCAGGTTAAAGCCCTTCTCTCTTGTCCTGTCCCTACAGGCCCTTGTTCAAAGCCCCTCTTCAGGTTTCTTGTAGCCCCTTTAGGCACTCACAGCTGCTCTAATGTCTCCCCAGAACCTTCCCTTCTCTAGCTGAAGAAACCCAGCTCTCTCAGTCTGTTCCGAAGCAGAGCTGCTCCAGCCCTCACAGCATCTTCATGGCCTCTGGACTCACTCCAACAGCTCCATGTCTGTCTTGTTTTGGGGGCCCCAGAACTGCACACGGTACTCCAGTGTGGTCTCATGAGAGCAAAGGGGCAGATTCACTTCCTTCGACCTGCTGGTCATGCTCCTTTTGATGCAGCCCAACACACTGCTGGCTTTCTGGACTGCAAGTTTGTTGAGGTTTTTTTTGACAAATACAGCGTTAAGATATTTTGCTTCCAGAAATAACAACATTTGCATCAGGACAACTGTTTCATGATGTATTCAATGTCCTTTTCAGGTAGACAGCTATCTACACGTCGCAGAATAGGAAAACTAGATGCTGAGATATAAAATGTGCTTGCAATTCTCTGTGATCCTACCATATGGGTTTTTGCATTGCTTACCAGTATCCCCTCTGACAATCTGTTTACCTCAGTTAGTTTAAAGGGTTCTTTCATCATAAATTAATTTTGAAGCTCACTGATGAGCTTTCTTTGTTGCTTAGCTGCTATGAGAGTATCTCTAATGTACAGTCTTGACATTTTTTGGCCCTGACAGGCCCTGAGAGACTGTAGAAAGATAATGCAGGTTCCTCACCTGTATAAGCTGATTACTATTAGTAAAGTCAGCATTTAAGGGTCATTTATAAACACATTTGGAGGTGATTCTCATATGGTTCTTGGCAGAATCTGCTTTACTTTGGTACTGATGTGGTTTAAACAGAGATATTGTTACACTCTAAGGAAACAAAAAATCCACATCAGCTGAGCACATATTGATAATTCATGATGAAGCATTTTGAAGTGTAGGCAAGACAGCATTTCACAGGAGCAATTCTTCAGGCAAATTCAGATGTTGAGAACTCTGGATAAATAAATTAGTCGAAAATGTCTTGAAGTAATCCCAGTTCATCTTTAAAAAATAAGTCATGCTTTTAATGAAATTCTGTTTCCACTTGAAATTAGGATAGTGTTGATTCTCCTTCAAGAGATTTTGTTTATTTGTGTTTGTTGTGGTGTGACAGAATAGAATGCAAGTACAGAGATTTATAAATTTGCAGAATTTCCTCTTTGCTAAAAAAGAAAGGAAAAAGGATGAAAGAAAAAATAGTGACATAATGCCATGTCATCCCTTCAAGTGAAGTGTCATTTCACTCCAGAAAGCAGTAATGAAACAAACTTAAAGGCAATTATGCCTCACATCTTCTTATATACATTAAGGTAATTATGTATTATGTTTCAGATTCTAAATACTTCACTGTATTAGTGTAAATAATGTAAACAGTAAAGCAGCTTTTGCTGTGCTGTAATAATAGAGCATCCTAAAATACATCTCAAAAACTCACAAGTCATAGGAATTCTTGCTCTGTAAGCATACCTGCCACAAAATACACTTTTTTCTTCATATTTTTAAGGCCTCAAAGAAGATGGTAGTGTTTCAAAAAACAGTAAAAGTGGTTGGATCTATCACACTTAGTTTTCCGAACGACTTAATCAGGATAAACATCCATCCCCAATGAGAGTTAGTTCACCTGTATAATTGTAAGTGATATATTCAGCTCAAATAGAGAACCAATTCTTGGATGTAATGTAAAACAACTCTGCTAGTGAACTGTTCATAGACTATTTTCATCTCTAGCAAAACACTTATATGTGTGAATGGGAGTCAAGAAGACAGACAAATCTACTGTTTACTCAAATGTTGGAGGTTTCTTTTAGGGTTTTTTTTATTATTTTCTGTATTAAAAATTAATTCCTTGTCTTATTGTGAGTTATGTGCAGCTATTCAAGATTATATGGGTAAGGATAGATATTATTTTGACATTCATATAATTATTTTTTGTTTCAGAAATTATATTAAGAACTCCAAAGAAATAATTTTTTATCACTTTAGCCACTGCTTTTTATTTCCTTAAATATGTAAATATCTGTATTTTGTGATGTCTCTGTCAGCTCTTATTTGTAAATTACATCAAGATAGAATTATAAACATTTTTCCTAACAATTTTTCTTCTGTTATTAAAAATAACTCTCTCTTACATAGTATTTTCTGATACTTCAATTATATTTAATATTTTGTCATGTTTTTAATTATTATTTTCTTTAGCATCAGGTGTTTTTTGCTTGTTTTATTTTTGTTGTTGTTTTTTTTTTTTTTCTTGGTTAGTTGGGTATCTTCGGAACGTAATTGTGTGTAATGAAGTTATATGCAGTAGGAATTGGTCGAAATCAATAGTTTTTTTAATTCTTCCTCTGTTTTTTAGGAATGTGTTTACTCACTAAATAATCTCTTTCACGAAATTTATATTGAATAATCTCTGCTCTTACAATCTAAGGCATTTAGGTTTGTGAGGGATTTTATTGTTTGGGGTTGGGTGCCTTTAAGAAGATTTCACTTCATTTTGGAGAATTTTTGATGCAATAGATATTGTATGAGCATGAGAACTTTAGAAGAAATAGCTAAACTATTTTTATTATTTTGATTTGAGTGTTACTTCCAAATGTTCATTGTTACTACTTGGGCAAGCTTTAAATATCTGGCTAAAAATGTTCCTTCAGAAGATAATTAATGCTGCTGTTTCTGAAAGAGACTATATAGTAAATATCCTAACAGATATTTATTATAATTGGAATAAATTTTCTGTAATCTAAAAATTCCTTTCAAAACGGTGGCTTTGGGATCTTTGCTGTGGATTTTGCACTATATGGTGTTCTGAGGTTAGAAGTATATTACTAAATTATATCTAGCTAATTAAAAATTATGTGCTATGTTTTTACTGGAGGATTATGGAATATGGATGAATGAGGCAGCTAAATTAATATTTTCTTAAGATGGCAAAATCTTATTGTCTTATTCAGTTGGCAGTCTTTTTCCTCACCAGATTGGGACTTGAAACAACTCAGGAAAAGCAAAGTTTAGGAAGTACTTGAGGAATAATTGTGAGGAATTTATTTAGTATAGTAAATAGCTGTTCCCTCTTTTTTGACTCATTTATCACATTATGAGGGGGAAGTCTCACAAAGTGGTGTTCAGAAACTCTTCACATTGACAGATTGGAGGTAGGAGAGGGGATAGGATGATTGCAAGTGAGAACAAGTCTTTACCATATGGTAATTTTTATAAAATAAGTTATGTTCTATTCTGGAATGCCTGTTACTGGAATATTCCTTGATATCATTCAATAAATCTGTAGTCTAGTCAAATGATATTTCTGGTATATTTTGTTTTTTTCTACTGATGCCCAAGACAAGGTAGTCAGTACTTAAAAAAACAACAAGAAATCTGAAATCACAAATTTCAAAGAGTTGATTTCACTGAATTCAAAGAGCTATGAGGGAAAGGCAAAAATAACACCTAATGAGCTGCCTATAAAGAAGGGATGAGGAAAGAGCAACGTTATGACTTCAAGGAATGTCTTCTTGCATGCTTTCCAAATTTTATTTTGTGTTAAGGTGAATTTTTATTACTGCTTCAGCATTTACATGGACAGAGTGTTAACATATTTAACTAAAATTATGACTGCTTTATGTCTAAATGGTGATTTTGCTTGGGAGTTGGGAACTTTTATGTCCTTTCAGTTAATGTAGAATCTCATATTACTTTAGGAATGCATAGGTTTAGGGTTTATTAGTAATTTCTTTTACTACTTAGGGGAGAATAAGTGAATTTTGCTCCATCTAATCTACAATACCTCATTCTCCTACTTAGATGTTTATGACTTAGGAATCACTTTCAATTTTTCTCTCTGCTACAAAACATAGCTACATGTCAAACATGCATGATTATCTTACATTCCAGGACATTTTGCAAATTCTTAAATTTTTAAGCTTTAAAACGAAAGAATGCAACCCAAGCAATGATCTAGCCCTTCCAGGTAACTCCCCCCAGTTTACATCCTGACCATGACATGCTGTGGTATGGAACTGGCCTTTGGCCAGTTTGGGTCCGGTGTCCTGTCTCAGCCTCCTGCTGGCTTCCCCTCCTCCCTGGCAGAGCATAAGAATCAGAAAATCCTTGATTGAAGCAAACATTACTTAGCAATAACTAAAAACATCGGTATTATCAGCGTTGTTCCCAGGCTGAAAGTCTAAAACACAGCACTGCACCAGCTACTAAGAAGGAGAAAAATGACTTCTATAGCTCAGCCCAGGACAGTATCCACCCCTTATTCCATACCATTCACATCATTCTCAGATCCCACATTTTTCAATATACCACCACTCTTGTCTCATATATACACATATGTATGTATATACACACATACATATATATACACAAACTCATCCACACACACACACAGAGACAGATATCATTTCTTAGTCCATGGACTAACCTCTATAAAGCTGCTGAATTCATTTGGTCCAAGATGTCTGGGTCTACCTCTTGTGACAGGCTTTCAGGATAGGACAGACAGTGTGCAGTGTTTGACTGTTGCCTGCTGATGACACCGCGGAACTCGTCTGGTCACTGCTGAGCTTGTCTGGTTTTGTCAAAGTTCATTCTTTGCTGAGATGATGGTCTAAGGGAAGCCAGGGCCAGTCACTGGTGATCTAAAGACACTTACCTGATGGGCTATAAAAGTGCTACATAGGAAGCACTAGCATACAACTGAGTTCATTGGCTCTTTTCCCCCAAAAGCAAATCCCCTTGAGGTACACATTGGACTTCCCCATTTTTTTCCTCAGGTGAAAAGCTCATGGTTGTATCTTCAGATAGAACTGGCAGTCTGCTGAAGGGTGGGAAACTGGATGTCCCAGCCCCTGCCTCTTGGTACCCCCTTGATGCTGTTAGCTGAGTGTCCCATGGGGCCCGAAGTGTTTACTTTGAGTGTTCAAAGCAGTCTTGACACCGCCATACAGCAGCTAGGAATAATGGAATAGGACTCTGGTTCCATTTTGCTGGTTTTCGGAAATGGGACCATGATTAAGGGGGACGGCTGGGGACATTCTTATTTTGCCACTAGAGCTGAAATTCCTGGACAAGCACAAGACGACCTAGGGTGAAATCATTTGCTAAGAATGTTTTCATTAATCAAAAACTAAAGTTTGAGGTTTGAAGATGACCAGATACCGTTGCAACTCCGACCACAAACAACGCTGACTGGCAATGCGATGGTGTTATTCCTATGACCCGCCTGGCAAAATCTTGAAGCAGATTCTCCTAGAAAGCATGCTAAGGCACACGAAAAACATTGAGGTGGTTGGTGACAGCCAGCATGGCTTCACCAAGGGGAAATCCTGCCTGACCAATTTGGTGGCCCTCTGTGATGGGGCTATGAAACTGAGGGACTGGGGCAGAGCAGTTGATGTCATCCACCTGGACTTGTGTAAGGTATTTGACACTGTCCCACATGACATCCTTGTCTCTAAATTGGAGAGACATGAATTTGAAAGGTGGACCACTCAGTGGATAAAGAATTGGCTAGATGGCTGCATGCAAAGAGTTGTGGTCAATGGCTCAGTGTTCAGCTGGACACCAGTAACGAGTGGTGTCCCTCAGGGATCTGTCTTGGGGCCAGTCTTGTTCAACATCTTTGTTGGCAACATGGACTGTGGGATTGTAAGGTGGGCTGATGCCAGTTCTATGAAGTTTAACCAAGCCAAATACAAGGTCCTACACCTGGGCTGGGGCAATTCCAAGCACAGAAGCTGGTTGGGTGGAGAAGAGGTTCAGAGAAGGCCTTGTGGAGAAGGACTTGGGGTTGTTGGTTGATGAGAAACTTAACATGAGCAGGCTTCAGTGTGCGCTTGCAGCCCAGAAAGCCAGCCGTACCCTAGGCTGCATCAAAATGAGAGCTATCAGCAGGTCAAAGGTGGTGATCCTGCCCCTCTACTCTGCTCTCTTGAGACCTCACTTGGAGTATTGTGTGCAGTTCTGGTGTCCTCCACACAAGAAGGACATGGAACTGTTGGAACAAGTCCAGAGGAGGGCCACAAGAATGATGGATGGAGCACCTCCTGTATGAAGACAGGCTGAGAAAGTAAAACAATAACCATAGCTCAGGCGCCCCAGCTGATAAACATTAAACCAGCAAATACTGCCTGTAAGTAACATATGACATGCTGAAACTCTGAGACTAAGACTAACAACTTTGAGAGCCAATAAATCAGCATTGTGATGAGTGACTATTAATCCAAAACAATGAATGCTTATCACAAATACAATTAGACACACTCTGGTCAGATCTGTCATTATCTCAACCCTTTAAGCCACATGTTGAGTGCCACAAACAACTGTCTTGGTATAAGACCAGCCGGCAACTCAGAACCAAGCAGCCACTTGTTCACTTAGCCCTTCTTCCTCTGCTTCTGGAGGGATGGGGAGGAGAATTGAAAGAATGTAACTCCTACTGGCTGAGATGAGAACAGTCCAGTAACTAAGGTACAATACCACTGCTGCTTAATAATAATAATAATGATAAGGGAAATAACAACAGGAGAGAATATAATTGCTCACTACCCACAGATCAATACCTATCCCAACCCAAGCAGCGATCTGGTCCTTCTGGAAAACTCCCCCCAGTTTATACACTGAGCATGAAGTGCTGTGATATGGAATACCCCTTTGCCTAGTTTGGGTCAGGTGTCTTGTCTCTGCTTCCTCCTGGCTTCCCTTCCTACCTGGCAGAACATGAGACTGAGAAAGCCCTTGGTCAGAGTAAACATTACTCAGCAACAGCTAAAACATTGGTGTTATCAACATTATTCCCAAGCTGAAAGTCAAAAACACAGCACTGCGGCAGTTACTAGGAAGGAGAAAAATGACTGCTATAGCTGAACCCAGGACAAGATATCACTCAAGCAACTTGTTCTCATCCTTCAGAAGAAAGACAACAATGATGATTTATATGTATAAACAGAACTTTTATCATCAGGTTCCTAAAGTGCCATACGAACTGACTTGGAAACTGTTTGTATTATTCTCCAGGGAAATTTTAAGCCTTTTTTACAGCTTATTCATTGAGATACATTTTTTGTTGTTGTTGTTGCTGTTGTAAAACACACGAGATACCTCTGTGTCTTTTGTTCCTCAGGTCAGTAATGTACAACATGAACTTTAAATTTATGGTTAAAGCATTGTGTAAAGCATCAGTATATAAGGCTAGTTTTATCAAAATTTTGCAAACTACAAAGCAATCATGAAAATGCAAGAAATAATGAAGACCACAGACAAAAGTATTAATTTGTTGTATTTTTTTTTCCCAGTCTGGTAAAATTCGCTCACTTTTTTTGTTGCACAGCAAGTATTGCAGCATAATAGGGGTTCTTTTCTGAAACCATTCTTAGAACAAAGGAAGATCAATGACAAAGGTAATGTATCCATCTTTCAAATTTTTACTGATTTATAGATCATCAATCTATAGATCTTGGAAATATCGCAATATTAAGAAATCTACAGAATACAACCCCACTTCATTGGCATTTGCTCTTTTGCTACTACCAGCGTTTTCCTGTACGTTTATATGATGCATGTTTTAATTAGTGGGGCACAGACTTCAACAATCTAGCATTTCTAATTCGGTTGAGTGATAATAACACTTTTCTTGTATTTTTTTTTTTAATCCATATGAGCAATCCTGTAGTAGAAATAGAAACATTTTAATTTTTTTTATTTTCTTCTTGTAGAATATTATTTTTTTCCTTTTTATTAGTACAAATAATTTTTACTGTTTTATCAGTTTCAAATATAGATAGCTGACTGAACACAGAGACACAATGTGGATGTTAAATACTGGTAAGCATGTGAAATCGTTTGCACATGAACACAGATGTACATCTTATGACAACAGGAAAAAATGTCTAAAACTTTTGTCAATAAATTAGATTATAATTTGGGTTGTGCTTGCATGAGAGTACAATGATATGCATATCCTTTATCGTTAGCATTTTGTCATTTTAAATTCAAATGACTCACTTGAAGGGCAATAGCTGATAAATTGGAAGTGTTAGAGCTTGTATAAAATTCATAAAGTAGGAAAATAATCAGATGTTGTATAGTGTGATGATGGTTACAAAAAAAAAAAGTCATTCTCAGCTTCATCAATCTCATATAACAATCTTCTTTTAAAGGTCAGAAAAAGATTGAGGCCTGCACTAAAAATGTTTTATTCCACAGTTAAGCTGGCTACTTTCCAGCCGAGGATCTGAACTCAAGATGTATATGATCCATGAGATTTGGGCATTAAATTCCTGGACACCATAAAAACATTAAGCAAATTAATGTTCTCTGACTTTTCCATGGCCTCATTTTGAAAATACCTGGATTAATCTACTTTTTTTACAGAGGACAAATGTTAAAAATTAAATGCTATTTAGTTTGACAGAGTTTTACGTACTTTTCTTCCTGTCTGGCAAGCCATGTAAATGGTTTTCCAGACACAGATGAAATTATGATTACATCATGAAATGATATAATCTGAGTGCGAAGAAGATGATCAAAAGGCTGAAGCACCTCTTGTGTGAGGTTGGGGTTGTTCAGCCTGGAGAAAAGAAGGATCAAGGTAGACCTTAAAGAAGACTTTCAGTACTTTTTAAAGGGGGCTTAGAAGAAAGATGGGAAGAGACTTTTTAGCACAGCTTGTAGCAATAAGCCAAGGGGTAATGCTTTTACAAGAAGGAGGAGAAATTTAGATTATTCATAAGGAAGAAATTTTTTACAGTAGGGTGGTGAGGCATGGCCACAGGTTGCCCAGAGAGGTGGTAGATACCCCATCCCTTGAAACACTCAAGGTCAGGCTGGATGGGGCTCTGAGCAACCTGATCTAGTTGAAGGTGTCCCTGATTATTGCAAGGAGGTGGTTGGACTAGATGAGATTTAAAGGTCCCTTCCAGCCCAAAGTATTCTATGATTCTATGATTTTAGACATATTTATGTTAGACTTCTCAAATAGGTTTGTTGTGGTTTTTTGGGGAGGGGATATTTGTCAGTTCAAGCATCTTTTCATAAGTTAACTTTTAAAACATTCACTTTTAAGAGTAAAGAATTGAGATTTACCTGTCCTTTTCTGTATCAATGTAGGATATTAATTTACAAGAAATTTTATAATTTTCTTCAGTGTTGCCACTTTAGACAACTTTGTGAATCTGGAAGAAAACTTCACAATTGTAGCAAAGTCTGTGAAGCTTTCAGAGCTTTCATTTAGTTGTTAGAAGCCAAAAGTTACAGTAAAGAAAACACTGAGCAGGCAGCTGTCTTTGAAAGTATAACTGTTCCGCACACAGAAGAAAGCGCTATTTAAACATGATTTTTAGACATGATTACACAAAAGAAAGTGGATTACTGTTTACTCACAATAGAAATTCTGTTCTTGTCACATTTGTACTAACTGAACTTGTGAAATCTATTATTACAGTCTGGATAAACAGACACTCTCACAAATATCACAAGAAGACTACGTAAGAGAGTCTATCAGTTTGTTGATGGATTGGGACAATAAAAAGACATAAAGGCCATGCCTGGTTGATCCAAGTACCTCCCTGTCATCTTTTTTCTGCATAATGTTCGGGAGTCTCTATTTCTGAGAATAACTGAGGGAGAGAAAGTCAGACAACACATATCCTGTAATACAGGAGATGTCTCTGCTCAGACACGAAATACAAGCATTAAGGAAAGTGTTCCAAGTATGCAATAGATATTACTTTCTTAAGTTTAAGTGAGGCCATTTCTTTGTAGCTGAAGTCACAGATATTAATTTGAGGCAAGTGGGAAAGATGAAGAAGGGAGGAAGAGGGAGAGAAAAACTTACGATCGCCTTTTATTGTTTTTGTAACTAGTATGCTATTTTCAGAGAAGCAGAATTTGGTTTTTAGACAAAAACCTGGGTATTAAACATCTATGAGTCAACCCCCCCTAAAATTCCCTAGGCTTAACCCAAAAATTAACTTATTATTTTAATTCTCTTATAGAAATCAAGCTTCTTTGATGATGGCCAAAAGACTTACCCACATTGTGAGTTTCTTCAGATGTCTCCTCTTCACTCAATAAGATCACTTTTCTCCACTCCTGAAAAAAAGAAATAAATGATTTATTAATTTGTGGAATTTGGTTGGAGTCTGGGAAGCCAGAGAGCCTGCTCCATGTTCCTGAACCACAATCTGATGTAGGGCATTCAGAGCCCATCGTGTTTGTATAATCTTTTCCTGTGTTTTTACCTTTGACACAGAATCTCAAGGGTCATTCTCTAGAGAACCTCTGCCCTCTCATCCTTGAGGTTTTGGGGTGGACTACTGCTGCATTTCCGATATATCTCTTATACAGTTCTATTTAAATTTATTTAAATTCGCGACTTAGACTTTCTTAGAATTTTAATGATATCTTTCATTAGTCCTTTATTTTTTGCTTCATCTCTCACTTGACAATAAATGGCATAAATGTCAGTTCCATAGTAAAATTTAGAACTGTGATGTCAGCACTTATTTCTTATGACTCTCACTGCTTGAGAATTGTGGTCACAATTTATGCTGCTGAGGGCATCAGTCTTTCAAGTGAAGCTTTGCAAATGGCAAACCTGTGTTATATATGATCTTCAACAGCTAGCTGATTATGAGGATGATGAGAGATGTGAAGCTTAGTTGACAGTAACACTTGAGTAACTTTGTAGGGATATCATTTATTAAAGATGTAATTCAGCAACTTCCTGATTATTCTGTGCCCAAATTATATTTGTTGTAAAGTTCACAGGACTATCGTGAAGATCATTATGGATAGTTAATTGTCTGGGATGGTACAGAACTAGTGCAGAGACTTTAAAAAATAAAATAATCTTTTTATAATGAACGGGAACATTTGTTCATTTTTCTGTGCATAACATGAAGGAGAATCCTCTGATAAATATGTATCTTTGGAATCTGAGCAGAAAGTGAAAAGCTCTCCTTTGGCTCAGTATATCATTGTTCTTCATATTATATGGGTAGGTTTAGGCATTACAATTTTGAATTAAAATATATATATATATATATATATATGTTTAAGGCATTTTTATGATCACATAATGCCATCAATTCTAGTTGCATAACTGGAGGATTGCTAGATATATTAAAAAAATCTAGATGCACAAAAAAAAAACAAAAAAAACACAACAAAACAAAACCAAAAAAAAAAAAACCACCACAGCATTTTTTTTAACTCTTTCCTTCAGCTTCTTGGCTGTATATTATTTCTGAGTACTTTGAGCCACAGAGAGTCTGAACTAAAAGGGCACTATAATACACAAACCAAGTCACAGCTGAAAAATTACTATTATGCACATAGATACATTTGAAGCAGTGGACATTTTGAAGGTATTCAATATGCGATATATGTTCAACATTTTAGGTAAGACCCTCTCCCTTTATGTCAAAGTAGTGTTGCTAAATAAACACTTTTCCTAGAACTCAATAAGATCTCTTTTCTCCACTTATGGAAAAAAAAAAAAATTATTAAATGTGGAACTTGGTTGGAGTCAGGGAAGCCAGAGAGTCTACTCCACGATCCTGAACCACATGGCAGTCACAGAGGTACAGGTGACAGGACAAATGAAACATCCCAAGACGGTCCATTTTAGTGTTAGATCAGGGCAATGAAAGAAACCTAGGTATTACTGTGGGTGGAATAAAAAGTCAGCAAAGGCTTGTGATAAGACCAAAGCATGTGTGCAAATATTTTCTTCAAACTCACAACCATGTGACTTTGCTTTAAATCTTTTCTGCTCCTTTTGTTTTAATAAAGTTATGAAACATTAATTTTGTCACTTGCAGCTCCAGGCTCCAATATTTTAAAGACCTTAAAGGTGTTATGTGCAAAAAACACAAGAAAGTCCTCTGAGGTTTTGGTGTGTAAATTCCTAGACTTTCTGAGAATCGTAGCCTCAGGCTAAAGCACACCCCCCCCCCCCCCCCCCAGAAATCCAATCTCATTAAGCTCAAAACAGTACCCAAAACCCTGAGTCATCTTAGTCTGAATGATTGTTCCATGTTTGAGTCCCTCGTGGTATGAAAAAGATTCTCCCATGCATTGTAGGAAAATTATGGTCCCTTGTCCTTTTGCCCTTTTAATATCTAGCAAATATATGCTCACTGACAGCAGCCATTTTCTTGACATCATATCTCTGAAAGTTGAAATCCTGAGTTGATAAATAGGATATAGCCTTTTGCTGACCCTCTTTTCTTAACTGTTGCATTAGATGTGATTAATGAAGGCTGCAACCTATTACTTTCTTTCTCCTAATAGCTAGAGCTAATAGCAATTTCATGCCCTTAGTATTTTGACTTGAAGTGCATACTACAAATAAAAAGACTTTGAGAAAGCAAGGTGATTTTCTCCCTCCCCCTCAAGTAGTAAGAAAAATGTTCTACTAGAACTGAGAGCTCTGAAATTCTAATCTAAGAAACAAGACTTCTCTTACTAGTAATCTTAAGAAAACACTCCCCTCAAAAGAAATTAACATATAATTAGTAAATGTGAAATGAAAGAATAGTGCATAGAGGACTGCAGTCTCAGAGTTCTGTTCGGCAGCGCTCAAATAACTTTCACTGAAGGCTCTAATTTTTATATTAGTGACTCTTAAACCATTATAAAAACTCTCTGTTACGTTATGGTAAACCTTAGTAGCTCATCTCAAAAAACAAACAAACAAATGAAATTCATTTTGATGATCAGTTTGATCTTGGAAATTAATTAGCATCTTTAAAACTCTTAGTGGAAAAAGCATCATTATTGTTCTAGATTTAGGATGTTTGGAAGTTGCCTAGGATATGGGGAGAGCACATGGAAGAGAGAGAAAATTCAGATCACCACTCTAAGCTATAAACTTATACACAGTATAAAGCTCTCCTCTGCACTACAATGTTGAAAAAAAATTATTTTAATCAGATCAAACATTTTTATCAAAATTCAGATATAAATCTCATGATTTGGGGGTTTTATGTGCTTACTGGTCTAAGTTGTGTTTGTATTATAAATCTACCCCATTTCTACACAGTTTTAACCAGATGACCTGAAATTGGAACTGAAGTTGATCATTAACTTAAGAAAGTTGCGGTGAACATGATCAGTTCAATGAGTTCATTCCTGTTCATATGTATAAGCATTTGTGTACATCATATTTCAATATATATATTCATCAGCTCTATACATCTAAAACTAGAACAACCTGGATTTTCTTGCAAATTGCTTCATACAAATCCCAGCAGACAAGCCTGACAGATTTCTTCATCATACTCAACAAATGGGTATGTAAAACAATTAACTGAATGTGAAAACTTTGTAAAATTGTATTTTTAAATTCAAACTTCCTCTTTTATAGCATATTAAATGTGATCATGCTGAGGATGACAAATAATCAGAAAAAATTAGACAAACTCATCAAAAAAAAAAAAAAAAATTACAACTTTTTCTAAGTTGGCAATCCTGGGTTTGTCAAGAGGCAATTGTTTCACAAGAATCATTTGAACAATGTTATTATACTCAACAAATTACAAATTATATCAACAATAACAATAAACCTATTGAAAGCAAACAATGGTAACTTACATTTTCACTAAATGTAAAAGAGTTGTATGGTATTACTCTTCAACAAACTATACAAACTCTTCTTCAAAGGTGGAAGATATTACATACAGCTTGGTGTGACAGTTCAGGGGCTGTTTTAAAAATATGCTGGTAAAACTATTGTGATCTTCCATTTATTCAAATGCCTGATACACTTTTTTCATTATTTTTGTACCATAGCTTTATGATAAAACAGTCACAGTGTTTGTAAAATTTACAATCAAACACATGCAAATAAAAACAGATACTGAAAACTGACTTGTAAAATTTTAAGGTTTTTGCTCATAGAGAAATTAATTCACTGTAGCCAGCACAGATTTCACTCTCCAGTTTATTGTGCATAATTTTTTCTGTTTAGGGAAGAAGCCTGTAATCTTTACCAATTTAATTAACAGGCCACAAAAGGGTTTTTGATAGAGAGGTGTATGTTACATGCACATTCAAAATATGTTTCTCTTTATGCAGTTACGGTACTGCCTCTCAGTCTCTGTAATCATTCAGTTTTGGTGATATGTTTCCATAGTCACAATACATATATTGATTATTTACAAATTATATAAAACATCATCTGTGTTTGCACACTGGGAGTGAATCCCATTGTAAACAAAACAAACAAACAAACAAACAAAAAAACACAACAAAAAAAACCCCAAACATTTAAAAGGATTGGGGTTTTACTTAGAGAAAAGGGTAAACTAAGCATTTTGGAAGAAGCAATTACTGGGAAGCCCCAGGGCTTCTCTTCACTTTCTTCCTCTACTCTCACACACTTAGGGACAGCAGGTGGTACATTTTATTTTCCATACTTTCACCAGCATAATGGATCCTTTATCAAGCCCCAAACACCCAGACATACCCAATAGTTGGAAGGGAAAGTAACTGTGATCACAGAGTGAGGTGATTACAAGTCCCAGTTACCAGTCTGAAGTCTCTCTCCTTGCCTCGTTTTTGATCAACTGACAAGTAACTGAACTCAATTACTCTGCAGCTCAGGTTTCAGCAGTGATGAACTGTTTTCTAATCTGTTGTCAGCTTTAACTGATTCAGATGTGAAAAAGGAAAACAGTGCTCTGCTGATTGCACCAGGGTTACCAGACCATGGTGGCAGCTGCCAACTTGCTGACAGGGCAAAGGCGTGAATGACATGGTCTCTACCTGATGGCATGTCAGCACAACCGTGAGGTCTTGGTGCCAAGGTTCGCAGGCAAAAGCAAGGACATTATAAATAGACTGATAAAGCACCTCACTCTGTCATCCTTTCTGTGGCATTGCCTTGGTTTCCGTGCTAGGGTATTTGTGATTGTGTTGTTATTGTTGTTTTCCATTTTGATGTGCCATAAGAAAAAATATTTTAAATATAATTTTTTTAAAATCATTCATGCAGATAGTTACAACTATATTAGTATATAACACAGCATATTAAGATCACGGGGATAACAGTTTGTTGGAACACAGCAGATAAAGATTTCTCAGAGTCTTGATGGAAGAAGAAAAATAACTCTTTTCACGAAAGTGTTCCATAGCTCTGAGGAGGTTTCTTTCATATCTTTCTTTCTACACCATCTCTTCTTGTAAAGGCAGATTGCAATCAAACTTGGTGTCAATATGTCTATATTAACTAGGTGAAGACATGGGAAGGTTTATCTAGCTGTGCAGCTTTGAATATCAATATAAAAGATAAAGTTAGCTATTAGCTTGATGTAGTTGACAAAGCAGATTCGATTTCTAGTATTTGATTCTCACTACATTAGCTTCCATACTTCAAAAATCACAGCTTAGAATTCAAGGCATTTCTTGATTTCCTAAACACTTCATTCTTGTACCAGCAACGAGTCTGGCAAGTAAGTATGCAATAAAAGCTGCAGTGTTTGCATAGGATGACACATTATTTATTGCTTAGGACTGGAAATATCCTGAAGAATTCACTGCTTCAATAACATTTAAAAATCTCTAATAACCTTCTATATAGTTCAGATTGTTGCTGTTGTTATCATACCAGTACTTGTACTATCTTTTTGTTGCCAATTTACATCTTTGAGCCTATATTTTCAATATACCTTGGCATGCAGGTACTTCTTTATTTCAAAGAGCATATGTTGATATTGTAGACCAGAAAAACTCATGATACAGCATATAAAATTTACGTGCAATTATTCTCTCTCAAAGTAGAAAAGATTTTTAGAACAGAAGATTTTTAGGCAGAAAATTAAACCAGGCTGGCCAAAGAAAGAGTCATATTGCTAACGCTGAATTTTGTAAGAATTACCTGCCAAGGACTGTAATAGATTTTACGAGCTACACTTTTCAAAGTCAAGAATGAACATTACCAGAAGATGTGCTGCAGTTCAAACAAAATATTTCAGACGTCTCTGATACAGCTTAGGTAACAGATTGGACAAAATATTCCTAATGCTCTCTCCTGTCCCTGAAAGTTGTGAATAAGAGCTAAATGTCCTTATAGAATAAGACCATCTCAGTGTGTACCTGGGATGCACAAGGTTGACAGTGATACATATGAAAAAAAACAGCATTAAGGACTTTGATGCTTTAAGATAAGTATGTGTTGTTTAAAGCATTTTTGGTAGTTAAGAAATAGTTTTTGTTCATTATCCTTTTCCTACACTTTTTTCATTTGTTTGCTTCACCTAAATTTCTCCTGAAGAAGTTGACTAGAAAAAAAGAGTTTGCATAGCTAGTTGGATCCTGAGTGTCTTTCCAAAAAATTATGAACTGGGATGGGTTAAAACATATAGGTGCAACAAGGATAACATTTGCATGGAATGTATGGAGAACTAAAAAACCTTTGCCACAATGATTCTACAGACACGCACAATCACAGAATGGCTGAAGTTGGAAAGCACCACCAGAGGTCATCTAATCCAATTTCCCTGCTCTAACAGAGTCACCTAGAGCACATTACTTGGGATTGTGTCCAGACAGCTCCTGAGTATTTCCAGCGAAAGAGTCTTCACAGCCACTCTAGGTAACCTATTCCAGTGCTCAGTCACCCTCACAGTAAAGAAACTCTTCCTCATGTCTATTTCGAACTTCCTGTGTTTTAGTTTACACTCGTTGCCTCTTGTCCTATCACCTCACACTAGCAAGAACAGTCGGACCCCATCCTTTTGATATCCTCCCTTCAGTTATACACATGGGACAGATCCTCCCTGTGCCTCTCTTCTCTCAGCTTTTTCACATATGAGAGATGCTCCAGGCCCTTAATCATTCCCACAGCACTTTACTGGACTTGATCCAGGAGCTGCATGTCTCTCTTGTACTGCAAAGCCCAGAACTGGACACTGTACTCCAGGTGAAGCCTCACTAGGGCTGAGTAGAGAGGGAGTACCACCTTCCCGTGACCTTCTGGCAATGCTCTCCCTTATATAGACCAAGATTCCATTTACCTTGTTGACCACAAGTGCTGGCTCATGGACAACTTCTTGCCCACCAGGACCCACAGGTTCCTCTCTGCAGAACTATTTTCCAGCAGATCAGCCCACAGCCTGCAGTGGTGCCTGGGGTTATTCCTCTCCACGTGCAGGACCATGCACTTTACTTTGTTTCACTTCACGAAGTTCCTCTCTGTCATTTCTCCAGCATGTCTAGATCCTTCTGAATAACAGCACAGCACTCAGGGGTATCAGCCATTCCTCCCAGCTTCATATTGTCATCAAACTTGCTGAAGAGGCACTCTATCTCTTCATCCAAGTCATTGATGAACAAATTAAACAAGACCCAGTATGTGGGTCCCTTGGAGGACACCACTAGTTACAGGTCTCTGTGCCTTCTGATCTTTGCCATTCAGACAGTTCTTGATTCTGACAACCACATGTCCAGTCACCCAGTCCATGCTTCCTGAACTTGTCACCATGTGAGACATTGTCAAAAGCCTTGCTGAAGTCCATTAGACAACATTCACTGCTCTTCCCTCATCTATCTAGTTGTTTGTCCTGTTGTAGAAGGCAGTCACATTGGTTAAAAATTACTACCCTTTGGTAAATCCACGCTGACTACTCAGGATCATCTTCTGGTGTTCCACATGCTTAGAGATGGCCTCCAGGATGAGCTGTTCTGTCATCTTTCTAGAGTTTGAGGTCAGGATGGCTGGCCTTGTAAGTGCAGAGATCTAGTTTGTTTCCAGATTTCAGATTATTGTGATATAAGTGTCTGAATTTTGCTGTAAGTTTACATTCATATAAAACTCATCTTTACAGAATCATACCTAGGATATCAATATTACACCGCAGAGACAAGAGTGTTGTCTATTATATTAAAATAAATACATTTTTGAGAACCACTTATCTTTGTCAGTATTTTAATGATGCTCAACAATTTCTCAGATTAAGTAAGAGAAAATAAAGTGAGTTTCTGAACACTTGGGAGAAATCCGAAATAGCTTTATCCCATAGGGTACTTTTATTTTTTAGGACTATAGTAATACCAATATGACTATGTTAAATTCTCTCAGGTACAGTGGAAGCTCATGCTTTACCTTACAACAAAAGCTTTATTTTATAATTCTGATTAAACCAAACTCATTATCTATGTATATTGCAAAGAGACGAATTCTCACAGTAAATAGGCTTTTAAGTCCTAAAGTAATTCGGCTGACTGAGTGTGACCAAGAACTGATGTATTTTTCAGTGTGTTTGAGTGGTGTAGGATTCAGCCTTTAGCTGCAAAAAACACTAAAAAAAACCCAAAATCCTGACATAAGACATCTAAGAGTGAGAATTTTTACTTGCTAATTGCCTATTTTTCATGTAGTGAGTAAGATATTCCTCATCTACTTTTCAGTAGCGTTAAAAACTCATCTAACCTTAGTTATGTTCCACTTAAGTCAATCATTATCTAAGCTAAATTACCTTGTCATCCTGCTGGTTCTGCTGGTGTGCACAGTATAGGGTATACTGATTTTTCTAAAGAGAATAGAACCTTAATTTCTATTTCTCTTAAAACTGATCACCTGTGATGCCAATTGTTGCTCTTCCTTAGATTTTATTTTCTTTTAAAGGTGGTTTAAAAATAACTTTTGGAAGCGCCATGAATTTGATGAGGTTTGTGCTTAAGATGTATACTCTGCATGTCTTAGTGCGTGTCTGTGTAGTTTCTCTGACTTTCACACATTATCAACTATGCATGCTAATCTGGCATTTTATAATACTTTTCTATTATTTAAACTTTTTATCCCTAATTTTTACTATCTTGATTAAATTACCCTGACAAAATTTCACCTTCCTAATCATTCTAATTACCCTTCTACTAAGCACCATTTTCCTTCAAAATGTGATGAATGGACTGCAATTATTACTTATTAAACTGCTTGTTGTTGGTGAGATAAATTGCATGTCATACTTCTTACTTAAAATGTTAGATTCTGAAGATCAGTAGAGATTTATTCATAATATCAAAGGTGGATTTTTGTCTCTAACGGACAACAAAATATTAATGACTGTAGAAACTACAAAGTGGATATTTGGAAAGACATGAGTGGGAGAAGAGTATGATCATCTGAACATGGACAGGGAAAGGCAGGAACATAAATTTTAATAAAACACTTAATTGAAGCAGCTAATTTGGGGATCACTTCTACTCACCAATCTGTCCAAGCAATTGAGAAAATCCTTCTACTACAGTCACCACCTAGAAGAGAGGAGCATAGCCAACTCACAGGGTGGGCAAATAAACTGAACTGTGATTAAGTGATATTTAATAAGATCTCATGTGTCACTGAAGGGGATTCCAAGATCTGGTGGTGTTTCTTGGCCCAAGGTGCAAGTCCTTGATGATGTTAGGGGAAGGCTTTGTTTTCCATTGTTTTCTTTGTTCTCCTCCACTGCTTCATCATTCATCTGTTTTAAATCCATAATTAATTTATGCTGTCTATTACAATCATAACAGACAGTTCATTCTCATTTTGTCTCCTCTTCTATTTGTTACATTTTTTAGAACTTCTCAAACTCTCATGAGATTAAATGAAGAATAGTTTAGACTCAGAACAAGCAATACTGTCTTTGTTCCTACATCAGTTTTTCATGAGTTCTTTGCTCACCAATTTTTGTCTAAGTGGTCATTGTTCATGTAACTTCTGATACTATCTATGTAAAAATGCCTCTCACTGATTCTGTAAAGTGTTTTTAAATAATGCCTTGTAATCTCTGGCTACAGGGTTATGTCTAGAAAAAGCAAATACAGCACAGATTCCAGATGCAGAGAGATGTAAATAGTGTCAAAACAGAAAGACACCTTAATAGTATAGTTTTTGAAATAATAAGTTTAAGAATTTTCTAGACGTGACAATCTAACGATGTACAGAACATAATGAAGTCCAGTAGTTAACAACTCATTATTTTATAATTATATAATTTTTGATGAAGAAAATTCATTACTTTACAACCCATAGACACTTTACTAGCTTGTGTACAAAAGCCAGCTGAAATTTGTACAATCTTTCTCTTTGAAATCAACTACTTATTGAAGCAACTGTATTTATAGAAATGATTAGGTAGTTCATTGCACTCAGCTGTTTTTCATGCTGAATTCAGTTTAGGCTTTCAGGTATATGGAGTTTACCAATGATTTCTTTAGAAGTTAAGCACAGTTAGAAAGCCAAACTGAAAAGCAACAAGTTAGACAAAAATAGGTAAGTTTATACAGATACGTATGCTTAGATATTTTTCTGTTTCTTTTTCAGGCAAAACTTTTCTAAGCTGTTCAGAAAACACAGAGGAAAAGAGTTCTAAAAAATGAAGTAAATAAAAATCACACTTGACTACTCAAATTTGTTGTGACGAATATGTACTATGAAGTATTAAAAAAAAAAAATCAAACAAAAAATCAGTACAAGGACTGCCTCCCCAGTGAACAAATCAGCAAATGAAAGATAAAAAACCAAAAAAGCCAGGAAACTTATATGTAACTGGAATTTTGTTCAGTCTTATCCTGGCGCCGGTTTTGGGGACAGTTAGCAGAAAACAGGTTGAGGAGACAATGCATAGCATATTTCTATTAATTAAATTACTACAGTTTGTTCTAGAACAGCACATGCAGGTTATGAAAGAAATAAAGTCCTGATGAACATGACACAGTTATAGCAAGCTGGTAATATCTGGTTGCTGAGTTCTGCTAAATTGTTGTCTTTATAGCTATCACTTTAGTTAATTTAAAAACATGCAAGTGAATTGGAGTGAGTTTTAACGTGATAAAGGCAACAGATGTGTTCAGAAAACCAAAGGACTCATTTACAGTCTGTCAGGTTCTGGGACTGCTGGCAGAGGATGAGAATTTTAGTTTGGGTTTGTTTTTTTTTTTTTTAATTATGGGAAATGGCAGCTCAGCTGACAAAGGTGATAATGAGTTTATTGTTATCAAGTGGATTTGCAGCAACACAAGAAAAACTGATACACACATCAGTGCAATCTGAAAATATTTTTCACAGTTAGAAATGTTGAGGTCATTTGGTCATCCTAACCAATGTCCTTATCTAGCCATAGAAATTGCCCTTAGCCACGGAAAATGACCTTACCTAACCATCTCATAACCTAGCCATGGAAATTCTCATGTGAAAACCTTCAGTGTCTTTTGACACACTTTGTAGTGTGTTGCGGGCAGGTGAGGAAAGGGCAGATGAGGAAAGGAGCTGTAACTCTTATAAGTGCTCTGTTAAGTTTAGAGGCAGCTGAAAGTCTGCAAACAGTCATAAAAGCATGACTTTGAACAAAGTTTTCTGTGTGTACACAGCAACAGCTCTCTTGTAACTTCCCCACCTCCTCCATTTACCTTCACTTACTTATAATAATTTCTTTTTCACAGGACCTTGTCTTTCTTTTACCTCTGGCAAAAAGATGCTTTTTTGGCCAGTATGAAAAAAGAAAATCGCACTCATTACCTTGGAAACTTGCAGTCCTGGAAAGACACCACTTCTTGATAGCTGAGTGGTTACGCCTTAGCAAAGCAATGTCTTTTAAGGACTCAGAGTGCTGAATGAATTTGCTTTAAGTTTAAGGATGTAGATTTAAACCAAATACAACTAACTAAATAGTGGGAGATTATTCTATTATTCTGGCGTAACATTACAGAAGTGGAACTCATATTCAGTTCTAAAGCACTTGAATATATTCCTGTTGAAGTTGTGCTACAGCAACTGCTTTTTAACCATCTCCTTGCAGTACCCTCACCTACCCATATGTGTGGTATTTTGAAAAGAATTAGTTCAGAACAACACACCTGTATTACGTCCTCTCCTCAGTTTCACAAATGTGTTGCAAGTTAATGTCAAACATAATTTCACCAGAAATTTTGATGTCTCACTATTTTTGCTACAATTTAGAGCTTTTTGATAAGAACAGCGCCTACCGTATATGCAGGTTACTTCTGTATTTGTTTCTTATGAGCTATCAGTATCAATATCAGTCAATATCATGAATCATGCTCTCAATCCCTTCAACCCTCATCCAGACATGGATCCATTGACCACTACTCCAGACACAGTTAACCCATCTATTCCTCATGCATCCAAAAAGTCCAAAAATAAAATCCATATCACCCCAATTTAGAGAGAAGGATGTTGCAGGGGACTGTGTCAAAGGCATTAGACATCTAGATAGATGACATCTGTAGCTCTTCCTTTGTCCACTGATGTAGTAACTCCATCATAGAAAGCCAATAGGTTGATCTGGCAAGACTTGCCCTTGGTGAAGCCATACTGGTTGTCCTGAATCACCTCCCTACCCTCCATGAGCCTTAACCTACTTCTAGAAGGATCTGCTCCATGATGTTCCCCAGCACAGAGGTCTGGCTGACAGGTCAATAGTTTTCCAAGGTCCTTTCTACACTTTCTAAAAATGGGTGCAGTGTTTCCCTTTTTCCAGTCACCATGTACTTCACCCAGCTGCCAGGACTATTCAAATATCATGGAAGGTGTTTTGGCAACTACATCAGCCAGTTCCCTCAGGACTCTGAGATACATCGGGTTAGGTCCCATAAACTTAGGTATGTTTCGGTTCCTCAGGTGGTCATGAACCTGATCTTCTCTTACAGTAGGAGAGACTTTGCTCTCCCAGTTTGTACCTTGAAGCCCATCCTCTCAAGGGGTGTACCAGGTCAAAAAATTTTCCAAATATGAACAGGACAGCATTTAGGAATTACCTCAACCTATTGGGGATAGTCTGTCTGAAACTTGCTCCAGTCCACAATCTGCATTCCAGCTAGTTCTGTGTCTCTATGAAAATGAGATTCAGAAGTTTAATCTACACAGTGCACATGCCTACACTTCTCCAACACTTCCACTGGAAACCTGTCTGTGAACCCTCTAATCCCAAGGTGATTTGAACTCAGCACTGGGCTGCTGTATGACCCTGAATACAAGATAGTGTGTGGATGTGAATGTGTGTGGCATAGCCTTATACGGCAGATACTTGTAAGGAAGTGGAGCAGAGACAGGTGGTCCAGAGTTATTTTGCGTTTCTTCTATGTTGTAAAAGATTATTAGCCTATTTTGTTTTTTATTAAAACAAACAAACAAACAAACAAAAACCCTAAAGAAAATTGTAATAAGGTAATTTATTTCAAACATATGGAAGAATAAAACACAAAAAGTACTATCACTTTCTGGATCACAGTTCATTTTAACCCAAGACTACCAAGAGTGTTACTCCCATCTTCAGTCTGACATGGAGCCAGCATACTTGTACACTGACAAGGGAGACAGAGCAATTGGATATAGAGAACCATGCAGTAGAACTGCCAAAGAAATTCTAATAACAAAGAATTATCCAGGTGACAAAGATCATCAGCCAGATGAAGATGGTGACAGAGATTAGGCAATTCTCCCAGAGAAATTGTAGCAAATGGTATTACTTATATGTTGCTGATATGGAGGTAGGAAAATGAAGTAATTTAAGCAATGAAAAGAAAAACAAAGACAGAAGAAAGATGCCAATACGGACTTTTTTTCAGTCTAACACTCAAGTTCCTAATAAATGATTGTCGTGGTTTAAGTCCAGTCAGTAACTCTTAACGACTCGCTCACTCCTCTCCCTTCCTCTCCCCAGCTCACGGAAGGATGAGGAGGAGAATAGAAAGAATGGAACTCCAACAGGTTGAGGTAAGAACAGTCCAGTAACTAAGGTATAACACAAACCACTACCGCTACCACCAATAATAATAATGATAAGAGAAATAACAAGGGAAGAGAATACAACCGCTCACCACCCGCTGACTTAAACCCAGCCCAACCTGAGCAGTGATCTAGCCCTTCCGGGTAACTGCTCCCAGTTTATATACTGGGCATGACGTGCTGTGGCATTGAATACCTCTTTGGTTAGTTTGGGTCAGATGTCTTGTCTCTGCTTCCTCCTGACTTTCCCTCCTCCCTGGCAGAGCATGAGACTCAGAAAGTCCTTGGTTGGAGTAAACAATACTGAGCAGCAACTAAAAACATCGGTGTTATCAGCACTGTTCTCAGGCTGAAAGTCAAAACCACAGCACTGCACCAGCTCTTAAGAAGGAGAAAAATGACTGCTACTGCTGAACCTAGGACAATGATTTAATATTAGGAGTTTTTTTCATTTGGGGTTTTTACTTATTTCAGTCAGAAAAATCTAGAACAAAGGAAAAAGCTAAAAAATAAAACCACACTGCCTTTAATAAAAAGCATCTACTGTCATACTGTTAAAGACCTTATTCGATGTTTGAGTTAAGAGAAGGAAATATTTCTAGGAAAGGCTGCCATCTGAAAATCATATCAGTGACATTTTCTCTTTTCCTTCCATGCATCTATTTTGTCACTTATGGATAGAGGATTCAGAGGTAGATGGAAAAGCATTCTCTTTTGATGCTAATCCGAGACACCTGGGTTTAGACACAGTCAATGGAGGCTTGATATGTAGTCTCTTAGTAACAGTAAACTGATTCAAAACAAAACTTCTACAGGCACTCTAAAATGCTTCACTGGGGTATAGACATTTGGAAATGTTTTACTGAAGGAGTATTTGCCCTGGCCAAGCACCCTGGAAATGACACAAAGACTGCACTTCCCATTAACACATATTAAAGCAGAGTATTGAGCTGTGGTCTAAGTACTAAGTGGGTCTCACAGAACGAAGCCTGAACATCTCACTAAGATGTCCAGTTTGGTTTAGCGAATAACAACTAGAGCTGGAGAAGAAGTTAAAAATCAAAGGAATAAAAAATGCTACTGCCTTTCTGAACCAGGAATATGGTATTTGAGAATGTGACTTTGGTATTAATTATGCCTGATTGATTTAAAACTATTCTTTCTTAATATCTTTATCTTATAAAATCACTCCACATGTATGTATGAGACAATTGTTTTCACTCACTGGTCTTCTCAGATGACATTCTCCATTCTCAACACATAGCCTTCTATAGAGTTACATGTGATTTTTGTAAAATTCGCCACATCTAATGCCTTCTCAGGAGACTTTTTAATTACCCTAGTTCTTTTTATGTTTCTCCAGTCTTCACTGACTCAAGCTGGCTTGAGGTCATGAACCTGACAAACTTGGAAGCAGTTCTTCTTAAAGTAACCTCACCTAAAATCTGCTTGTTTCAATACTAGCAATAGCTTTACAGATGTTAATTACCAGGAGACAAAAGCTCCCTCTGAAGCTGAAGTTATTTAACGTGTGATTCTCATTAAAGTCACTGTTTATCAAGAAGTTAAATCTGTACTTGTCAGTCACCCTCACCCTTGAAGGTTGTATTTCTTTTTAATGCTTAAAAAAAAAAAAATTCTTTAAACTTCTAACAGATGAAGCAGCTTAGAAAAAAATATGTGTGTGTGGTTTTTTGTGCACAATCTATTTTTAAAAACTTATTTGATACACAGTTGAAGAAGCATATATAATTCTGTATCTTCTTCTCACTCTCCTGGGGATCTCAAATTCGACCATCTCATGATCGCTGCATCCAAGGCTTCCCTGTAGTACCACATTCTCAACAAGCCCTTCCCTGTTGGTGAGCACAAGGTCAAGCATGGCACCTCTCCTTGTCGGCTCCTCTATTACTTGCAGAAGGAAGTTCTCTTCCACACAATCGAGGAACCTCCTGGATTGCTTGTGCCGTGCAGTACCATCGTTCCAACAGATGTCAGGGTGGTTGAAATCCCCCATGAGAACAAGGGCCTGCGAGCGTGAGGCTTTGAGATCCCCAGGAGAGTGTGAAGAGCGCGTAGCAAGCTCACTGCCCTGGACTTCAAAAGAGCAGACTTTGGCCTCTTCAGGAACCTGCTTAGTAAGGTTCCATGGGATATAGCCCTGGAGGGCAGGGGAGCCCAAGACTGTTGGTTTATATTCAAAGATCACCTGCTGCAAGCTCAGGAGTGCTGCATCCCAACTAGAAGGAAGTGCAGTAGGAGGGCCAGGAGACCTCCTTGGATGGATAAGGAGCTGCTGAGGAAAATTCAAAGGAAAAAAGAGACTTATATAAAATGGAAGCAAGGACAGGTGGCCTGGGTAGAGTCCAGGGATGTTGTCTGGGAAGCTAGGGACCAGGTTAGGAAGGTTAAGGCCCAGCTAGAATTAAACATAGCCAGGGATGTTAAGGATAATAGGAAGGGATTCTACAGGTACGTAGCAAACAAAAAACAGACTAGGGACAACATAGGCCCCCTGAGGAAGCTTTCGGGAGAACTGGCTACGCAGGATTTGGAGAAGGCTGAGGACCTGTTGCAAGTGAGGGTGAAGGGATATATAAGAAGACTCTGCAGGTTAATGTCTGGCTACGTGACTGGTGCCAAAGGCAGGGGTTTGGGTTTTTCAGTCACGGGCTGCTGTATGTGACACCTGGTTTGCTGGTGACAGGCGGGATACACCAGTCCCAGAGAAGAAAAAGGGTTTTGGGGCAGGAGTTAGCAGGGCTTATTGACAGGGCTTTAAACTAGTTATGAAGGGGGGAGGGGATTTAACTGGGCCTGTTGGGGACAAGCCCAAGAGGAACATGCTAGGGATTGAAGGATGGCGGGCTAAGGAGGACTATCAATCTCTTGTTTCACTTGTGGGAAAGGATAGCTTTTTAGACCCTGCCCCGCAGGAGAAAAAGGGTACTAGGACTGGCTCCCTGAAATGCCTGTACACCAATGCACGCAGCATGGGGAATAAACAGGAGGAGTTAGAAGTCTGTGTGCAGGCTAAAGGTTATGATCTAGTGGCAATTACAGAGACATGGTGGGACAGTTCACATGACTGGAATGTGGTCATGGATGGCTATGTCCTTTTTAGGAAAGATAGGTCAGCGAAGCGAGGTGGTGGAGTTGCTTTTTACGTGAGAGAGCAACTAGAATGTATTGAGTTCTGTCCGGGGTCGGATGAGAGCAAGTGGAATGTCTGTGGGTACGAATTAAGGGGCAGACTGGCACGGGTGATACAGTTGTGGGGGTCTATTACAGACCTCCTGATCAGGACGAAGGAGTTGATGAGGCTTTCTACAGGCAACTGGAAGTAGCCTCGCGACTACATGCCTTAGTCGTCTTGGGGGACTTTAACTACCCCGATATTTGCTGGAAGACTCACACAGCCAGTCATTCACAGTCTAGGAGGTTCCTCGAGTGCATTGATGATAATTTCTTAATGCAAATGGTGGACGTACCAACTAGGAGAGCAGCGCTGCTAGATTTAGTACTCGCCAACAAGGAGGGTTTGGTCGAAGTGGTGACGGTCAATGGCAGCCTTGGCTGCAGTGACCATGAGATGGTGGAGTTTAGGATCCTGTGTGGGAGGAATAGAATACCTAGCAAAGCCACAGTTCTGGATTTCCGAAGGGCCAACTTTGGCCTCTTCAGTCAACTGCTAAGGGAAGTCTCATGGGAAAGTGTACTAGGCGGTAAAGGGGCTCAAGATAGTTGGTTAGCATTCAAAGACCGCTTCTTCCAAGCTCAGGATGGGAGCGTCCCAATGAGTAGGAAATCAAGTAAGGGATCTAAGAGACCAGCGTGGTTAAACAAGGAGCTGCTGGGCAAACTCAAGTGGAAAAGGAGAATCTATGGATTATGTAAGGAGGGGCTGGCCGCTTGGGAGGAATATAGGACAGTTGTTAGAGGATGTAGGGAGGCAATTAGGACAGCTAAGGCCTCCTTGGAGCTTAATCTTGATAGTCGGGTAAAGGACAATAGAAAGGGCTTCTTCAAATACATAGCAAATAAAACTAACACAAGAGGCAATATAGGCCCACTGCTGAACGAAGTGGGTGCCCTGGAGACAGAGGATATAAAGAAGGCAGAGGTGCTGAATGCCTTCTTTGCCTCTGTCTTTACTCCTGCAGACTCTCCCCGAGGGCCCCGGATTTCTATAGCCCCAGAAGGAGTCAGGACAAAGGAGGAGTTTGCTTTGGTAGATGAGGATTGGGTTAGGGATTAGCTATGCAATCTGGACATCTGTAAATCGATGGGTCCGGATAGAATGCACCCATGGGTGCTGAGGGAGCTGGCGGAGGTCATTGCTAGGCCACTTTCCATCATCTTTGGTAAGTCATGGGAAACGGGCGAGGTGCCTGAGGATTGGCGGATGGCAAAGGTAACACCAATCTATAAGAAGGGCAAGAAGGAGGACCCGGGTAATTATAGACCGGTCAGCCGTACCTCCATCCCTGGAAAGGTGATGGAACAACTTATTCTTGACTCCATCACTAGGCATATCAAGGATGAGGGGGTCATTAAGAACAGCCAACATGGTTTTATGAGGGGGAAGTCATGTATGACCAACCTTATAGCCTTCTATGAGGAAGTGACTAGGTGGAGGGATGATGGTAGAGCGGTAGATGTAGTTTTTCTTGATTTCAGTAAGGCATTTGATACTGTCTCCCACAGCATCCTCATAGATAAGCTAAAGAAGTGTGGGCTTGATGATCAAGTAGTGAGGTGGATCGAGAACTGGTTGAAAGGAAGAAGGCAGAGAGTTGTGGTCAATGGCGCAGAATGTATCTGGAGGTCTGTGACTAGTGGAGTTCCTCAGGGGTCGGTGCTGGGACCGGTGCTGTTTAATATTTTCATCAATGACCTGGATGAGGGAACTGAGTGCACCCTCAGCAAGTTTGCTGATGACACAAAACTGGGAGGAGTGGCTGACACACCAGAAGGCTGTGCTGCCATTCAGCGAAACCTGGACAGGCTGGAGAGTTGGGCGGGGAGAAACTTGATGAAATTTAACAAGGGCAAGTGTAGAGTCTTGCATCTGGGGAAGAACAATCCCATGTACCAGTACAGGTTGGGGGCTGACCTGCTGGAAAGCAGCGAAGGGGAAAGGGACCTGGGGGTCCTGGTGCATAGGAGGATGACCATGAGCCAGCAATGTGCTCTTGTGGCCAAGAAGGCAAATGGCATCTTAGGGTGCATTAGAAAGGGAGTGGTTAGTAGCTCAAGAGAGGTTCTCCTCCCCCTCTACTCAGCCTTGGTGAGGCCTCATGACCTCATAAATGTTTACAAATATGTAAAGGGTAGGTGTCAGGATGATGGAGCAAGGCTTTTTTTCAGTGATAACCAGTGATAGGACAAGGGGCAATGGGTGTAAACTGGAGCATAGGAAGTTCCACGTTAACATCAGGAAGAACTTTACACTTTACTGTAAGAGTGACAGAGCACTGGAACAGGTTGCCCAGGGGGGTTGTGGAGTCTCCTACACTGGAGATATTCAAGGCCCGCCTGGACAAGTTCCTGTGTGATGTACTGTAGGTTACCCTGCTCTTGTGGGGGGGTTGGACTAGATGATCTTTTGAGGTCCCTTCCAACCCTTGGGATTCTGTGATTCTGTGATTCTGTTCTGAATGACTTCTTCGCCTCGGTCTTCACTGGCAAAGGCTCTGACTGCACCACCCAGTTCTTAGAAAGTAGATGCAGGGGCTGTGAGAATGAAGACCTTGGGCCCACTGTAGGAGAGGATCTGGTTCGAGACCATCTTCAAAATCTGAACGCACACAAGTCCGTGGGACCTGATGGAATCCATCCGCAGGTCCTGAAGGAGCTGGCGAATGAAGTTGCTAAGCCACTGGCCATCATATTTGAAAAATCATGGCAGTCAGGTGAAGTTCCCAACGACTGGAAAAAGGGAAATATAACCCCCATTTTCAAGAAGGGGAAAATGGAAGACCTAGGGAATTACAGACCAGTCAGTCTCACCTCTGTGCCTGGTAAAATCTTGGAGCACATTCTCCTGGACAACATGCTAAGGCACATGAAGAACAACAAGGTGCTTGGTGACAGTCAGCATGGCTTCACTGAGAGGAAATCCTGCCTGACCAATTTGGTGGCCTTCTATGATGGGGCTACAGAATTGATGGACAAGGGTAAAGCAGTTGATGTCATCTACCTGGACTTGTGCAAAGCATTTGACACTGTCCCACACGACATCCTTCTCTCTAAATTGGAGAGATATCAATTTGATGGATGGACCACTCGGTGGATAAAGAACTGGCTGGATGGCCGCACACAAAGAGTTGTGGTCAATGGCTCGATGTCAGGCTGGAGACCAGTAACAAGTGGTGTCCCTCAGGGATCGGTGTTGGGACCGGTCTTGTTTAACATCTTCGTCGCTGACATGGACAGTGGGACTGAGTGCGCCCTCAGCAGGTTTGCAGATGACACCAAGCTGTGTGGTCCGGTTGATACGCTGGAGGGAAGGGATGCCATCCAGAGGGACCTTGACACGCTTGTGAGGTAGGCTGATGCCAACCTCATGAAGTTCAACCACGACAAGTGCAAGGTCCTACACCTGGGTCGGAGCAATCCCAGGCACGGCTACAGAATGAGCAAAGGAGAGATTCAGAGTGGCCCTGCGGAGAAGGACTTGGGGCTGCTGGTCAATGAGAAAATGGACATGAGCTGGCAGTGTGCACTCGCAGCCCAGAAAGCCAACCGTATCCTGGGCTGCATCAAAAGGAGTGTGACCAGCAGGTCGAAGGAGGTGATCCTGCCCCTCTACTCTGCTCTTGTGGGACCTCACCTGGAGCATTGTGTGCAGTTCTGGTGTCCTCAACATAAAAAGGACATGGAACTGCTGGAACAAGTCCAGAGGAGGGCCACGAGGATGATCAGGGGACTGGAGCACCTCCTGTATGAAGACAGGCTGAGGAAGTTGGGGCTGTTCAGCCTGGAGAAGAGAAGGCTGCGTGGAGACCTCATAGCAGCCTTCCAGTACCTGAAGGGGGCCTATAGGGATGCTGGGGAGGGACTCTTTGTCAGGGACTGTAGTGACAGGACAAGGGGTAATGGGTTAAAACTTAGACAGGGGAAGTTTAGATGGGATATAAGGAGGAAATTCTTTCCTGTTAGGGTGGTGAGACACTGGAATCGGTTGCCCAGGGAGGTTGTGAGTGCTCCATCCCTGGCAGTGTTCAAGGCCATGTTGGATGAAGCCTTGTGTTGGATGGTTTAGTGTGAGGTGTCCCTGTCCATGGCAGGGGGGTTGGAACTCGATGATCTTGAGGTCCTTTCCAACCCTAACCATTTTACGATTCTATGATTCTATGACATATTAAAAATCAATTCTGACATTAATTTGACCTTAAATTTCATGACAGGCACATGAATATTGAAGTGCAAGATTAGATTTGTGCACCTTTCCCTATGTTTTACAAGTATCTGACTATTTTGTACATTCCTTCAATCTACATTGTGACAGAAGGAACTTTCAAAAGGCTAAAAACTAGCAAATGATTAAGGGGAGGACAAGGGAAGAAAACGAAATTGTAAATCAGAATGCAATTTGTGAGTAACCAAGAATCCAAGACTGTTCCAACTGAAACATGTAATACTGACTGATGAGAGGGCTGCTTTATCTTCCTTTCTTTGGACTTTGTACACCAATGCTGGTGCCACAAGAAGTCATGAAAGTCTGACTACCACAGATGTATGAGGCAAAATTATCAGTATATATTGTCCTCACAGTACTTAAAAAAAAAATAAATAAATACTAGGACCCTTCCCATAAAACAGCTTCTTCTAATGAAAGGAAATGCAGCATCTTTTGACACAACAGTTTGATCAGATTCATCAAATGTCATTCATTCATGACAATCCATGTTTTTATAGACATTATTAATAGATAAATTAACCTTGAGTTTTTTAACAATTAAAGCTTTTATGTTTTTTCAACTAAAACCAAATGAGAATGTGTCATTTGAGTAAAGAAATCTACAAAATGTACAGAACTTCAAGCCTCTTGTAGATGAGGGACAAGTAGAAGATACAAATATAAACCAGGAACAGCAGTGACTGGTACACTAATCCTCACTGCTACCTCTTCAACAACAAAGCAGAGCATCATTTTGTCCTAACCACTCTAGGTGATTTCCTGCTCAATAAAATCCTGACTGCGTATGTCCTGGGTTCAGCAGTAGCAGTCATTTTTCTCCTTCTTAGTAATTGGTGCAGTGCTGTGTTTTTTACTTTCAGCTTGGGAACAGTGCTGATAACACCAATGCTTTTAGTTGTTGCTCAGTATCGTTTACTCTGAGGACTTTCTGAGTCTCATGCTCTGCCAGGGAGGAGGGGAAGTCAGGAAGCAGACAAAGGACACCAGACCAAGCTAACAAAAGGGGTATTCCATACCACATCACGTCATGCTCAGTATATAAACTGGGGGCAGTTACCTGGAAGGCCCAGATCACTCCTCCGGTTGGGCTGAGTATCTATTGGCAGGTGGTGAGTAGTTGTATTCTCTTTTTATTTCCCTTATCATTATTATTATTGGTGGTAGCAGTCATAGTTTTGTATTGTACCTTAGTTACTGGACTGTTCTTATCTCAGCCCATGGGAGTTGCATTCTTTTGATTCTCCTCCCCATCCTTCCAGGAGCAGGGGGAAGAAGAAGCTGGGGAGTGAACAAGCGGCTGTGAGGTTCTGAGTTATTGGCTGGGCTTAAACCATGACACTGTATTAATTTCTCATTACATAAATTGAGACTCTTACCGTTTTACAAAGTCAAAAATACCGAATACACATAATTCGTATGTTTTTGATTCATCTAGGGTATCTTAGAATCACAGAATCATAGAATAGTTAGGGTTGGAAAGGAACTCAGGATCGTCTAGTTCCAACCCCCCTGCCATAGGCAGGGGCACCTCACACTAAACCATCCCACACAAGGCTTCATCCAACATGGCCTTGAATACTGCCAGGGATGGAGCACTCACAACCTCCCTGGGCAACCGATTCCAGTGTCTCACCACCCTAACAGGAAAGAATTTCCTCCTTATATCCCATCTAAACTTCCCCTGTCTAAGTTTTAACCCATTACCCCTTGTCCTGTCACTACAGTCCCTGACGAAGAGACCCTTCCCAGCATCCCTATAGGCCCCCTTCAGATACTGGAAGGCTGCTATGAGGTCTCCACGCAGCCTTCTCTTCTCCAGGCTGAACAGCCCCAACTTCCTCAACCTACCTTCATACAGGAAGTACTCCAGTCCCCTGATCATCCTCGTGGCCCTCCTCTGGACTTGTTCCAGCAATTCCATGCCCTTTTTATGCTGAGGACACCAGAACTTCACATAATACTCCAGGTGAGGTCTCACAAGAGCAGAGTAGAGGGGCAGGATCAACTCTTTCGACCTACTGGTCACACTCCTTTTGATGCAGCCCAGGATACTGTTGGCTTTCTGGGCTGCGAGCGCACACTGCCAGCTCATGTCCATTTTCTCATCGACCAGCACCCCTAAGTCTTTCTCCGCAGGGCCGCTCTGAATCTCTCCTTTGCTCATTCTGTAGCCGTGCCTGGGATTGCTCCGACCCAGGTGTAGGACCTTGCACTTGGCATGGTTGAACTTCATGAGGTTGGCATCAGCCCACCTCACAAGCGTGTCAAGGTCCCTCTGGATGGCATCCCTTCCCTCCAGCGTATCAACCGGACCACACAGCTTGGTGTCATCGGCAAACTTGCTGAGGGCGCACTCAATCCCTCTGTCCATGTCAGCAATGAGGATGTTAAACAAGACCGGTCCCAACACCAATCCCTGAGGGACACCACTTGTTACCGGTCTCCAGCCTGACATCGAGCCATTGACCACAACTCTTTGTGTGCGGCCATCCAGCCAGTTCTTTACCCACCGAGTGGTCCATCCATCAAATTGATATCTCTGCAATTTAGAGAGAAGGATATTGTGTGGGACAGTGTCAAATGCTTTGCACAAGTCCAGGTAGATGACATCAACTGCTTTACCCTTGTCCATCAATTCTGTAGCCCCATCATAGAAGGCCACCAAGTTGGTCAGGCAGGATTTCCCCTCAGTGAAGCCATGCTGACTGTCACCAAGCACCTTGTTGTTATTCATGTGCCTTTGGATGCTGTCCAGGAGAATGTGCTCCAAGATTTTACCAGGCACAGAGGTGAGACTGACTGGTCTGTAATTCCCCGGGTCTTCCTAACTTCTCCTATCTTCCTAGCTAGTAAAGAGAGAATAGTTAATGACTGTAAGTAGAAAGACTGACTTTTCCACACAATTACTTGTATTTCCTCAGTTCTACCATGAAATAGGCAAAGATTCACAGTTTTTAAAGATAATACCTACATGGGATTGATGTTGTATTGCCATCATAATCAGTATTTCAGAATCTGTGCAATCTATTTCAGTATCTAGTTGCTGAAGATAAAAGTGTATGCTGTATCATTTGGACTGCAGCAATAACTTAAAGTGGAATTTACAGAACGAAAAGAAAATAAGACAGGTAGTAGCATGTAGATAGACATAAAATTGAAAGAAAAATACAAGAACTTTATATTTTTTTAGGAAAAATTCATGTAGCCTGTGCCTAAAGGTTTCTTTTTTCTTTCTTTATGTTGTTTTTGGTTTGTTTTTTTTTTTAATTATGTGTGAATTGTCTCTCACCATCTACATGAAGACCTGTGTAGATATCATTATACATTGAAAATATATAAAATATGATTTTGTAATTACTGTGTAATTACTGGGTTCCAGCACCCAGTTTTGCTCTGCTTTTACTTTTCAGTGATTTTTTCCAAAGACAGCTTCATATAAAGAAATCAAGGTTTTTATTTGACTCCTTCTTTCCCACTTCATCTCAAAAGCTCAAGGGAAGTAGAAAAGATCACTGTTCCCCAAAAGAGCATAGTCTGTTCTTTCCACTTCATGCAATTCCACACAGATTTATCTCCACAGAAGGCAAAGTAATAAGAATTTATTTCCAGGACCTTGCAGACCTTAAGGAGATTTGTAGCACCTACCCTCCTCATCCTTTCTTTTTGTCCATACATTGCTGTTTCTATATTTTCTACATTCCAGAACAATTCAAGTCCTGAAGTGGCTCTTTTTGTAACAACCTTTATTCCCATGTAAAACAAGCAATTCACCACATGAAGTTTAAACTAAGCCACTGTAGATTCTTACTAATCCTCTCATTCAAGCTAAAATACTATATTCTGAAAACTGGAAAATCACTTTTGCACCCATCTCTTTGTAGAAGCAAGTTCAACAATAAGTTTTTTCTTTTCTCCACTCTTCTTCCAGCTATGAGAATTCTCTCTTTTAAGCCGGCTGGTTTGATCTAGATTTGGCAGAGAGAAAAAGCATGACATGTATCATAAGCCTGAACTCATTTGCAAAGTTTTATGCAGGAGGCAAAGCTGTGGACACAAATAAATAAATTTAAGAGACCTGAAATTATATTGCTGTGGCATGCCATAGTTGCTATGGAAACAATTTTACAACTTTTTTAATGCCCCAAAGATAAACACATTCTTACTAGTTTCTCTATAGCACAATGTTTTATCAGATAGTAAACTAGTAATGAACTACTTGAAAAGCTGAGAGAGATGCGGTTCTTTAGCATGGAGAGGAAAAGGCTTTGGAGAGGCTTTCTAGCAGCTTTTCAGTACTTAAAGGGGCCTATGAGAAAAATGGGGACAGAATTTTTTGTAGGGCCTGTAGCAATAGGACAAGGGGCAATGGTTTTAAACTGTCAGAAGGTAGATTTAGACAAGATAAAAGGGAGAAATGTTTTACAGTGAAGATGGTGAGGTGCTGGCACAGGTTGCCAGAGAAGCTGTGGCTGCCCCATTCCTGGCAGTGCTCAAGGCCAGGTTGGTCGGGGCTTAGAGCAACCTGGTCTAGTGGAAGGTGTCCCTGCCCATGGCAGGTGGTCGGCACAGGATGAGCTTTCAGGTTCCTTCTAACCGAAACCGTCCTGTGATCCTATGATTCTCCTTATGGTATATAGTCAAGCTGAAACACAACATAGTGATCTTACAATTTTTTCTAGGAATTACATAAGTTTAGTTTTAGTTTAATGTGTTATTTTGGGTCAATTGCTGAGGTGAGTAGCTCAAGAGAGGACGCCTTCAGCACCGGAGCGGGGGGAAGCTCAGCACTCAGGAGCCTCAACTCAAACCGGTGAAAGCCACCGAGGGAGCCTCAAGTCCTCGACAGGACACGCCCAGGAGCCGGCAGCTCCGCTGATGAAAGCAGCTGACTCACAGGGGGCGGAGCCAGGAGGAGCAGCACCAGGCCTGGTTGGGTAAAAACCTGCCCCAGGGAGCGCGAGCCACCAGGAGCGTAGTGAACAGAATGGGTTGAGGCAGTTTGCCCAGGCAGGTGAGAGGGATGGTGAGCACTTGCCGCATGACAAGGGCCCAGTTTGGGAGTTCTTCTCTGGCTGCCCAGGCAGTGGCCAGCGTAGGCACCCAGACAGAGACGTTGAGAGGGGAGGCTGCAGTGCAGAGCTCGGAGTGCAGAGGGTGCCTGCACTGGTCTGGTGAGGGTCCACAATGGGCAGGGCTGCTCTCGGTGCTCCCTGGTGGAGGCCCTCCTCCAGCAGGTGGCTGAGCTGCAGGGTGCTGTTAATAGGCTGCAAGATGGCAGGGAAGGTGAGAGGAAACAGGGCTGCTTGCGCCAGGCTCAAACTGTGCAGGGGCCTCAAGCATCCGCTGTAGTTCATGGATGAAAGAAGGAGGCCATTAACCCAGGAAGCTGTGAAACAGCAACAACAACAAACCGCCCCCCACCCCCCCCCCAAAAAAAAAAAAACCACCAAAACAATAAAAGGAGGAAAGGGACAATTAAAAGCAAGGGGCTTCCTTATAAATCTGTTGTCCCCACCCAGGACCACTTCACAATTCTGCAGGGGGCTAATGAGGGAGCACACTCGCACCATGAAAAACCAGCTTGTGGGGAGTGAAGGCGATAAGATTTGCATGAAAAACACTTTGGGAATGAGCTCTGAGGCCTTGGTGCTTGACAAGCCAAGGTGATGAGTTGACAAGACAGGTGATGAGTTGGGGCATTGAAGGACAGGGAAGGTCAAAAGACAAGACTTGGGGAGATGGGCCAGGATTTAGTTGTGGCAGGAGTCTCAGTTGAGGACGCGGGGGTTGTGAGAGGGTCTGCAGCATTGTGATTGGACTATTTACCTGGAGAGATTTGCAGGGGGCAATGAGATTGAACGCTGCATGCATGTGCAAGTTGGGAAAGTACCTGACAGGAAGATAAAAACAGCTTGACTGTAATAAAGTTGGATTTGAGTCTCGATTACGATTTGAGTCTCCTCATCAACTTGACTCCATGTTGTGAAATGCCACACTGGATGAGGCACTGGTAAAGAACAATGCTGCCAAGAAAAAGCTGCTGGTCATAGCGGTAGGGGACTTTACTTTGAAAGGAACAGAGACACCCATCTGTCGGCCTGACCCAGTCTCAAGGAAGGTGTGTTGCCTACCAGCGGCATGGATCAGGGTTGTTGCAGAGAAGCTGCCTGCTCCAGTAAGTCTACTGACTATTATCCACTTCTACTGATCCATGTGGGGGTTATGATATAGACAGCAGTATCCCGGAGAACATAAAGAAGGACTACAGAGCCTTGGGAGAGGTGGTTAGGGGCTCTGGAGCTCAGATAGTCTTTTCGTCAATTCTCCAGAATACAGGGGAGAACCCTAAAAAGGCTAGGAGGATTGGCCAGGTTAATAAATGGTTAGAAGGGTGGTCTTGTACTCAGGGGTTTGGGTATCTAGAACATGGGACTCAATTTAGTAGGCCAGGTCTACTGGGGGCTGGTGGAGCTGCTCTGACAATGAAGGGGAAGAGTGGTTTTGATAGGAGGCTTGACAGATTGGTCAAGGATGCTTTAAATTAGATGTGTTTGGGGAGGGGAGCATCATTCCATCTCAACACACCCAGTTAATTGCCAGCACCTATAATAAATGCTCAGAGTGATGTAGAGATATTTCAGCTGCTCCATTCAATGATCCAGCAGCATTTGGAGCTCAGCTCAGATGCCTGTATACAAACGCCTGTAACATGGGGAAAAAACAAGAGGAATTAGAGAAGTGTGCATGTCTACAGGGGTATGATATAATAGGCAGCACAGAAACATGGTGGGATGGCTCCTGTGACTGGAATGTTGGAATGGAAGGTTACAGGCTCTTTAGAAAAGACAGGCTGGACAGGTGGGGAGGGGGAGTTGCTATTTATTTTAAGGGTAGGCTGGAGAGTATGGAACTCTGTCTGGGGACAGGTGATCAGTCAACAGAGAGTTTGTGGGTCAGGGTTAAAGGGAGAACAGCAATGGGAGACATTACTGTGGGGATCTGTAACAGACTGCCTGATCAAGAAGCGTCTGTGGATGAAGCACTCTATAGACAGATAGGAACAGCTTCACACTCACAGGTCGTTGTTCTCATGGGAGAGTTTAACTGCCTTGGTACCTGTTGGAGGGACAGTATGGCCTGGCACAAGCAATCCAGGAGGTTCCTCGATTGTGTGGAAGACAACTTCCTTCTGCAAGTAGCAGAGGAGCTGACAAGGAGAGGTGCCATGCTTGACTTCGTGATCACCAGCAATGAAGGGCTGTTTGGAAATGTGATGCTCCAGGTCAGCCTTGGATGGATCGATCATGAGATGGTCGAATTCGAGATCCTCAGGGCAGTGAAAAGAGTGTGCAGCAAGCTCACTGCTCTGGACTTTAAGAGAGCAGACTTTGGCCTGTGTCAGGAGCCTGCTTAGTGAGGTTCCATGAGATATAGCCCTAGAGGGCAGGGGGGGACCAGGTTAGGAAAGCTAAGGCCCAGTTAGAATTAAACTTGGCTAGGGATGTTAAGGATAACAGGAAGAGACTCTATAGGTACATAGCGAATAAAAAAACTAGGGACAATGTAGGCCCCCTCCAGAAGCTATTGGGAGAACTGGCTACCTTGGGTTTGGAGAAAGCTGAGGTTCTTAATGACTTCTTTGCCTCGGTCTTCATTGGCAAATGTTCTGACCACACCACCCAATTCTTGGAAGACAGATGCAGAGACTGTGAGAATGAAGACCCTAGGCCCACTATAGGAGAGGATCTGGTTTGAGACCGTCTTAAAAGCCTAAACGTACACAAGTCCATGGGACCTGATGAAATCCATCTGCGGTTCCTGAAGGAGCTGGCAAATGAAGTTGCTAAGCCACTGGCCATCATATTTGAAAAATCATGGCAATCAGGTGATGTTCCCAACAACTGGAAAAAGAGAAATATAACCCCCATTTTCAAGAACAGGAAATTGGATGACCCAGAGAATTACAGACCAGTCAGTGTCACCTCTGTGCCTGGAAAAATCTTGGAGCAGATTCTCCTGGAAGGCATGCTAAGGCACATGAAATGCAACAAGGTGCTTGGTGACAGCCAGCATGGCTTCACTGAGGGGAAATCCTGCCTGACCAATTTGGTGGCCTTCTATGATGGAGCTACAGAACTGATGGACAAGGGTAAAGCAGTTGATGTCATCTACCTGGACTTGTGCAGTATTCAACATTGTCCCGCATGACACTCTTGTCTCTATATTGGAGAGACATCAATTAGGTAGACCACTCAGTGGATAAAGAACTGACTAGATGGCCGTATGCAAATTGTTGTGGTCAATGGCTCAGTGTCTGGCTGGTGACCAGTAACGAGTGGTGTCCCTCAGGAATCAGTGTTGGGACCAGTCTTGTTCAACATCTTTGTTGGTGACATGGACAATGGGACTGAGTGCACCCTCAGCAAGTTTACTGATGACACCAAGCTGTGTGGTTCAGTTGACACGTTGGAGGGAAGGAATGCCATCCGGAGGGACCTTGACACGCTTGTGAGGTTGGCTGTTGCCAACCTTATGAAGTTCAACCACGACAAATGCAGGGTCCTACACCTGGGTCAGGTAATCCCAGGAAAGGCTACTAGTTGGGTGGAGAGGTACTTCAGGACAGCCCTGTGGAGAAGGACTTGAGGGTGTTGGTTGATGAGAAAATGAACATGAGCCAGCAGTGTGCACTCACAGCCCAGAAAGCCAACCATATCCTGCGCTGCATCAAAAGGAGCATGACCAGCAGGCCAAAAGAGGTGATCCTGTCCTTCTACTCTCAGGAGACCTCACTTGGTGTATTGTGTGCAGTTCTGGTGTCCTCAACATAAAAAGGACATGGAACTGTTGGAACAAGTCCAGGGGAGGGCCACGAGGATGATCAGGGGACTGGAGCATTTCCCATATGAATTTAAGCCAAGAAAGTTGGGGCTGCTCTGCCTGGAGAAGAGAAAGCTGCGTGGAGACCTAATCGCAGCCTTCCAGTATCTGAAGGGGGCCTATTAGGATGCTGCGGAGGGACTCTTCATTGGGACTATAGTAGTAAGACAAGGGATAATAGGTTAAAACTTTAACAGGGGTAGTTCAAACTGGATATAAGGAGGAAGTCCTTTACTGTAAGCGTGGTGAGGTACTGGAATGGTTTGCCCAGGGAAGCTGTGAATGCTCCATCCATGTTCAAGGCCAGGTTAGACAGAGCCTTGGGTGTCATAGCTTAGTGTGAGGTGTCCCTGCCCATGGCAGGGGGGTTGGAACTAGATGATCCTAAGGTCCTTTCCAAGCCTAGCTATTCTATGATTCTATTTTTTTAGGAAATAACAAATTTTGCTTTCATAGTCAGTCAATGTTTAACCTTTTTGATAAGGTGACTTTGACAACAGGTGCATATAAGTCTGAGATTATAGAAGTTGTGTAGGTTTAATTTTATAATATTTGTTCAGGTTCATCATCCTTACTAACATAAAAAGTAGAATTAATTAAAATTGCACTGTTCATGCATGATAGATTTTCTTGAATAAGTAAATTAGATTCACACCTCATTGCTCAGCTATGGACTGCTCTTCTGTCACTCTTTGAAGCAGTTAACTTTTGAATAGTTTTAAGAAGATTGAGAAATTGTTAACCACATAAACCATAGCAACTGAGTTATACAAATACGGCTAGATCTCTCTTTTGGTGCACAAAGTGTATAAGCTAGTATTCTAAGTTAACGTACAAATAATAAATTAATTAATAAAAATCCATATTACAGTGTTATAAGTATAATTGCATTAAAATTATAATTGCATTATAGTGCAATAAGTAATTGCATTAAAATAATAATATTTTTTTTCATTTTAAGATCTTTTAAAAAAAGTAAAAAATAGTGATGGTGAGTAGAAGTTTTCTGAATAAGTGCGTAAAACATGCTGCAAATACCTGCAGTAATTTTAGAGTATTTTAATGAATTAAAATAGATTAATTCACTAAAATCTGAAAGCCATATAAGTCTACAGTTTTCATCAGGTTTTATACTGTAGGATTATTAGATTCTTTGCTAATCAAGTGTAGCACTTTAATGGGGTTTGTGTGCTTCTGTTCTTGAATGTTAACAATAGAGCTGTGTCTTGTCAATGATGCTGTCGTGTGCCAGACTAGACATATTACGGAATTAATAGGGCCTGAATCATTCCTCCTTCAGTCAGACTAAGCACTGATCTTTGTGCCTTCTTCAATACCTTCAGGAACTGACCATATGAATTCTGAAGGGCGAAATAACATTGAATCTTCACCTAGTTCTGAAGTCTATTTGCATAGCACTTATTAAAGCCAAATTTCTGAGACCAAGTTTACTACTGAGAAGAGAATGACCAGTTAAAGGGTTTCTAATGAAGTCTTATAATACCAAAATAATTGCACTGAAACAAAATGGTGATAGTAGGAAAAAGATTATGGTCATCAAAACAAGTCTTTTGGTTTTCTTAAAGCAAATGGATTCACACAGATTTATTCCTTCTTCTGATAGACATAACTTTAAATAAACCAGTCTAAATAGTCACTGCAGTGAATCAAGATGCTATTTTTCCCATTTCTGAGTAATGAGTACTACTTAAGATAGGGGTGATCTATCTTTTAAAAACATATCCTTTTACAACTGTCTTTGTTATGTTAAGACCTCAAAAATGTGCTCAAAGTGACATTTTGAATATTTTTATACAGTCTCGCATGGCTTTTCACTGAAGTCTGAATTTATGCATGAAATTGCAACAATGAAATAAAATTTTAAAAGGTTTTCAGAAAAAGATAATTATTGAGTTACCCTTAAAGCTTGCAATTCAATTATGCAAATGTAAGTTATCATCAAAGCTGGCAAGCTCAGAAGAAAATATCTAAAACCAAAGTGGGTTTATTTTATTGTATTTTTTTTAAATAAGTTTTCCAGTGTGCTTATCAAATATACAAAATATTCTTATAATAACCTCGATTTAAGGAATGCAAATCTTTGCTTAGGATCAAATTTAATATCATTAATATTTCATATCATAGTGTAAATTTTAGAATAGTGACATAGAATTTCAGCTATGAGCAGAGTAGTATGACAACAACTGGAATCTTAAATAAAACAATGCAGTTGCAAACTTGTTACTTCTTGCAGAAAGATATTCTTTCATGGTTAAATTTAAGATGATGTAGAGTTATGAATAAAATTATTTTCACCTATTTATGGAGGAACAGACTAATCCTGCGTTTTTGCTCCTCATTCTGTATATAAGCCATAGATATCATATAGGATTTAATGGTTTTCCTCTGAAAATAAACATATATAAATACTTAACTGTGGGATAACCAAAAGAAGTCATGAAATCTGAGGAACTGACTGCATTTTTTTTGCAGCAAACAAAGTAGTTGGTGGTTCAAGCAGCATTTGGTTAAGGGTCTTATTTAATTTCTGAACTGAAAAAAAGTTAAATTCCTTTAAAATATGTTACTGTCATTCTATACCATGTTACCTAATAGGATCCCTGTCCCTAAGGTCTTTCTGGGTTGATAACTCTCAAGATGGACCTTCAAACATGTTACATGAGATATAGTATCCATCCATAGCATTGGTATTTCTTCTTGGAGCCCTTGAGCTTGTTATTCAGTTATGTTGGTCTTTTGAAAGGTTGTCCTCAGTAGTTGCAACAGGAAAAGCCCTCCTATCCGATAGGATACAAATGTTCTCTAGAGCAGTTGTTAATGATAGACTAGCTCCAACTTTTTCAGCTAATGTTAAAGTTTTCCTACTTAAACATACCTTTTATTCTTTGGACATTTAAAGTGGAACATTTGAAAAATATTTTCTCAGAGCATGAAATATGCACTAAAGATTTTTTTTTCTTTTAAGCCTCGCCAGATTGCTATACTTGTCTTGTATTGCACAGCCCGTTTTGCTTCAGTTTTTGCTATTTTTCTTTTGTTTCTGCCATGAAAGCCTTGTACTTTCTTAGGAACAAGAAAATATCAGGCAAAACCTTGGGGAAATATTTCAGAGTGGTATATGGAGACTGAGACAAGGGAATGCTGTGAGCTGATAGACTTGCACACTGCTTTGAAAGTGTCCTCCCACGTCTCATGTCTGTTATGGTTTGGCAGGGAGTGTTCGACTTTTTACTTCTTTATATATTCTTTTTAAAAGTATTTACGTATACTTATTTGCATTCTTGAGCAAACCAGATGAAAGAATTTAGTCTCCAGAAGCCCAATCCTGTCTGTATTTCCCTTGGTAATTAAAAACCCTTTGAAACTCATGATGGAACTCATGAATTACTGGAATTCATGCTTTACCAGAAAGCAAGCTAAGACACATGAAAAACAACGAGGTAGTTGGTGACAGTCAGAATGGCTTCACTAGGGGAAAATCCTGCCTTACCAATTTGGTGGCCTTCTATGATGAAGCTACAAAACTGATGGACTGGGGCAGGGCAGTTGACATCATCTACCTGGACTTGTGTAAAGCATTCAGTGCTGTCCCACATGAAATCCTTGCCTCTAAATTGGAGAGACATCAATTTGAAAGGTGGACCACTTGGTGAACAAAGAACTGGCTGGATGGCCACACGCAAAGAGTTGTGGTCAGTGGCTCAATGTCCAATTGGAAAACACTAATGAGTGGTGTCCCTCAGGGGTCTGTCTTGGGACCGGTCTTGTTCAACATCTTTGTCAGTGACATGGACAGTGGAATTGAGTGCAACTTCAACAAGTTTGCAGATGACGCCAAGCTGTGTGGTTCAGTTGATATGCTGGAGGGAAGGGATGGGATCCGGAGGGACCTTGACACATTTGTGAGGTGGGCTGATGCCACCTTATGAAGTTTAACCATGTCAAGTGCAAGGTTCTACACCTGGGTTGGAGCAATCCCCAGCACAGCTACAGGTTGGGCAGAGAAGAGATTCAGAGCAGCCCTGCAGAGAAAGACTTGGGGGTGTTGGTTGATCAGAAACTTAACATGAGCCAGTTGCAGTGTGCACTTGCAGCCCAGAAAGCCAACCATATCCTGGGCTGCATCAGAAGGAGCATGACCAGCAGGTTGAAGGAGGTGATCTGGCCCCTCTACTCTGCTCTCAAGAGACCTCACTTGGAGTATTGTGTGCAGTTCTGGTGTCCTCCACACAATAAGGACATGGAACTGTTGGAATAAGTCCACAGGAAAGCCATGAGTATGATCAGAGGATTGGAGCGCCTCCCATATGAAGACAGCCTGAGAAAGTTGGGGCTGCACAGCCTGGCGAAGAGAAGGCTGCATGGAGACCTTATAGCAGCCTTCTAGTATTTGAAGGGGGCTTATAAGGATATTGGGGAGGGACTCTACTAGGGACTGTAGTAGTAGGAAAATGGGTAACAGGTTGAAACTTAAACAGGGGAAGTTTAGATTAAATATAAGGAAGAAGTTCTTTACTGTTAGGGTGGTGAGACACTGGAATGGGCTGCCCAAGGAAGCTGTGATTGCTCCATCCCTGGCAGTGCCCAGGGCATGGTTAGACAAAGCCTTGGATGACATGGTTTAGTGTGAGGTGTCCCTCCCATGGCAGAGGGATTGTAACTAGATGATCTTAAGTTCCTTTCCAACCCTAGCTATTCTATTATTCTATGATTCTATGATTCTATTATTTATATTTGATAAAATCTGTGATTTATGATTTATCTATCATAAATCTATGATTTATGATTTATCATAAAATCTATTATAAAAATCATTTATGTTCGCTTACTATAGCTTGAACATATAAGTGCTTTGAAGTACGCACTTTTGTGTAGAGAATGCAAAGCTGCTCACAACTATCTCTGCCAGAATCTGGAAAAACCAACATGCTTACCCCAAGGTCCTTCTACTGCTTCAAATAAAATAATCATGTGTGGGTGTTTGTGTGTGTGTACAAACCTATATATGTAGGTGTAATTTCAGATTTATTTAAAATTTTTTTGAACAAAGATTATATGGAGAAATACATATATTTGATATGTATATGTATACGCAATTATTCTTGATGTATCTAAGGAGAACAAAACCAAGAATTTAGTATCATTTCCTGTTTAAACACATAAATCTTACAGAGTTTCTTATACATGTTGTATTTTCATTGCCAGTGAAAAAGGAAGAACATCCATTTGCCATGAGTATTTAGGTTTGCATGACAATGTGATGTGGCTGGTAAATGAAAACACTTCTCTCAAGCACATGTTTAAATAATAGAGGATGCAGCAGCTGTATTAGTTGTTTATGAAGAGGAATTTTCCTACAGCTAAAACATCACTAAAAGTGAAAGACAGAAACAGAAACATAGCTACTAAGCTAAGGATCCTTTGGTAAAGACGATACTCTACTGCAGAAGCAACTTATTTTGAATGAAGTTTTGGCTAATGGGTTATACAGAGAGGAAGATAATGAGGAACTCACTGCTGCGTATTGCTCTTCAACAGGGGCTGGACACATCAACAGCGTTTCTGCAACAGAGAATGATGAAAAGATTAAATGAGAATGAGATTGACTAAGTTACATGTATTCTATTTGTATCTTCTGCAATTTGTTGTCATGGAATGAAATTAATTTTCATACACTATTTACATTAAAATAATTGCTAACAGTACAAAGTAATGTTGGTCTGTGAGTGTTTAAACATTTCAAAATGGCAGCTTAGGGACCGAAGTCACAGCAAATCCAAACCACTGCTTCCTTAACTAACGCTCATATCAGATTTACATGAATGCATAAACTGAGAGTTTGCATAACATAATTTAGGCTATAAACAGCTACATGGTTTATCTTATATTTAAAGTGTTTAGAAAAAGGGAATGAGCACCATCAGCTGCATAGAATAATTACAAAAAGTTCAGTAAAACAACTGTTTTGCAGTTCATTATATTAAGCTCATTATATTAAGTGGTATTTGCTGTGCTGTCTTAGTTAAATTTTTAACGATAGCTTACAGGAATAGTTTGATAGACCATTATGAAAACCCTATTGTGAATAGCTATATGCAAAGTACAGCCTCGTATCATACATGTATGTTAAGATTTATGTGATATGGATATAGAACATCTATTTCATCAAAGGTCATGTTATCAGACTTAATCTACTATCAGTATGTGTTCTGGCCTGAGAGAAAAAGCTAAGACTGACCTAGCCCCCATGTTAGCAATGCCTGCAATGCATTTGTTACTGACCTTGATCATGTAACTTTTCCCTTCTCCATTCACACATGCAGTATGTGGTAGCAGACTTTCAATATTTGGCTAGGTTGATGTAGCAGTCTAAAATGTTTATTTAAAATTTTCATTGAAAATCTCCAAAAGTCTAAGTTTCTTGATTGCATTTCAATTTTAATCAAATATTAATGAAAGGAGTTCAATTTCTGATTGTATTATATGTCATTTAAGATTTGAAAAGTCTATAAATTAGCAGAGCTGTTCATCCTTCACCATAAATCCAATGGATTGAGAACATTATTTCGATAATTCTAACTGCTTTCACCCATTCTATTTCTCACTTTTTTTTTTTAAAGTTCTTGTAAAGTATCTTTTCACCCTCTCATAAGTAACTAACTAGCATCCAGGAATTTATAACTGGCAAAGTGAGAAAGTAATGAATGCTTCTGTCAATTTCTTGTGCTTGGGACAATGCTGTCACATAATTTACAATCAACTGAAGTTGACTATAGGAAGTAAAACTTGCCGCTACAGTACTACATTAACTACAGAGCTACTACAATACTATGGTAAGTGCAACATGCTACTGCTACTGCAACATACTGAACTCAGTACTGCATAGTGAGCAACAGTTATGTGAGAACAAGATTAAAAAGCAAAGTCAGACCTGATCACTCTTTAATGTAACAACTCAGCCTGAGTGTAGTCAAGTTTTCTTTTGCCCGAGAGTCCAAAGTTGCCTGTTTCGATAATAGAAGCAAGAAAACAAGAGAGATAGTCAAGCTATTGTGTCACTGGAAACACTTTATTTTCATAGAAGTATAGAATTATGAAGGTCGGGGAATTTCCTCCTGACCTCTGGCCAGTTCCTTCAGTAGCTCTGTGTCAAGGCATTAGCCACCACCAGGGTACATGGTGCAGACCTCTCAGCCAGAGCTGCAACCTTTGCTCTCAAATAAACACCCACCATTCTGCCTCGAGGGTCAGGTAGTTTGAGTGTCCCTGGCTTGTGCAGATGGCCTGTGGCTTCTGGTGGGTCCATGCTTTCACAGGCATATTGTAGCATATGCTTGAACACAAAACCACTGTGGGTAAACCAATGCAAATGAAAAGACAAGGAAAATTGGTAGTGTGCCATATGGGTGAAAATCATAGAAGAATTCCCAAAGAGAGTTTTCAGAGACTGAAGTGACAAATGGGGTTTCAAGCACAACAAAAGTACATGGATTTGTACTGGTATTCAGAGGCTTCAGTCTGCCATCTATAGCTCCTACAGATCAGATGAACGTGTTTAAGTTCAAATGGAATTTTGAGTGAGCAGAGACTTAGGAATCCAGGTATGTGTGGGAACTTGCACCATCACTGAATGTTTTCTTGTGCTGGTGCATAGGAGATGCTGAAGAGCTGGAGCAGTATAATCTAATAATTTATTAGTGTCACTGAAAAAATTATGTTAGAAAGTAAATACATAGTTTGCAGTAATTTTCTGACAGTTAATAATAGAATATTTTTCTGTAATGATTTAATAACCTATAATACAAAAGACAATTCTTCATAAGCTTTCAAAAGAATTTCTTTTCTTTTTGTAGTCTCTTTTTTCTTCTCTTGTAGACATTGTAAGTGTTGAAAACAACACATTGTTTTCAACTCAATAAAACAAATCAACATTTTTAACCTAATGATACAAAATTAATGGCTTTATATGGCAGATTCCTCACCTCAAAATTTATGCTGAAAAAAAAATCACTGCTGTTAAGTATATTTCTTGGCATCACATAAACCCCCCCAAATTTAATTTAAATTTTCAGTCTTTCATCTTTCAGTTTCTGTATGCCCATACTTGTGCAATCAGCTCAATATATGCTTTACTGAACTTAATGTTTTCTGTTTTCTGATACATGTTTTACTTGTTCTGAATTCTTGCAATTTTCCTGTTCAGTGGTAAGTGAAACTTGTGAGTATAAGCAGCTATTGGTAGCCAATAATTAAAATCCAAAGTTCATGGCATTTATCAATTAGATGATTTGTAAAACAAATAGACATCATGTCACAAAATCAAGTCTGAATATTTGCATACAGTATTCACTTAGCTCCAAATAGCTTCAGAAATAAACATTTCAATTTATCGTTTGTCCTGAAAAAAAAAAAAAAAAGTCAGCATCAACTTGGTGATGCTATGCCAAACATATTCATAAAGCAAATACAAATACATTTTAAATGTATTTGGTAAAAAAAGAAGAAAAGTCTGGCAGATATTCAAATATCATATCATACCCATTAGGCCAAATCTGAATATTATGAGCTTTGCACAGTAGGTATTTATTTACCAGTCTTCTTAAAAGCATTTATCAAAACTGAAAGAGGAAAATATATCATGCTGGATCCAACAGTCCAAGAGAAGCACCCTCAGTGTGCCTTTGTGAAACCAATAGCAAAGTTGAAGATCTATCCTCAGCATGGCGAATTCACAGAGTGCACTTAACAACATGTATGTGCAAGTATACATGGCTGGCCACACAAATCACAGGCAGACTCTCATGATGGGCTTCACATCTGGATACTAAGGGTGATGGTTCTGCAGGGTTAAACCCTGCAGAGGCCTGGACAGGATGTTCAGTTATCAGGAATCCTTAATTGTATTTCCCTCTCCCATTGCGTTCATTTTGCAAATGGAACTTTGAGCAACTGATGGATGTTGTAATGGGTCTGGGTATTATTTGGACTTCTCATGAATTTTTAATCTGAGCTCCTTTGGGAGTAGGCAGATGAACTTTATCACATAACCTAGCAAACATCTTGGAAGCAAATATGCAAAATCTCCAAAGACTTTCAAGGTATAGAGACAATTGTTTTTATGATCAAAGAAAATTGGATGGCAGTTTTGGCTACAGAAAATCAATGTATTCTGCCTGCCGGAATGACAGTTAAAAAGTAATCATATTAGACACTTTTTTTGAGTGTCTACAAATTGAAGCAGTAATCAGAATGCACTGCAGTAGCCTAACCTAATAAATTATAGAAGACAAAATACATATAAGATAAAATATAGATAGACATACTTGTCTCCACCAGCACACAGGGCAATCAGCAGACTCTCCCATCAGATGGCAGGAATACTCTAAATACTGCAGCTTGCAACTGACTGAAACTAGGGCAAAAAGTTGGTCCCTTAGATGGCCATTTTAGGCATCAAATATTCCTCCATAACTATTTCTCCTTCTTCGCTGTTACTGTCATACTCAAGCCAGAAACATCTCAGTGAACTGTACAATATTCATGTTCTTATGTAAATCCACAGAAATTGAGTCAGGGTCTGTAGGAAAACAAACTAACTAACTAACAAACAATCAAACCCAACCCTGAAACAACTTTCTTTAATCTATGTTTTGTCAACTTCACTTTTCCACAAAACTCTTATGTGATTTATAATATTACAGACATGCTTCGAAGGTGGGAAAGACTCCATGATAGGAGACAGAGAGGGGAGGACATATTGCAACAACCATGTCTTTTCTAGGCCTCCTAATAAATGTGTGAATAAATTCAAAGCATAAATTATTTATAATTAATGTTTAATTAATTATTTATAGTTGTATTCAACACAAAAGCATCTAACAAAATTGGAAAGGATCAACTCTGTAGAAAGGAAAGGAAGAAAAAGCAGCTGTCAAATGCTGCCCTTAGAGCATGAGCTGTATACAGGCCAAGAAGAGAAGGTTATCATGCCAGACTGTAAGATTCAGAGGGTCCCTGAAGACCCAGCTACTAGGAAGCAAGTGAAAGAAACTGAGGAAGTGGCAGTAGTAGACAAGTGCTTGGGAGGAAATAGGGAAGGGGATTGAGACCTCACTTGGAGTACTGTTTACAGTTCTGGTGTCCTCAACATAAAAAGGAAATGGAACTATTGGAACTATTGGAACAACTCCAGAGGAGGGCCACGAGGATGATCAGGAGGCTGCAGCACCTACCAGATGACAACAGGCTGAGAAAATGGGGACTGCTCAGCCGGGAGGAGAGAAGGCTGTGTGGAGACCTCATAGCAGCCTTCCAGTATCTGAAGGTCCCCTATACTATAAGGATGCTGCGGAGGTACTCTTTGTTAGGTACCGTAGTGATAGGACAAGCGGTAACAGGTTAAAACTTAAACAGAGAAAGTTTAGATTGGATATAAGGAGGAAGTTCTCTACTGTAAGCGTGGTGAGGCACTGGAATGGGTTGCTCAAGGAAGCTGTGAATGCTGCATCCCTGGTGGTATTCAAGGCCATGCTGGCCAAAGCCTTGGGTGACATAGTCTAGTGCGAGGTGTCCCTGCCTATGGCAGCAGGTTGGAACTTGACGATCTTAAGGTCCTTTACAACCCTAACTATTCTATAATTCTATGATTATATATTTATTTCTCTCTCTTAAAATTCTAGTAGCTGAATTAATTGCAATGGCTAAATAGAGCAGAAACAACTACAAATACCACCACCTCCCAAACCAGCAAATAATCTGGGAAGGATTGCCACAGAATGAGGATAAATCTGGCCCACATCCACAATCAAGAGTTAAAAGAAGTCAATCCATTACACATACCATGAAAATGAAAATGATGCTAGCAATTAATAAACAATCTTCTGCTGAAGTTTCCCATGTCTCACTGTAGTGGTGCAGCCTCAGATTTTTCAGTCACTACAAAGAGGACTCTACAGTTCACAGATAACTTATGTCTAAATGGCATAATTTGTACCTCATGCAGACAGCTCAGCAGAATGCAGCTCAGGAGAATTGCCTGCAGCTAAAATCAATCCTATGATGAACTGACAGTCAGGGAAGAGACATTATAGTAGTTTGGGGGCTATTTAGTTTAGGTTTTGCCAATAGCTGAGCAGCAGTACATGGAGTGAACCGGTACAGAACCAGAAAGATGTCCAACATCTCTGCAAACAGCATTACTGTAACCAGTTACCTGTCAGGAAAGACACACATCAAATACATTTGCATCTTGAGAAATGAAATACCATAATAGTAGTGTTTTCTGTAAGTATAAAAGAAATTTTAATAATATTGCCCCCTGGATACATGTCGACATTTAGATTCCCAGTGCACAGCCAGAACATTAATTGTTAATTTTGTAGTCAGTAAGATGCAACTGAATATGAAAACAAGAACTTAGACTTCCAGGGTTTTCTTAGGTTTTAATGCATTTATTTTGAATATTTGTTTTTGTATATCTCAGTGCTATTACACGTCTGACCAGAGGAGTCAATATTAAGCTCTAATGACTGAGAAATCAGAGCTTCAGAAGCCTATCAATGAAAGCTCATCAAATGTTTGTATGAATGTCTTGCCCAGTGGCAACACACAAATTGGAACTAGTAAATAGACCAGAGGATGTAGAAAAGTCTCCTGCTGACATAAAATGACATCTCCTAGCTAGGTCAGAGCAGAAGCAATGCAATCAGAGTACTGCCAGCATGACACATACAGCTCAATCTAACATGATACAATGAACAGTTACATCATTCAGAGGTGGTTCTTAAAGCTTTGTTCAACTCTAAAGATGTAGCTCCATAAAAGCATCACAGTAGGGGGTCGTGTATTGTCTCTAAATGACTGCAGGTCAAAACTGCAGTTTACAGGATTTCCAGGATTTTGCCTCCCTTGTGGCCATAGCTATCCGTTTTTATATATCAGACTTCAGGATCTGAGAGTGAAGATGAGATTTTTCTTTTTCCTTTTGTTTCTTCTTTTTATTTATTTATTTATTTAATAATAGGAGCTTACTATTTTGAGGTGAAAGATCTATGGAACTGGCTATCTAGAGGATTTCAGTTACGGTTATTGCTTTTATGATATAAGTGTTGGCCACAGCTATATAATTGTTGGACAATAAGTATGTCATGGTTTAAACTCAGCCACTCAGTCTCTCTCTCACTCCCCCCTTCCTTCCCCCGGCTCCCAGAGGGATGGAGAGGAGAATTGAAAGAATGTAACTCCCATGGGCTGAGATAAGAGCACTCCAGTAACTAAGGTATAACACAAACCACTACTGCTGCCACCAATAATAATGATGATAAGGGAAACAACAAGGGAAGAGAATACAACTGCTCACCACCCACTGACCAACAACCAGCTCGACCCGAGCAGTGACATGGGCCTTCTGGGTAAATGCCCCCAGTTTATATAGTAGGCGTGATGTGATGTGGTATGGAATACCCCTTTGGTTAGTTTGGGTCAGGTGTCCTGTTTCTGCTTCCTCCTGGCTTCCCCTCCTCCCTGGCAGAGCATGAGACTCAGAAAGTCCTTGGTCAAAGTAAACATTACTGAGCAACAACTAAAAATATCAGTATTATCAGTGCTGTTCCCAAGCTGAAAGTCAAAACGACAGCACTGCACCAGCTACTAAGAAAGAGAAAAATGACTGCTACTGCTGAAACCAGGATGAAGTAAGAGAGAGGAAATGTCCTGAGAAACAGCATAATCTGTGAACTGAAACAAAACCAGCCAAATATCTTTCCTCACATAGCCCTTAAGACTAAAATAAGCTGACTTCAAAATTACATGCTTCAGGTTAAAAAAACCCTAAATAATAAAACAAACTCCTCAAAAAACATATGCTGGTCTGATCTGAAATGGGAGTGTTGAACACTTGGTGTGTGTTCTGTGTGTTTACATCCTCTTTTGTCTGTAATGAAAATAGTTCAAGGCATAGTTTGCCCATGTGTTACTAATAATTCAGTGTTCTTCCCTGCTTTGCTGTTTCTCTAATTCTTAGACCAGGCACTGGGATTGAAAGAGATGGAGAGCTGTTGCACAGGCAGCTAAAGCTAGATGAATAAACTAAATTGTTACTTTTGGAAAAAGACAGTGCTGAGGATACAAATGTGCAGAGAGGGGGATGTATGATCATACTCCTGTGCATCTGCTACTGACATTCACTTACTACTTTCTGAGGAGTGATATTTATTAGAATTTCTTGCATTAGGCAGGGTAGAACGGGTTGGCATATCACACCTCTCCTTTTCTATTTTAAGATTAGGAATTCTGTGATGTTTTGTGGGCAACTGCTCCTTTTGTGTGCTTTCAGGATAACAATGGGGTTGAAAATCCCAGAAGACTTGTCCCTGGCACCTGCAGAGGCTCCAAGGTCTTAATAACACCTACTGAGCCCTCCAAAACAATAAGTGGAAATACAGTAGAAGCAGGGAATTATTTCCTGCAGAAGCAAAGCCAGCTGTTTCTTTTCCCCTCTGCAGCACAGACCAGCAAACCCTTTCAGCACCATCTAAAATCCTAAGCAGCTGCCCAGTGAAGAGCATTTAACCACATTACCAGCTTTGCAGAAACTTCAGGTTCAGAAGCTGAGATTTTTCATTAGGTATTTGATAGCAATGCTTTTATCTGCCTTCCTTTTATACATCACAGACAGCATACAGGTCTGGCCTAAAAATGGATGTCAATATCTTCCTCCCAGATATCCTTTCATACATAAGTGGAAGCATTTGCTTTGATTTATTTAAGCAAATTTTCAGTTCTTCACTTCTTTTTCCATGTGTCTTTTTATAAAATACATTTTGAAATCCAAAATTGGTCTAGCCAAACAGATCTCTTATTCAGATCCTATTAGGACATTTGGGAAATTGTTTAGAAGATCAGTTTCCAGCAAATGTACATAAAAGTACACTCACCCTTCACTATCTTCAAATTGCAGGTAATTCATTAGTTTAACTATCAGTCTATCCCAGAATCTCTGTGACTATTTCTTAGGAGTCAGATCTACTCTTGTGTCAAAAGAAAAATTAGCTACTGAGAGCAGAAGACATAACTATACAAGCCTAAAATACTGTGCTTGCTAAGTCTTTCAATAGGTAAAAGTTGGTTATAAAGCTAAGGCAATTAAAAAATCAATATAATGGAATAGTCACTTGTAAGAATGTCCTAACTTTGCAGAGATGAAAATTAGCTTTTGAGGAGCACTCCACCAAAATTATAAAGCATATTAAATATATAACAAACAACTACAGAAGCAGGAGATGCTAAGCAGTTCAGTGTAAAGGTGCTTTCCTATGTTTTTTCAACCTGTTTTCCATGTGAAATGTGTGACTATCTATATACTGGAGAAAAAGGAGAGAAATTTTATAATTAGACAAAAGAAATAGTTTTATGCAGATTTTGTTCTGAATATTCTGGTTTTATCTGCCTAGAGATTTCAAATATGAAATTGCTGTGGATTTACTTTGAATTAATCTTTTTATGTTTGTTTTTGTTCTGTGTTGCTGCATCATGTTTCAAATTATGAAGTAATTTTTTGATTGTCATGCCTGTTTACTGATGCATATTTCTAAAAGCAAGGCAGCATAACAGTTTTAAAAACCAAAGAAACCAGTGTTTCACAGTTTTACTGTTCTATTGATATAGACTGAGAGGAAGCAGTCTTTAAGTATGAGGCATGAAAATCTGAGCTATTTGACCTGATTTCATGATGTAAAGTTTCCTCTGAAGATGTGGCATAAAAAATTATTCTTAGCAAATTCATATTTATTTCTGATATATGAAATTAATAACAGTCACACAAAAAAAAGCCTCAGATATTTAATGTGTTTCTAGAATTGTTATAACAAGTCCACAATAGCTTTTTAAAAAAGAAATATCGTTATTAGAGGTACAAATATGTTACTGTCTTATGTAACAACTGCTGGTTTTGTGTATGGTGGTTTTGGGTTTTTTTCTTCTCCCAGAAGAACACAGAACAAGTAATTCTGTCTGAAATAAAAGTTTACTGTATGCGGAGTTTCTTTTTTCTGTGTAATTCCAAACAAATAAAAATGGTTCAAACACAAGTTGCATTTAATTAACTCTGTCTGATATCACTTACACATTTAACCCAAAACTAAACACAAGATCTGGTTTCTTCCTTGAGTCTGCTAGAACAGAGCTTATTTAAAATGGCATCAGACTGTAAGAAACTTAGAAAAATAAAAATATCTGAATATTTTATTCGACAAGATTTAAATATTACAATGTATTTGCACATTCAGTACAGTTCCTCTTTCCCATAATTTTTTACCATATTAAACTGATATTGATAATTATACCAGTTATCAAAAATGAAATACAATAAAGATTTTTATTTTTCCTGAAATTTCTTAATTAATACATTTACTTAAAGAAGAGTTCAATGGAAACTTCTATCCCATGTGTTCCTTACCAGTTTCATTGTGGAAAACAGTTTACTCAGAATCTTCAGTGATAAAAAAAGAACATTACATTTTCTGAAAGGATTGTAAGCTTTGCAGGGTACACAAAATAAGTGTGATCTAATTTTAATCAGTGTTGAGCACCCCTGGCTCCTCTGAATTTATGAGGAACTGTCAGTTCTCATCATCAGTAAATATCCATCAGGCAGGGCTTATATACTTTTTAGCTGGTTAGTTATGCAGTGTGGGATTATTACTCCTACTTTCACCATCATCTGCATCTTCTGATGACTTTTTCATGAACTACACAATTGCAGTATTTTTTTCCAATTCAGAGAACATCTTCTGCTAAGAAAATGATTTAGAAGACTATAAAATGGATATTTTAAACTGATACAATAGTCTTGGGAGTGCTGGTGAGCCGGAGCCAAGTAATCCATTGAACTAAACACCATCATTTAACTTAGCTTTATTATATGCAGACCTCAGAGAAAAAAAAAACCAAAACCAAAAACAAAACCTTTTTAATTGTTCAGTTTGTCGTAAATAGCCAGGCGTAACTCAATTGCAGTCCCATATACTCTGTCATTTTAAACAAAATTCAACTTCGTTTAAATTTTGATTTCTGGTAGTATAAATCTGTCTTATAGAGTTTGGCTTTCTTGAAGGAAAGAGATTTTTAGCTAGTTCAAAGTTGGATTCTATGTTTTTCATAGAATCATAGGATTGTTTGAGTTGGAAGGGATCTGAAAGCTTGCCCAGTTCCAACCCCATGCCACTTGATAGCGCCAAGCCGCATCTAACGTGTCCTTGTACACTGCCAGGGATGGAGCATTCACAGCTTCCTTGGGCAGCCTGTTCCAATGCCTCACAAGCTTCACAGGGAAGAACTTCCTTATACTGAACCTAAATCTCCCCTGTTTAAATCTGAACTCATTACCCCTTGCTTTATTGCTGCAGTCCCTGATGAAGAGCCCCTCTCTCATATCCCTGTAAGCGCCCTTCAGATATTGGAAAGCTGTTTTGAGGTCTCCATGTATCTTCTCTTCTCCAGGCTGAACAGCCCCAACTTTTGCAATCTATCTTCATATGCGAGGTGCTCCAGCCCCCTGATCATCCTCTGCTGTTGCCAGCTCAACACAATGACTCAGCCAATAGTGCTAAATAAGGCCAAAACCTGAGATGATCTCTGAAATATTCTAATTTATCCAACCAGATATAGTGGACAGGAGAGAAAATATTTTGAAAAGAGAAAGTGTGAGTTCTCAGGAACTCAGCCTCAGGAGAAATTCAGTTAAACATCCAATCATTTGTACATGTCCCAAAATTTCTCGTGACACTATTGCCATTATGCAGCAAACCAATTAATTCTGTTGCAGTTACTTCTTGGTCTTTTAATTTCTTAACTTCACTACCAAGACATACTTGTTAACAGCCCTGTGTTTTTTAAGAAAGATCAAAGCTGGAGTAATTGAAGTTATAGTCTACACTGGGATGTGCATGTCTATACTCTATGAGTGTAGAATTTGGCCTTTATGCATCTTAGAAATATGAGCAGATTCGTAATGTTAATAAGAACATATATGACATGCTGATTAATATTGTAAGCGTAAGTATGAGAATATCACTACAACAATTTTTTGTACATACTGTGCAAGTTGCTCTTCATGAAGAATAGAGAAACAGTTTCCCCAACTGTCACTACTGTTGGAGAGAATTTACTATAAAATATGAATAAATAAAAATCATTAAATGGTACCATTATCAGATTTTTAATAAATTTCTGCTAGCCTAAATAGTTAATTTCACCTTTTGTCAGCTTCCTGAAAGAATTAAAGTAATATTACGACATGATTTGGTTAGAGAATGATAATAACACTTCCCCAGGATAAACTCTTAGTTTAAAGATAATATTGATCATAAGTAATTTCTGTTTTTAATGCTTTATATACCAAAAGAAGATTAACTGAGAAAAGGGAAAACTGAAATTATATCAACCAAAGCTATCACAAAACTATTTATCTGCAGAATTATTAATTTACATAAGAAATTGGTTTTGCATGCAAAAATATATACCACAAATATGAATACAGGTACTAATTTTGATATTTTCACATATTAAGTATAAACACAGTCTTTAATAGCTTATTTAATACAATGCGAATAATTGATATAGTTTATTTTTCAATTGCCAGTACTTCCATCTGCCAGAAATGTGTAGTCAGTTTTTTATAGTGTTTTCCAGTCATGCATATCAATGTCTTTGATATCTTTGATGATGTAAAGATCCCTTAAAAATAAGAAGTTAATTGTTCACCATTTAACAAAGCAAGAAGATCTAATAATACTCCAGTTGTCTGCATAAAAGTACTTACAGGTTCAAGAACCTCTTGGGTTTGATATATAGGAAATTAATTTTCAACTTCACCTATTGTTGGGATAATGATCAGGGACAGAGTCTTATAGAGAACTAAGTATTTAAATAATTTCTAGAATTCAAAGATTAAACTCATGATATGATAGTTCTATTTTTTTTTTTTTTTCCTGTGATGATTTTATTGGGTAATATTACTCATAGAGTGAACCTGACTTTCAGTTTGTCATGTGCTGTGCTAAGAAATAAGAGCAAAATGTGAAATTTTGTCCCTTTGTCTATTCTTTTTTTTAAGGCTTCTCTTTTGTTATTTTTAGGAAATGTGGGAGGCTGTAGGTGAGTGTTCTGGGGCTGGAAATGTGGTGTGCTTTGTCTGCCTTCATATAGCAAAATGAGAGCAGCATACTACTGTAGTAGGTGAGCGGTGAGCACTGTATTCCAGAACACCAGGTATCAGCCCCTGGTTTGATCTGGAAAGAGCTTGTTGTCTCCTGATTTCTCCAAGACTAACTGTGTGGAAAGGCAGCTTCTCTGTCAAAATTGATTTTGAGCTCTGTACAGATTTTTTTGGTTTTTGAAAGAGATATGTTCTGCAACCTTTCTGAATAAACTTATTACACTTATTTTAGTTTTGTGTTACTGGTTTTACATTTCTTGGGAATCAGTTATCCAGAAATATGTAGCTTGAAATCTTTCTCCTCTCTCAACAGCAGTTGAATTTATTGTTTCAAGAAATCAAATAATTTGATTCCTCAGAAGAGAAAACAAAGAGAAATACATGTTTCACAGGAACACACAACCATGATTTAAAAGGAGACAGTTGTAAGAGAGTACAGAAGAATACGCTTCTATTTTCTGTGTTCATCCTTTTGTTTTCATAAAATACAGATGCAGAGTAGATGTTCAACATTGAAACTTTACCCAGAGGCACTGAGAAATTTAAACAGAATTTCTTTTTATGAAAACAATGGCAACATCATAAACATATTGAAAATATTAAATCTGGTGGAACTTGATGACCAACACCCTACTCATAAGTGCAAGGTTCTTCTTGAAATGCCTTCCCTCACATGCGTACACATGCACACCTATACTGTTTCCTGGAAAGACTGCCATCTGAGCATCCTCATAAACCATTTATGGGAATTGCAAGCTGCTGCTCAAGGCAAGATATGCAAAGTTCAGTCTGCAAAGAGCAAGTAGCCTACAAACCAACAGCCATTTTGTTAGATACCTCTTCTTTGATGAAAACTTCGCATCTGAGACATAACTAAACTTTCTGACTCACTAGGTGGACTCTCTCTAAGAGGTTAACTATGAAAAAACCCAAACCCCAACAATCCAGTTTAATTTTGTTCACTTCATTCAGACAGAGACATTATTTGGCTGAGTACCTGTCCTGGTTTCAGCCGTAACAAGTTATTTTTCCTCCTTCCTAAAAGCTGGTGCAGTGTTGTGTTTTGGCTTTAGTCTAAGAACAATACTGGTAACACACCGACATTTTAGGTGTTGCCAAGTAATGTTTTCTCTGACCATGGACTTTTTAGTCTCATACTTTGCAAGTGAAGAGGAGCAAGGGAAGCCAGGAGGGAGCAGAGACAGAACACCCGACACAAACTAGCCAAAGTGGTATTCCATACCACAGCACGTCATGCCCAGTACATAAACTGGAGAGAACCACCCAGAAGCCCCTGATCACTGCTCAGGTCAGATTGAGTATCGGTTGGCAGGTGATGAGTAATTGTACTGTGCATCTATTGTTTCCTTTTCCTTTTCCCCTTTTAGTTTTATATTCTCTCCCTTTGTTATTTTGATGATGATGATGTTGATGGTGGTGATGCCTGGCTTAAACCACAAAATACTATTAATATTATTATAATTGTTGTTGTGGTGGTTATTATACTTTAGTTATTGGACTGTTCTGATCTCAACCAACAGAGTTTATATCCTTTATATTCTCCTCCCCATCCTGCCTTGAAAGGGGAGGGGAATTGGGGGTGTGGGGGTGGTAACCAAACAGCTGCTTAGTTCTGAATGATCAGCTGGGTTTAAACCATGACAGTACCTTTCAGTTTTCCTATACAGGCTATATGCAAGTAAAAAAATAAAAAGTATTGTAAATTAAATACAAACCCAGTTAATTTCCTGACAATGTTAGTCTAATCCTACCATGATGCTAACTTATTCTTCACTATTGTTTGAGATGCATTCATGGTGTACATTTATAACAATAAACCTTCAATATGGTACAAAGTTTTTTTTCATGCAGAATAAATTAATATTTTTGTTATATATTAAATACCTGTGATCATTAAGTTGGGGTTTTTTTTTTAAATTCATGCTTTTTTAATGTTTTCTTCTCTTGGCAATTTTTACTTGTACCTTATTCTTTCTGAGTGAATGAATGTACAGCAAGCAGTATGAAAAAATATTTCAAACATAAAATCGACATTCAATGCAGACATATTTAAAAGTGCAAAACATGCAAGGCAGATTAAGCATTCTTCTTCTATTAATACATACCAAGGGAGGGTCACGAGAGTAGTCTTCAATAATGGGCACTGTATTAGGACCCTGCCTTGCCAGAGAAAGCTAATGTATGCTTAGCTTTATTTGTTGAGCTGTGTGTTTGTCATAGTGAAGTTCATTGCTGAAGACAATATGGGTATCCATGTTTTAATAGCTTTTTCAATGGGATCTTCATAAAGTAGATAGGATATTTCCTACACTCATTTGTGACTCATTGTTTACATGTGCAAATATTTTAGCCATCCTCTCAAGATTATGTTTTCAAACTATTTGGACAGATTCTAAAGTCTAAAAAGAGTTTCAAAAAATTAATGAATAGAAAATGTTACAAAAAGGCCCAAAGAAACAGAAAAATAATTAAAGGGTAAATGAATCTTCCTTTTCCACCTACTGATAATAAAAATGGTGTATAGGCACATGAAGATATAGGTACACATTTATTAGCACAGGTTAGCTGCTGTGAGTATGTGGACATCTTAACTAATACAGAACATAAAATCCAACTGGTTTATTGTAATGATTAATTTTTCCTAGTTAGAAAAAGCATGGCAAAGAAAATGCTTGAAAGAGATGCTAAAATTTATTTATACTTTTCTATCTGTGAGTTACAGGTATTTATTTTCCTTATTTATTGCACTTTTTCTATTTTTTGCATTTCACCCTAAGGTTTTTTGGCTTGGAGCCCATGTCCTTTTCATCTCTCTACAGTTCGCAACAGCATTAGCTACTACACTGGCAGTGGTACAGGAACATTATACCAGCTATTTTCTGCAAAAATAACAAGAGTTGTAGATGTCTGAATAGAAAAGTAAAAATTGCTGCAGTTATTTCTCAAGACCAGATTTTAATACTTTATCTTACACTACAGAGCCAAAGAACATATTACAGAGCCAAAGAACAGTTCATTACTGAGCATGTAAAGTATCACAATTTGGCTGAGAGTCTCCGAACTGTATGTTCAAATGGATTTATTTTGGCCTCTACTTCTGGGGCATATCCAAGCAATATGGGTTTTGCTACAGTTTAGTCATAAACCTTGAGAAAAGGGAAATTATTTAGCCACTTGCAGCTTCTTTTTGCTGTCCTGGTTACTCCCTCACATAGTATAAGTGTTGTGGTGCTTGATTTTTATTTTTGTTGTTGTTGTTGTTGGAGGAAACAATGTTTTTAATTAAAAACGCCCTGAAATTAAACATACCTTCATACATGTACATTTCTGTTTCTTGCGGGTATATTCTTTTAGATTTGCATATGCCAATGTCATCTGGGCAGTGAGCTGTTGTGTAAACACTGGCTCACAGGAATGACCTAAAATGGTCATTTAAAATCTTATTACATTATTTCTTCTTTCATCCCAAAGACTGGCACTTTGAAGCAAACTTTGGGGCAAGAGAGAGATGAAAAAGACAAAAAAACAATCATAAGTGAAGAAAACAAAATTAAAGAAATGAACTGATTTCAATATCAGTAGTCCCATGTAATGGTAAGGAACTAATTATGAGTAATTTAATAAGATTATTCCAGCAGGTGAGCTCCAGCTGTAGGAAAGGGCAAAAAATTCCTAAAGATATTTTTAATTTAAATTATGGGCTAATATATGGCCTGATTCAAATCTTGTAATTAGCATGACTGCAAGCCTGGAAGAAAGCTGGGATTTTTTTCTTATCTCCTTTTTATTGGTAGTTGAGCCATACATTTTTGAGATTGAAAAAAAACAGCTTTTTTCTCAAAAAAATCTAATGACACATAGACAAGCTCCTACCACATGCAAAAAATGCAGTGACACACATTAGAAATATCTTTGTCACAGTCATTTTTTTTCACTGTGAGTTACAGGTTAATGTAATAATAAAACCCAACCAGCCAAACAAACAAACAAAAAGCCACACATACAATTAAAGAAACATAAATATTTTGTTTCACTTGTAAGCAAACTTTCTTTTAGTGGAGGGTCATATTCCTTAGAAATAAACCGCCAAATAAGACTCTTAACATTGCTACTGAATGATGCTATATGAGAACTCTGGTCCAATGACTATAAAGATATCTAAGATTTTATTTCTAAGGTGCTATTATTCAACATAGTGACACCATCTCCGCAGTCTTCACACTGACTGACCTAGCTACATATTTGGGAAAAGTGTGCAAATATTTCTCAACAATTGTGATCACGGGGCCTAAAATTGACTTTTATCATCTCTCATTCATGTGGTAACAAATTAAAAGCAAACATTTGATTTCCAAATGACACATTATTTGGCTGAATGTGTTTAGAAGTTCCTCTTTTGTTAGCATTACCTGAAAAAGTGTGGGTGAAGAAATGATACATTTAGGAAGGGGTATCTAATGCCTTTGAATTCAGTGAGGTTGTAGCTTTGAAATAGTTTAGATAAGCTATTTAGGGGAAGTACTTGTCTGTCTGCTTTATAGCAATATATATCTATAGGTGAGAACAATGTAATAAAGGACCTGCAGTGGTAGAAGTGATACTTAACCGTTCTGGCTAACTAAGAAGTTTGACTGAAAGAATCAGAAATCTGTAGATCAAAACTATTCACATCATAATTTTGTGTTCATGATACCTAAGTAGAATGTATGAATTATTTTCTATATTGTAAAATAAATAAATGATATTCTAGAGAATCAGAAAAATGTGATATTGACAATTCCAGGTTTCTTGGCATTATAACACTATTTTAAAGCTATTTTAATTATAAAGCATAGAATGATTCTTCCCCACATTTTTTTTTTTTTTTTTTTGTGCCAGGTGTCTATGGATGTCTTCCTTAACATAAGCAACATATAGTCTACTAGTTGTCCTGGTTTCAGTTGGGGTAAAATTATTTTTCTTACTGGTAGCTGGTTCAGTGCTGTGCTTTGGCTTTAGTCTGAGAGCAATGCTGACAATACACTGATGTTTTTGCTGTTGTTCTATAGCACATATCTGGTCAAGGATTTCTCAGTCTCTCATGCTCTACCAGTGAGGAGGGCCACAAGAAGGGAGGGAGTAGAGACAGGACACCTGACCCAAACTATCCAAAAGGGTGTTCCACACCACAGCACGTCATGCCCAGAATATAAACTGGCAGGAGCTGGCTGTGAGAGACCGATCACTTCTTGTGGTTTAGCTGAGTGTTGGTCAATGGGTGCGTAATTGTATTGTGCATCACCTTTTTTTTTTTTCCTTTGGGTTGTATTCCTTTCTCTCTTTCTGTTATCTTCATTTTCATCACATTTATAATAATAATTATTATAATTATTCATTTTCATAAATATTAATGTATTTTTCTTAATTTGGGTTATTAAACTGTTCTTTTCTCAGCCCACAGTTTTTACCTTTTTCGATTCTCCTCTCAGTCCCACTGGGTGGATCATGGGGCAGGGAGTGAGCCAGGGGCAGCATAATAGTTAGTTGGCAGCTGGGGTTAAACCAGAACCATCGCGAAGAAAAATAACATTTATATAGATTAATATCCAAATTTATAAAAGTAGTTAAATATGCTTCTTTAATTATCAACATTTTGAAGTCTATTTAAAGAAATGTACCCCATATAGTCATGGAATTTAAGCAGTCATTGAGTGTTTTGCACTTACCCTGTGGTTCTGATGTTAAACTGTACTTCTTTTGCTTCTACGATGGGAAAGGCACTACATGCTTCTAGTATGAGATGTCCTCTATGGTGGGGAAAAAAAAAAAAATTAAGTCAATGTTGATCAACATACAGCTCCATGACATATTCAAACCAAACATTTATAGTTTATTCTTACATTGTCCTCTAAATACAGTGCCAAGCCACTATATTAAATAATACTTTTTCCTTTGGACATTGTAGAAGATGAGAGGTAGACTTTAAGATCTTGCAAAAGACCACACTTAAGGCAGCAAGATTTCAGCTTGACAGTGAATGTTTTGGCTGGTGTGTAGCTCCCTCAGTAGTACATATGAATCTTCAAAACTGGGCAGCAGTCTAGCTACATTAACTTTTTTAATCCACGTAACTGAAGATGGTGCTTCAGTCTACAATACTGACATTTCCATGATAAAGACTTTCTCATAGAAAGGGTTTTCTAGGCACTTTATGACAAATGTTTTGTGTGGTAGTCCTATCATTGATCGTGTCATTGACAATAATACCATGTTTTGATCATAATTGTATGATTAATGTATTAGGATCATGCTACAAAACAACAGCATGTATAAGATTTCATTAATCCTATTTTATTAGAATTGAGGGTTTGTGATGACATTAAGGATTAAATTACTTGAAAATAAGATGAATTAACTCTTCAGATTTTGAAAATTACTTAATTTAACTAAATGAATCTGTCCTAGGTGAATTACCAAGGGAAAGGAGTTTTGGTAAATAAGAGCCATGAACCAAAAACATGCTGAACTGGAGAACCATTACATTTTAGCCGCTAATGCAACCAAAAATCACAGAATCACAGAATAGTTGAGAATTGAAAGGCTCTCTAGAGATCGTTTTGTCCAGCCACCCTGTTAAGTATAGTGACCTGGAGCAGACCAGGTCCGACCCACAACTATATCCCGAAAGGTCTTAACATAAGGATAGAGGATCCCCAAACTCTGAGGGCAACTTGTGCCAGTGCTCAGAGTGCTGATGCTCTCTGTCATCAGACCTCTCACCTCAGTGATGTGAATCGTACTTCTGTTCTCTGAGGAAAATTATATTTTAACAAAATTCTTGTGGAAAAGTACTTTGAAGAATAAACTAATCTGTACAAAATTTTTCTAGCCTGTGCTTTCTTGTTCCTATATATGTAATTCTAATTCTACTGGGCCAATGAGAATTTTCCTGCTTAACTAGCTTCAGGAAAGACCAGTTTCCATTCTATTTGCACTCTCAAAAATGTACCTCTGATCTAGAAATTTATATAGGAGCTTTCAATATACTATATTCCTAGTAGAAAAAGAGAGGGAGGAGTGAAGTTTTAAGGGTTTCTTGTTTATTTTGGTTTTGATGCCTCCATTTTTTCTCCTTTGGTCTATATATTTCTGTGGGTATTATTTTGTATCATGGAATACAAACAAGGAAAGAAAGTCCAACAAAAAAAATCAAAAATTAATGTCAGTAGCCACCCTCTCCAAAGAGATATCGTCAGTCAATTATTCTCATTTCAATCATTACAAGGTATAATGCTGAAAAGAATTTCTGAAAGTTTCTGTCAGAATCCCCCCAGTCTCAAGCAGGATGTTGTGGACAATTAAGAGAGAACTAGAGGAGAAAACTCTGTCCAGTGTGTCTGAGATCTGCCTTCCAAACCAAAGTTGAAGTAACCAAATCCTAACAGGTTTACTATTTCACTTACAGTTCTCACTGGAAAAAGATTTAATTTCAAAGTTTTCTTAGCAAACATGAAAAGACTGACATTAATGAATCCTTTTTTCAGTCTACCCGTCTCTAAAATAACTTTTTATTTATTTATTTATTTAATATACTATGCTACTAAGTGCTTTTCACTAGAATTCACTTCACAGAGTATGAGAATAACAAAATTGATCCAATAAAATTTAATATCAGAGTTAGGCATCATTAATATGGTGATCATAATCCAACATTTACTCTTCAAAATTAGACAGGGATAGAAGCATATAGACTTCATACCAAACCTACATTTGCAGAGGATATGTCATCCTAAGGGATTTTTTTGTGCTGTGAAATTTTACGAGCACCAATTAAAATTAGTTTTCAAAGCATTAGTATTCAGAAACTGAAGCTGACCTCATGGCATTTATCAACCAGTAGTCTCATTGAAGACAACATAGAAGAGAGGAGGGTAATAATTTTATAACTGTAATCAGCATAAGGGTATGGTTCCTTAATGTGTGCATGTGTCCATTTGGCTAGAAAATAAATAAGACAGAAATTTACAGCACTGCACTGAAATGGCTGCTGGGTAAGGTAGTAATGGACAATTGTGTGGCAATGGATCTGCAATAAAAAAGGTAGGTAACAGTCTTAGGAGGGAATTTTCTTTGGGACTTTTTTGTCTGTTTAGTAAGTCAGCTAATGTGGTGTATCTTTGAAGCATTATCAGGCTAAGTATTATAAATTTCAGTCACAAGCTATTTATAGTTTTTTCATGAATGTTTTTTTAGAAACATGCTAAATAATAACTAAAAATCCAATAAATTCTTTTGATTTTCACCTCTTTTGCTTATTTATGCAAACCTTTACTTACACTCATATGCCAACACACTTTTGCCTTCACCTGCCTTATGGGGTGGCATCTGTAAATGCAGGTATGACTGAAGATATACAGTTTGAAACAACTTTCCAACTAACAGAAAAAAAACCCACATTTCAGAAAATCGTGGAAAATTAAGCACCTTAAAGGCAGTTGAAATTTTGCCATAAAGAAGTAAAATTTGTATAAAATTAAAACTACTACCAAATACAATCTTTAAGAAATAGAATAATACAAAAATATCTGGAAAGAAATTCTTTCTCTCCAACCCATTAAAGATTAAATGCAGTCTGCTGTATTTACAATATTTATCAGTGAAACATTTTCAAACAGACTTTATCTCTTCCTTGAATTAATAAACTGAAAATTTGCTGCATCAGCCTTTCTGAAAATGTGAATTATGCAGCACATATTCTGGTATATTTTGTCCCAATCATTAAAAATATTGAAAATATGAAATTAAATTCAGATAAATATTGGTTTTCACCAATTTTGGCCTATTGTCTTTAAATCTTCTTTTGTGTTTGCATTTTAAATATGAAATTATTCTGTTTTCTTTTAAAAGGAAAAGACCTCAGTGCTTGTGGCTGTGCATCTCATTTCTCTCCACACCCTCTGCTCTAGAATCTCAGGAATTCCTGTCAGGCCTTGGCAATGACTTGAGCAGTGAAGTGTCTTTTGACCCTAACAGGCACTCTAGCCTGGCTAAGGATGAAGGAACTGATCATATCAGGGACTTCTGGGAAACAAGACTGGAAATAATCAGTCATCCCCTGACAGCCCTAGAACATTCCTTCCCTTGATCATAGCCCAGGTAGAACAGTACCACTGTTACTGAAGTAATGAAAACGTTGTAATTACCAACCTGAGTTGCAGCCAGGATGTGAATTTACTGATGACTAAAGCCAATAGTCTTGCAACCCTGTAAACAGTAGTCCTAAGTGAGGCTCTTTGAGCTCTCCTTGACTGCAGTGTACTGCAGTCCCTGTACTGTACTCCCTCTGAGTGAGACACCCTTCAGAGTCTGCAAGTTCTTAAGCTTGTGATAATCAGAGGACTATCATAGAAAGAGAGGACCTGGACTGAAGTCCCCCCACACCTTAAGAATCAACCTTTAACCATTGAGAAATGCCCAGACTTCAGACGTATTTCACTTACCTCGAGGGGAATTTTTAACAGGTACCTTTTTATGTCTTCATGTTTGCAGGTGTGTGTATGTGCACATAGATTGCTACAGCAATTGTGGTAAAGTCTATTGACTCACATTATAAGATCCACCTTAAAAGGTCAAACTGCTGCTAAATGAAAACTATTCTGTGGTGAGCTGGTAGACTGGTAACCTTTTGGTTAACTGTTGACCAAGTCTGAGTCTGAGACTGAATCCATCTGCATCTAGGTTTCTTCAGGAATTTAGAAAGCAAGGGGGTCCATTCTGAACCTTGTGACTCAACAAGAGGGTCTCCCTTACTCTTTGTGCCTTTAATCTCTATCAGCCATTGTAAGCTTGATTTTACCTTTGTGTGCTTCATCCAAGTAGCAGTGAACCTTGCCATCAAATTCTGTTAAATCTTGCAGTTATAAGTAATATTTAAACTGCTCTTGATAATAACTTTGATGGTCATTCTTTGAGCAACATTAAGCCACCCATATCATGACAGTATTTCAACTTTGATGTGGAAGAATTATAGTTTTAATTCTCTCTTTCACTAGGGAATAAATTGTAAACCAAATTATTTGTATGTCATTACATGCATGATATTGCAGATTAGCAGGATAGTTTTAAAGGAAGTTTACTTTAGCTGTAATATTCAGTAACTTCTGAAATTCCTTTTTCAGTAGTAACTAACTTTTGTTATGGACATAAATTCTTGTTTTGATTGAAACAAATAAGAAATAGCAGCATTTTTGTGAATTTTACTCTCATACTATTTTCTCAGTCAGGATTATTCCCTTATAGCACAAAAACTAATTCTTATATTACATTGAACAATGAAAATCAGTGCTTATATTTTTCAAATTTTATATGTATTTCTGCCTACTGTATTAACTGTTCTACTGCTGATGATCATCAGGAATTCTCTGTCCATTCTTTTTCAGGTGGGATCAAATAATACCAGATTGATCCTTAATAAATTCCTATCGCTTTTACTTATCTGAATATTTAGTTATTTGATTCAGGGTTTTTAAATTATCAGCATTATTACTATTTTTAAATTTTTTATTCCAACCAACTGAGGTTAGAATCTCACAAAGTATTAAAAAGTAATATATTTTAGAATTAATTTAATTTAAAATAGCAGTGGAAGACAGGCTCTTTCTACCAATGCTATCCTCATTAACTCTACCTTTCACCAGAACCTGAAATATGCCTAGAAGCCAACAGGCAGGGGACCCCTTTGGAAAACAGCATAGGTTCGTTTACCAAGGAGCTGGGGATACTGGAAAGGAAAAGGAATTCTCTGTAGAAGTTTCTGCTGATGGGAACAATTATTTTATAAGAAAAACAGCAATTACTATGATGTATTCCACACAGCTGTGGGCAGAAATAACTACATGATCCTCCCTTGTCTCTACCAAGTGAGTGAAAGAACTCTAGATCTGAGATTTTCATGCTTCAATATGCTCCAACCCCCTAGACCTTTATTGTAGCAGATCTTTCTTATTTCTACACTTCTTGACATCTTTTCAATATAAGTACTAATGAAAAATAATTTCAGGTAAATGACACATTCATATTGTGTAATGAATATATAAAATTATGTGGGACTTCAAGAAAATCCCTTCTAAAACTGAGAAAAGCCAACTTAATATTTTGTCCCATTTCTTGAAAGATTTATTAATGTTTAAACCCATTATAAGCTTTTTTTTGAAGCAAAATACTTGCAAGAAAATTTTATTTCAATACTTTGATTTGTCTGAGAAATATAAACCACAAAATTCAAAAAGTCAAAAGCGTATTCTTTTTTTCTTGGCTAGTAAGCTGAAAATTCAGTTATTTCAATAGCTCTGTCTCAATGATATGTGCTTATTTTCTTTCATTTTAATTTTTAGTGTTCAAGGTACGGTATTTCCCATTCCAAATGGAATGATTTAAACTACCAAAGTCCTCATTCAGTCACCAGTTCTATATGACTCATACTCTTTCAATGAAACTTTAGGGAAAAGTATGGATTTCCGTATTTTACAGATAATTTACACTGTAGTGATTTCATTTAGCTGAAATTCCCTTTAAAGTTCTATACATTTTTCCTTTTAAAAGGAATGAGTGAGCTGGGAATGTTACGGAAGTACAAGTGGATGTCCAGTGGAAATATCTTTTAGCTGCTTCAGCTTGGAACACATAGAAATAGTAAGCCTCAAGTATTTCAGTCTGAGAGTCTAATGATGCTTCTATACATACATGGCATAACAGCTGGTTTATATAGTAGGACAAAATCTTGTTCAGTATTACTGCAGGATAACTATGTCTTTACTAAACCAAAACTGCTTTTTGCATTACCATGAGACTGTCATTAGTGATTTGTATGTGTATTCAATATACATTTTTTCTTAAGTTACTATATTGAAAGTACTGATACAAAAAAAAAAAAAAATCAGAAAAAAACCCTTGGTAAAACACAAGAGAAATCTATATCTAGTCAGTCACTAATGCCAAGAGGAAGAATAATTGGGAAAAAAATCATTAAAGACATAGAATACTTTGAGACATTTTGAAACATATAATAAGACAGCATGAAAAGGATCAAATGCAAGAAACAGACTGCGCAACATTAACATTTGAAGCTATAATTTAGTGTATAGGCATCTGCAGGTGGATAGATTTTACTAAAAATAACTTCTTTTTATGAGCTTCAATCGAGACTCTGTCTTGAACTCAGCATTACAGAGGGCAACGACTTACTGCATTTTTGTGTGGTGTACTGTTCCTTGAAATACAATAATGAGCAGAAAAAAGAAAAACTAACCAAGATAAGAGCACAAAATGAATTATCCGATATATTTTGTGGCATAAGGTTATGAAGTGTATCTGCTTTTTTAACATATTCCATAATTATCTGCTTCCTTGAAGCAAATACTGTCCCATGGTGGAGCTGAAGATAGGGTAAGAGCTTGAATGAAGGAATCATAAACTTTCTTCATATCCTGAAGGTTGCAACAGAACAAATTGTGGTAAAGGTGTTACATGCTCTTTCACGTAACTTTCAAAGAAGGAGGTATCTGAAGAATTTATGGTATTCTATGTGAAATGTCTGTCCTTGCTGTCTTTCTGCAAAGCTGTTATCACTTCCATATCATGTGCTTTAAGCTGACTACTGGAAGATTTCTTCTTCTTTATATTAGAAATATGTATAGAATTGTGAAGATTATATTAATTATCTGTTCAAAATAAAAGTCAAAATGGGAGTTCAGTATTCTAAAATATTTTTTATTTCTAAGCTCTATTTCTCAACTTGATCAAGATTACTTGTGTGCTGTATATGTAAAGAGGTTTGCATCTGCCTTCACAGATTTAAATATGGATATTTTGGTGGGCTTGTTTTTAAACTGAAAAGACATTCTTTTCCTAACCATGGAGCTTTTAGATATTGTTAGGAAAAGCTGAAACACCTATGACCCTTATGGTATCGAACTTAATGATTTCACATGTGGTAAAGCATCTGAGAAACTCAAAAATTACTTTCAATAACAAAAAAACACAGCAAAAATACCAAAGGATCAGTAAATTTTGTGCTGTGTCATTTCTCTCTCAAACCGTAATTCAAAGCCCGTTAAGGAAATAAAAAGATGCTTGCAGTCAGTGAGTAACTATGCTGCAGAAAAGAAAAATAATTGAAAGAATTTATCAACTTTCTTAGTTTTGTATATAGTTGAAATACTTCTGAAATAATGATCCTTTTAAACATGTCCTTTTCCAAGTGTTTACACACATATATATTTATACATAAAAGAGGAAAAAGCAACCCAAAGAAAACACAGTCTTGAAAACTCACACGCTTTGAACATATTTGAATACTCATATCTACACTAGAACTGACACAGGATTACAGTGTACCTCCAGAAAAGTAAAGGAAAAAATGGAACAGAAACTCAGCTAATATATTCACATGTATAACAGTACACTGGCTGAAAATATTTAAGAATCTTTGCAGCAAATCCCTGAATCTCAGATAAGCTATGTAATGATAATGTCCTAAAGCTTCAGGATACTGAATTAAACTCGAAATTAAGATGCTATCATAGTTGTACAGGTATGTATAATGAGAAATGATCTGTATTGCCCTTTGAATCATTTAATTACTTTTCAAGACTTCACTTTTGCTGAAAGTTTTTGGATTTTATAGCTGTTTGAAGATCCTTCATTCTGGTTTGTGCATTAGGGGACTGCAAATCAATAGTCATAAAGGCATGACAGTAATTCACATTGCCTTTAAGTATAATATTCTGAACACTAAAAAAACTTTAATTTTTGTCTTTCAGAAAGTGCTTTTTTTATGATTAGATATTATTTTGTGACCACATTGCATAAAATTCCTTTACTGGGTCCGGAAGAAAAGTTTCTTCAAAGATACAACAATTTTACTTCTTGGATATATGTACAATTTAGATCTAGTTTTTTTTCTATTCTATTTTTTTCTGAATTATTTTTCAGAGAGCACATTTGAAATCTGGTTTGTGTCATCAGTTTTACTCAATACTGGTACCCTACAGGTATGCAGAAGTAATACTTGAGAAGGATTCATTAATAAAAAATAGTAAGACACAATAAATATTTATGCTGCTTTTGCCTTTTCATAGTTCAGCAGTGGTAGGTGGCTAAGCACCACACAGCCATTCACTTACTCACCCCAGCTGGACAGGGGATTGAACTGGAAAGATAAATATGCAAAATACCATGGATTGACATAAAACCAGTTTAATAGATAAACTAAAAGCTACACACTCAGCAAAGCAAACCAAAGAATTAGTTCACCATTTCCCAGGCAGTTGTTTAGCCATGTTGTTCCCAGGCAGTTGTTCAGCCATGCCCAGGACAGCAGGGCTCCATCACTTGTAATGGTGACTTGGGAAGACAAATGCTATCACTGCAAATGTCTCCCTCTCCTTATTCTTTGTTCCAGCTTTTATTGCTGACAATGACATCATTTGGAATGACACATCCCTTTGGTCTGTTGGGATCAACTGTTCCAGCTGTGTCTCCTCTGAATATCTTGTCCACCCCCAGCCTCCTCACTGGCAGGGGAATGTGAGAGACAGAAAAGGTCTTGACTCTGTGTAAGTACTGCTCAGCATAATAGAAACATCTGTGCATTATAGTCACTGTTTCCAGCACAAGCCCAAACACAGCCCCTTTCAGCTACTTTCAAGAAATTTAACTGTGGTCAAATCCAGCACATGCATTCAGTAGAAATACTGGGGCAAGGGACAGAGATGGAATTACAAAGAACAAGATTACAAAGAACTACAACCATCACCATGTATTAAAGGGCTCTGAAATGTCTTGGTAAAATTCTAAAGAACAGACTGTGGATGGAGAATATATTTGCACAGATGATTAATTAAAGGTTAATCTTGCAATAATATCTATAATAATGGAAGATAGCACTGCATTAGTGGCATGGTTTTAGAGCACTAAGTCGCAAATGACTAATTGAGTAACAATTTCAGAATTAATGAGATGCCTCTGTTATCTGCATATCCTTTTAATACTGAAGGACTTCTGTGTCTTTATTTGCTCTGATACAGTGTCCTAAATCTGTGAATTTATTTCTGAATTTTGGGATAGGCTTAAGTGAACATGACTGACTGCACTGTGCAAGAAGCATGACGTTTCTCATGGAGCTAAGACCACACAGTGAAACTTTTCAGTGTTCACTGACTTAACGTACTATTCTATGGTTCTATGAGAGAGAAGGTTCTGTGCTGTCTAAAAATTTCTTTTCTTTCATAGCAATGTGGTACTAGTTAACGTACTGGATCAGTAGACACAGCAAGGGGCCTTCACTCAATGTTTAACATTGTCTAGTGATCTGTTGGTGTAGAGTTGATTTCTGTTTTGTGAATAAAAATGTGCATGCTTCTTCCAAAAACAAAAACTCAAGGAATTAACCACTAAAATACTGTCTGACTTCTCCTAAGCTAACCTTTCTTCAGATCTTATCATCTAAAGTTAATCTTTTTTGTTCAGTTTTATCATAGAATCATAGACTAGTTAGGGTTGGAAAGGACCTTAAGATCATCTAGCTCCAACCCCCCTGCCATGGGCAGGGACACCTCAAACTAAATCATGCCACCCAAGGCTTCATCCAACCTGGCCTTGAACACCACCAGGGATGGAGCATTCACAACTTCCCTTGGCAACCCATTCCAGTACTTCACCACCCTAACAGTAAAAAATTTCTTCCTTATATTCAATCTAAACTTCCCCTGTTTAAGTTTGAACCCATTACCCCTTGTCTGGTCACTACATGAATAGTCCATCCCCAGCATCCCTGTAGGCCCCCTTCAGATACTGGGAGGCTGCTATGAGGTCTCCACGCAGTCTTCTCTTCTCCAGGCTGAACACCCCCATCTTTCTTAGCCTATCTTCTCACGGGAGGTGCTCCAGTCCCCTGATCATCCTCGTGGCCCTCCTCTGGACTTGTTCCAAGAGTTCCATGTCCTTTTTATGTTGGGGACACCAGAACTGTACACAATACTCCAAGGGAGGTCAAACGAGAGCAGAGTAGAGGGGCAGGTTCGCCTCCTTGGACCCACTGGTCATGCTCCTTTTGATGCAGCCCAGGATACAGTTGGCTTTCTGGGCTGAGAGCGCACACTGCCAGCTCATGTTCATTTTCTCATTGACCAGCACCCCCAAGTCCTTCTCTGCAGGGCTGCTCTGAATCTCTTCTTTGCCCAACCTGTAGCTGTGCCTGGGATTGCTCCAACAAAGGTGTAGGACCTTGCACTTTGCATGGTTAAACTTCATAAGGTTGGCATCAGCCCATCTTACAAGCGTGTCAAGGTCCATTTGGATGGCATTCCTTCCCTCCAGCGTACCAACTGAACCACACAGCTTGGTGTCATCAGCAAACCTGCTGAGGGTGCACTCAGTCCCACTGTCCATGTCAGCGACAAAGTTGTTGAACAAGACCGGTCCCAACACCGATCCTGAGGGACACCATTCATTACTGGTCTCCAGCCAGACATTGATCCATTGACCACAACCCTTTGCGTACAGCCATCCAACCAATTCTTTATCCACTGAGTGGTTCACCTATCAAATTGATGTCTCTACAATTTAGAGACAAGGGTGTCATGCGGGACAATGTCAAACACTGCACAAGTCCAGGTAGATGACGTCAAGTGCTCTGCCCCTGTCCATCAGTTAAGTAGCCACATCATAGAAGGCCACCAAATTGGTCAGGCAGGATTTCCCCTTAGTGAAGCTCTGCTGGCTGTCACCAGCCACCTCATTGTTTTTCATGTGCCTTAGCATGCCTTCCAGGAGAATCTGCTCCAAGATCTTTCCAGGCACGGAGGTGAGACTGACTGGTCTGTAATTCCCCAGGTCATCCATTTTCCCTTCTTGAAAATGGGGGTTATATTTCTCTTTTTCCAGTCATTGGGAACTTCACCTGACTGCCATGATTTTTCAAATATGATGGCCAGTGGCTTTGCCACTTCATTTGCCAGCTCCTTCAGTTGCTGCAGATGGATTTCATCAGGTCCCATGGACTTGTGCACGTTTAGGTTTTTAAGATGGTCTCAAACCAGATCCTCTCCTATAGTGGGCCTAGGGTCTTCATTCTCGCAGTCTCTGTATCTATCTTCCAAGACTTGGGTGGTGCGGTCAGAGCATTTACCAGCAAAGACCGTGGGAAAGAAGTCATTCAGAGCCTCAGACTTCTCCAAATCCTGTGTAGCCAGTTCTCCCAATATCTTCCAGAGGGATCTGCTTTGTCCCTAGTCTTTTATTCGTTATGTACCTATAGAATCCCTTCCTGTTATCCTTAACATCCCTAGCCAAGTTTAATTCTAACTGGGCCTTAGTTTTCCTAACCTGGTCCCTAGCTTCCCAGACAACATCCCTGTATTATTCCCAGGACGCCTGTCCTTGCTTCCACTTTTTATAAGCTTCTTTTTTCCTTTGATTTTTGCTCAGCAGCTCCTTATCCACCCAAGGTCTCCTGGCCCTCCTGCTGCACTTCCTTCTAGTTGGGATGCAGCACTCCTGAGCTTGTAGTAGGTGATCCTTGAATATCAACCAAGCATCTTGGTCCTACACCTTTGTTGGAGCAATCCCAGGCACAGCTACAGGTTGGGCAAAGAAGAGATTCAGAGCAGCCCTGCAGAGAAGGACTTGGGGGTGCTGGTCAATGAGAAAATGAACATGAGCTGGCAGTGTGCGCTCTCAGCCCAGAAAGCCAACTGTATCCTGGGCTGCATCAAAAGGAGCATGACCAGTGGGTCCAAGGAGGCGAACCTGCCCCTCTACTCTGCTCTCGTTTGACCTCCCTTGGAGTATTGTGTACAGTTCTGGTGTCCCCAACATAAAAAGGACATGGAACTCTTGGAACAAGTCCAGAGGAGGGCCACGAGGATGATCAGGGGACTGGAGCACCTCCCGTGAGAAGATAGGCTAAGAAAGATGGGGGTGTTCAGCCTGGAGAAGAGAAGACTGCGTGGAGACCTCATAGTCTCCCAGTATCTGAAGGGGGCCTACAGGGATGCTGGGGATGGACAGTCTTTGTTAACTAGACTATACACTTACTGGGTTGCTTATAGGTTCAGAGATGTTACTTTAATTTGTCAAGGGCTTTTTAACAAACAATGGGCATGTGAGCGATCCAGGGCTTTTTCCATTGGTCAGAGTTTGTAGTAAGGATTAATGGCCTAGTTCACAGGTTATTTCGGGGCAAAGTTGTGGCCACGTATGAGGAAGTTCTGCAGGAGGGAAACAACTCCCGGATGCTGAAGAAGGAACCAATCAGCTGTCTATGTATTGTGTGTAGAAACCAATCATTATAAAGCTTAAGTGCGGGACCAAGCTTGGAAGTTGTAAAAGGCAGTGCTCTGAAGTGAATAAAGGTCAGTTTCTGATTACATTAATCAGTGTGCTGTCCGTTGATCTTCCGCATGAATTTATATTTTGCTAGATGAATTAAAAATCAGCAACTTTAAAAAAACATTTTCAAGAAAGTTGGCTTGTGATACTCACCATACTTAAGTTAGCACTAGCAATGATGGTGAAGCTAAATATTCTTTGTTTCAGAAAAGAGAAACTACAACAGGGTCTCATTCAAGACGCACTCATAGAACTTTCATAACTTTCCTAACTCTATATTAATTATTTCAAATTATTCAGAACCAGTTAAAAACCTATGCTTACGACTATTTACAGGATTACTGGTTTTGGATGGAAAATATGTAGTCAGTTCCAATATTTGTGTTTGAAAACATATTTTCCTGAGTTTTGACTTCACAAGCTTTTCTTTTAATGACTGCTGATGCAGAAGAGCTTGTGGGTTTATCTGTCTTGCATGCTTATATTCCAAATTAATATTGACTAGAATTTGGAATAAGCTGCAATTTTATGTTTCAGAAATGAATAATTATCAACTTCTAACTCCAGGACTTTCACATTACATTAATGGAAGAAACTATTTATTAGTAAAATATTTCTGTATATTTCACTCTATATAAATAAATACTAGCAAAGATGATGGAGAGTTGAATTTTGGGTTTAACTGTTTGCAACAAATTATCTTATTGATCTCTTTGCGATTACCTACAGTATACATGGCTAAGAATCTTAGTATATATGAGCAAGACTCAGAGTCAGATGGTCATACTATTAGTTAACATGTATCATTCTCAATTTTTTTATAGTGAGCCAGGCAAAATTATCTAGCAATTAAAATATCATTTATAACACTATTTTGTAATTAATCATACGAAAGCATTTTATATATAAAGCACTTGCTGCCTACATAAATGTATAAGTGCATGCAAATGTGTATGCACAAACACACACATGAGTGTACATCTGATTATTGCAGTCTTTTTTGTACATTTCTTCTGAACATGGGGGTCATTGGTTCGTACTTGATTTTCTCTGTGAGAGAAGATAAAAAAGCACTAGAGAGTGGATGGAAGAAGCTCAGTATGCCAGCAAGAGCATGTCTACAATCTTCTAGGTTTTCTTCACCTTCCATGTCTTTTTTAATTTGGATTTCCAATATAACTAATTTTGTAAGAAGCAGTGTGGGACTATGTAATAGTTACTGCCCCTGCAAAATAACCATCCCTTCTGTCAAACACATGTGGAGCTTGTTTTGTTTGTACAGAGACAGGAATCTTGTGTAGTATTCAGACAAATACCCACAGACATACCAGAAAAAAAAGAATAGTTTGTTCCTTTCATCCTACTTTTTGCTGTGTGGCATTGGGTTTGCTTTTCTAATTTTTATTTTTCCTTATGTACTATAAGCTTTTTGAAACTAATAGTCGCGCAATGTAGGACCTTTTGTTCATAAACATCTTTTATCTATCCAGAAAATATTTACACCAAGCATAAAAGAAATTTCCATTTAGTCATCATCTTATCAGAAAACAAAGTTAATCTACACAGGTTATCTTTTACCTCAGGGGAGTTATAAAGAAAAGAATGATCCATACATCTGAGAAAACTATTATCTGTCATAATCAAACACATTTGGGGTTGTTATTTTTTTTATTTTATTTCTTTCATAGACATGTCCATCAATCATTCTGACTCTTCTTTTATCCACAATGAATTGATGAGCATCAATGTCTATTGCTGGATGATTCAGATTCATTCCAACACTGTGTCACTATTTTTTTTCTTAATGTCCCATGGGGAACAAAAAAAAAAAAAGAACGGTGTGTCCGTGTAATGAAACTCCTAAAGCACATCAACAAAATAAAATAAAATAAAAAAAAAAAAAGTAAGATTTTCAACAAGCATGTAACTTTTCAGAGTACGGAATAACAATTCTATAGGTTTGTTTTGGTTGGGTTTTTTTTGCATTTAGTTTGTAGGTACTGTAAAACAAATTAAAATTAATTCTATCTATAGAAATTTCAACAAAAGTGCATCCACTTTTGTAAAAGCTTTTAACTCATTGTATGAAACTCTGATGTATAAGTTGTCTTCTTTTCATAGCCCAACATGGGGAAGCAGGGGATCAGTGGCTGTAATGGTAGATTTCACAGCTACAGAAAGAAGGAAAAAAATAATGAAAAAAGAAAAGAAGGAGAGAAAAAAGGGAGGAAAGAAAGACTCAAAAAAAAAAAATCACCTCAAAAGGTGTCATGCTTGCTTGTCAGACTTGCCATCTAAGCTGTCACTAGCCCAATCTTCTCTTTCCCTTTTTTGTTGCATCTTGCCTCAGACCTGTTCTTCTCATAAATTTCTATCTATCCACTATCAATGGGAACATTTGTGTTTTGAGATAAATATCATAACAAATTATGAAGATAGTATAAACATCCCTATAATATTAATCTACTTCCGATTACTTTTTTATTAGTTTTGCTTAAAAACCTCATATTGAGGTTTACTGAGGGTTATTTTTTTCCCTTTTTTTTTATTGTTGTTATCTCACAGATTGCCTCATACTTATTTTAATAGAATTGGGCTGTTTTCACTGATGTCACTACATATTTAAATTCTTATTTCTACAGAACGCTCTATGTAAAACAGTTAAATTCAATTGCTTAAGTTGCTGCTTGTAAGTGTTTTCAGGCTGGCTTTGTGATCCTTGTTCTCAGCTTGTCATAAAATCAAGATAACTTTTTGTTTTTCACAGAAATTGTATGGAAGTTCCAAAAATGACAATGTGGAAAACCAGATTTGTTTCCCATGGTCTGAAAGACCTGTGCTTTATCTTCATCCAACTCTAATTACTTACTGAGTTTGCAGTGCCATGCAACTTAAAATGGTTAAAATTATGAGAACTTCTGTAGCTTTCACATATTTAAAAGAAACAGAGACTTTAAACACTGCAGAAATAATCTTTTATGTAATGTAAGTGGAAGCCATTGGTGATTTTGCTTTGAAAAAAAACACAACATACCATTATTTGGAATGATTGGTCAGAATGAGAACTTGGTCAAAGCTTTAACTGACTTAAAAATACAGAGAGTTTGATATGATATAATTGGCTTAATGCTTTGCTATGTTGACTACTTGAATCACTATTTAAATCAAAGTTATTTATCAAATGGGAGGATACTAAGTTATATTAAAATTAAAATGTATCTTTCTCTTTAACCTCCTTTCCTTCTGGATTAAGACTTCTGATTTATGGACATTGTTACTTGTTATTCCCGAAAAATAGCTAAGACTGTTTCCCTCACTAAATGTCGAATGCTTCATTACATGATTTAGGCAGACTAAACTATTTTTTCAGACTTAACTGGTTTTCAGATACTTATGACCAAAGTGAAACAGGTTACGTCACAACCATTTTTTTCATGAAATGTGATTAAAATTGTTTTACAAGTCAAGATACCTATGACAGAGATTCAATTTATAGAAAATACATCAGATCCTGATGTCCTCTTTGTTCTTGAGAAAATTTATTCCATGAGGCATTTGCATTTTCTATCACAGCTGTTGGGTAGCATCACAAGAAAATTGCACTTGCAGATCAAATTTCTCTGCACCCACTCACAGGGAAATTCTAACACTTACTCAACAATAAGAAAAGACTGTGAAAAATACACAGATATCAGCCAAAAAAAAACACAGCGTTTTAAGGCTGAGGGAACTGGGCTTGTTCAGCCTGGAGAAAAGAAGGCTCCAGAGAGACCTTAGAGCAGCTGCCAGTGCCTGAAAGGACTACAAGAAAGATGGAGAGGGGCCTGTATATATATAAGGGCCTGTAAGGACAGGATAAGGGGGAATGGCTTTAACCTGACAGAGGGGAGATTGAGATGAGATCTTAGGCAGAAGTTCTTCCCTGTGAGGGTGGTGAGGCCCTGGCACAGGGTGCCCAGAGAAGCTGTGGCTGTCCATCCCTGGCAGTGCTCAAGGCCATATTGGACAGGGTTTGGAGCAACCTGGTCTAGTGAAAGGTATCCCTGTCTGTGGCAGGGGGTTGGAACTGGTTGAGCTTTAAGGATCCTTCCAGCCTAAACCATTCTAAGATTCTGTAATTCTATGATAAATCATTATACAAGGAAAAATGCCAGATCATGATCTTATTCTAAGCACTTGTATCCATGCTGCTATGAAAATATTGTATCTTTTAAGTGCATTTTAATCTACTACTGTCTTTGCCAGATGAATCTTAACTTATTCCTGTAAAGATTAAAGCAATCCTTTTGGTCAGAACAAAAGTACATTTCCCCACTATCCTGCCCCAAATGGTGGCCAGGAAGGGCTGAAGACCTGAAACTGCCCACATCTGGGTTGTTGTTCTGAAACATATTCTCTATCACCATCTTCACTCCCTGCTGCCAAACTTCTGCAATCATTCCTGCTGTTCTTGTCTGAGACTCTGCCACACAGGATCACCGTACCAGCAATAGCACATTGTTGTCAAATCTGGCACTTTCATTGTCAACAGCAACATATAAAGGTTGAATCTTTTTCCACAAGAAACACCCGATGCTCCCTCCACCAAGACAATGGGCACATATGCAGACCTAGTCCCTCAGCCTAAAAAAGGAGTCTTTTCACATGTAGTGGGAAATCTGGCTCTTTTTTCACCCCGATGCACTGACATGGTTGCTTGGGTAAGACAACTTGGTCTGCCCACCAAGTGTGCAGCCACCTCCACAGGCTTTACTGGTGGTAAAACCCATTCCTTGGTGGAAGAAAGACTTCCAGGCAAATGTGCACTCAGTGATATAAGCTTTAAAAGTCAAAATAGAATAGACTATTTTCAGTTGCAAGTGACTTACAGTGATCATCTAGTCCAATCTCCAGAACCTCTCAAGTGAGGTTCTGCGTCTTCTTTCCCTTTCTTTTTTTATTTTATATCTCCAGACAAGTCCTCATCATAAACAGGATCTTCTTATCAGTCTGCTCTTACCCCTGACCAGGCATCTGTCTGTCACATCTGTGGCAGGAAGCTTGACTTGGCTATTTTAGTAATTTGGAGCCTATTTTCTTTCCTTTCTTTTGTGTCCTCCAAGGTAATGATGTAAGTCAAATTAAAGTTTTGGACTGCATGGTATATGTAATGTAATGATTCGATATTCTTCGAGTATTTTGTCTGTATGAGTAGAAGAAAGAAACTTCTCTCAAAGCATGTCAGATAAATCTGTGTAAAAAGCAATCTGTTTCCATTTCTAATTAGTTAAACCAATTTAAAATTGTAAGGCATCAACTAAATTATCTGTATTTGTAATTTTAAGATGATAGTAACACACTTATAAAGACATTATTGCGGTGAAAGTACATTGCTGGGACATCTGAACATCTCCAAGGAGGAAATCTAGCTACAGAGGGAAGATGCAAAACGTCAGATTAGTAATTCCATATATTTAAAAGAACATAGTACCTGATTTATTAGTACTGACAAAGGGCTCTTTAAAGAAAGCTGAACTTCTGAAGTCTTTACAGTCCCTTGAAAATCATATTCTAACGATTGAGTGTACTCTTTAATATGGAAAATTACATCAGTGAAAATTTGGTATTGATCTTTTTAGATTTAACATTTTTGAGGCCAGAAGTCAGAGATCTTACGAGCAGGGGTAGCTTTATTTTAGAGCTTGGGTGACATCCATTTTTTACTGGCATATCAACAAACATTTTCAGTCTTCCCAGCTGCTTTTTTAATCCACTGGATGCTTAAATCAGGAAATATGTTAAGAATGACCTTTTCCTCTTAGATTTATAGCTTATTTTAGATGCTTCTCAGTAATGAAAAATGTTGGGCTGTTTTTTCAGCTCAGATGAAACCAAATCAGATAGTTCAAGATCTGCATTGTTACAACAATCCTACAGAAAAAAATTCAGTGCATCTTGGCTGGAACAAGTCAAATCAGAATTCAACCTGCACTTGCATAAGTGTTCCACATTTTACAATGAACACAACAGAATAATTTATTTTCTAATTCAATGCAATTTCACACCTGTAATAACATCTGGGGATTAAGATTAAACAGTGGGACAGTGAATAATGCTTATCTGGTCAAACTGATATTTTAGAGGAATGTTTTGAAGTTGGTGGTGGTTTGGATTTTTTTTGGCTCGTTTGCTTGTTTGTTTACTTCAGTATTGAAGCAAGAATGACAAATAAGTGCAAGATTTAATTTTTTTTCCCCCTTTGGGGTTGCTTTAAATTTTAAATTGAAGATAAGACATTTCTTTTGTGGAAAAAAATATATAATGCCGAGAAAAGAGAGACTACAAGTATGTGTAATGGAAGGAAAAAAGATGGAAAACCCATACGATGTGGAAAGTGGCAAACTTCAATTTTAAACTGAAATGCACTTTAGTGGCTTGGTCCTTTACCCCCTAAGTTCAATGAACTTTCACGTCTATCTTCAGTTTGAAGGCTTTTACAGTGATGGCTTAAGGAGTATCTGGAGTTATGCCTTGTAAAGGTGCTGGGCTCTGGGAATTCTCTGCTATCATATAACACTTCTGCAGCTCTAAGTAGACAAAAGCACACTGGAATTGCCCCAAGGCATGCAATTCTTCACTTGTTTCTTGATTTAAACACTCAGTAGATTATAATAGCAGCTGGACAGATGATGGAGCAGTATAAAATTTGGCAGAAGTCGTAGCAATTGCTGTATGGATGGACAGCCATAAAATGTGAGATGCATAACTATCAAAAAACTTAGTTCCTTGTACTGTCTGCAGCCTAAAGTACATCCAGAATTTTTGCAATATTTCTATGATCCTGAAGAAACCTAGTACAAAGCTAACTTCCCACTTTTAAGCTCAGTTGATCACAGTGTCATTTCTCAAAATATGCATGCATAATAATAACAGACAGAATCTACAATCTAAACTGGACTAACAGCTATGATTATGATGGGGAGATGGCTTAGATTACTGGTCATCTTGACAGTATTGAGCCTAGAAAAACAGCTGTAAACACCTTACCTAAAAAAAATAAAAAAATAAAAAAAAAATCATTAGTCAGTTTGGATAGGATTTCTAATAAGAAAATATATTTTTGTTGAATATATCTGATGGTTTGAAGGTTACCTGTTCCAGAAAAAGCTATAATAATACATTAGATTTCTTTTCTGACAACCACTGCACTCTTAGAGGACCTCATGTCTCTAAAATATGTTTCCTAGTAGACAATCTTTACACTGCTGTGACGTGACCAATCCCAGTTGATGGATTGACTGGGAATTGTAACTCAAAGTTAGTCAACTCTGCTTTTCATTGCCATGCAAGCCATGGTGCCTGTGTGATTAAGAACAATCTTGGATGTTCCTTCGAATTTCAGGCATCATATGTTTCTATACTCAGATGATAATTTGTCATCTGGGAAGGAAAGCTTTTATATACATTCTTATATACTTAGATTTAAAGAATCAATCACAGTATGAATTATTCATAGTAGAGTGTACTACCTCACTGGTGATTCAGACTTTATTCCTTGATCCAAAAATCTCAAAGGGGAATAGGTCTGTAAAGAAATGCACATACAGAAACAAATATAAAATAAAATTCAAACAGGTCCCCTAAAGAGTACATATTGGTCCTGCCTGGCATCATATGACTAAATTAGGTACAGAGGCAAATACCTTCACAAATAGAACGTTATGGGGAATGGCTTTAAGCTGAAAGAAGATAGATTTAGGTTAGATATTAGGCAGAAGTTCTTCTCAGTGATGGTGGTGAAGCCCTGGCACAGGTTGCCCAGAGAAGCTGTAGCTGCCCCATCCCTGGCAGTGCTCAAGGCCAGGCTGGACGGGGCTTGGAGCAACCTGGTCTAGTGGAAGGTGTCCCTGCCCACGGCAGGGGGTTGGAACTGGATGAGCTTCAAGATTTCTTCCAACCCAATCACTCTGGGATTCTGTGATTCTATGATCTGCTTTAATTGTGACAGAACTTAAAATCTAAGGGACAAACTGACAAAAGCATAATAGAGCTTTGCAAAGATGAGTCAAAACATGCAGATGATATGAAATATTCTCATGCAGTCATCAGCTGGACAGAAAACAGCTTGGCAATGCAGGACCAAGGGTCTTGCAGACAGAAAGCTGAACCCAAACAAGCAGTACACCCTTGCAGCAATGAACGCTGCTTCTATGATGTCCTTCATTAAAATCAGCAGATCAAAAGAAATTGTTATTCCCGTCTCTGCTACTTTTGTGGAGTCAGATCAGATTGTACTATACATGCTAAGGAATTCCAGTGGGAGTGATCAAAAGTCTGTGCATCATTCAAACAAAGCAAGCGTGGTCCTACAGCATTATAACAAGTTTGGGATTACAGGCAATGGGTCTGTGAAAGACTCAAAGACCACACAGGTAAAAGTTTATTTTTTTTTCTAGTGTTACTCTTAAGAAAAATAAATTACATACTGTGGAATACTTAACCCTAAATATAATTTCATAGGTGTTTTATTTCATGTTAAACACCATTAGATCTGCTTTCCAGGAAACTTCAGGAGCATATAAAGACTTTTGAAAATTCTGTCAGATATATTTTTCCATTTTCTTTTTCCAGACTTTGAGAAAAGATGATTAGCCTTCATCTTTTAATATCAGATTATTTTTAACTGTAGAAATGTAATCTCAGTAAGTAAAATTATGCTGTAATCTTCTCTTTTAAATGAAATAATAACACTGAATTCTTAGAAATTAATTCCAAATAATACAGAAGTTTTCTGAAGGAATGTCCAAGTAATTTTTAAGTATCTCCATTAAAACAATTGTATTTCTTATTCTTTTCTTATACTAAGCAGAGCTACTGCAAAACCTTAAATGTTTCTCCCCCACTGCTTAGGTTTCTCTTCTCTTGATCAAACAAGACAAGGCCCCTTAGCTTCCTCTCATGTATTAGACAGTCAAATCTTTTACCATTGCTGTTGCTATTTTATGGATTACCTTTAATTTGTATGCAACTTTTTTATAAGGTAAACATTCCATCCCAGATTAATCCAGAATTGAGCAAAGGAATAATCCTGTGCTCCATACGTAACATTACCTTTAAATATACCAGCATAGCATTTGCTTTCTATGTCAAAATATCACAATGTTGACTTTTAAAATGTTATTCAACATCCCCTTTAAACTTCAGAAGTTTTTCTGCCTAACTGTTGCCTTCTCTGTTCCCATTTATGCTTTCTATTTCTCCTTTGTAGGTGTAGTACTCAGCATGTGACTGTATATAGGAGACTTACACTGTTGACCACAAAAAAGAGACAAGAGTATGAAATACATGGAATCCCCTTTTTCACTTAGAAAGCTTGAGCAAGTTTCAAGATCAACCATGATTAAATAAAAGATCAAGAATGATTATCTGTATCCACTGATCCACTCTTCCCTCTTCTAAGTGAAAAATGAAATGCAAAGAACATATTCTTTTTAGATTTTAAGTACTTAAAGTAGCCTAGAAAGGTCATAGCTTCTTTCTCAATGTCTACTTATTAACATTTCTCACATGGTCTGAGGTCTTGGACAATCACAAAAGAGGGCATTATGAAGCAAATTAATACCTGGTGTAATTTTATTGCCTTTAATAGAATTACAAGACTGAATCTGAGTGATCGGTTTCTAGTAAGATAGTGACATTAATGACAGGATTTTCGTTTTTAAAAAATGCTCTATAACTTCACAAGATTTTCCTTGCCTTATTTTCTGTTACTTATTTTGGATTGTTTGATTGTCTTTATGTTATTTTAAATTTGTACTTTTGTACAGCAGCTTCCACACTTTCACACTGATTACGGCCAGTGTGTTGCAGTGCACTTTTATTTTTCAACAAACGTAAGAATTTAATAATGATAATGTATATTCATAATTTTGATGCATCTACAAACACTGAATGAGCGAAGAATGTGTGATAAATGAGAGAAAATTATAATGAGACATTTCTACAAACTTTAACAGCCCCAAAACAGGGCAATAACTTCATCCTTATAAGGGTCATCAATATGTTCATGATACTTCCAGTGATGAATTGCTGATAAAATGGGGGAGTTTTCGAGGTGTGCCTGCAACCAAAAATTAAAAAAGGTGTGATAGCTAGGAAATAGCTTATTTGTATGGAAGCAAAATGAGCTCACCATTTTTCACTGTATGACAGGTGTAAAAAATTTTACGATGGTGATGTGGAATGGTATGTTTGTCAGGAGTTGTGAAAAAATAGTATCCTAAGAGAATTTGTTCTGTATTTCTGTCAAGTCATTTTATGCAGCCTTCAGAGTAAGCTCTGGATGCATGGGATTGGTCAGCATTTCTAGGTATTAATTTCCCAGACCAAATTTTATATGGATAAGAAAGAGTTAATATATTTTCAGTAATAAGCAACCCTGATCCATATTTCCTAGCTGTAAAATAATTCTTGCACTTAAATCAGTAGTATTTTATGGTGCAGATTTCTCCTGTTTTCTAGACTGTGCAGGGATATACCATACCATACTATACTTCTGCACATATAAATAAGTGACTGCAGCAGTCACACAACACTGAAAAGCCAGCTTCATTACCTATTTCCAGAGGTAGGTAAGACCTCAGTTGTTCTTGATTTTTTTTTTCTGTGCTTACAGAATAGAACAGTCAATACTCCAAAATAATGTAGGCGCAATTAACAGGTCTCCTCAGAAACAAATCTAGCATAAGCAATAAAGATATGGTTTCCACAGCTAGGATACAGCCTCAGTCAGTGCTTTAGTTCATGCTGGAATTATTGGTTGTAACTTTATTGTTGTAACTGTAGGCCATGATAGACCTGATTTTATTTTAACGTATTATATCTTTGATAAAGCCAAATGGAAGAATATGTTAAAGGTTGCACAAATTCTGAAATTTTTGTTTTACTTTGGCTTTTTTTTCACTATACACTTTTCTTCAATTTAATTCCTATGTCATTCTTCATCTCCTCTTTATTATTTTGCTTTTTTCCTCATATAACCTTTTACTGCAAATCCTGCTTTGTAAAATCCGTATCTAATTTAATAATGTCTATACCTATGCTCTTATTTCTTCTCTGTTTCTCTGCTCCTTGGACATGTTGTAGACCACTCTTTTATGATCATAAATTTCACCACTTACGGTTAAGCTACCTGTCTCAAGAATATTAATTTAATTCCTCTAAGAAACAGTAGAAAGATTCCAACAGACTCACTTTCTTCCTGATGTAAAAAGAAAAAGGGTTTTTGATTTCACCCCATACAGTTCTGGATAATTTTTTCTTCTTTCTCATCTTTGCCATGACATTACCTATGTTTTTTAATTAGGCATAGATTTTTTTAATCTTTTCTGTTAATTCTTCATATTTCAATTACTATTTATCATTTCATGTCATGTTCTGTATGACATTACCCTTTTTTAAAAATAATCTTCTTAAACTCCTATATAGTCTAATTTAATAATATTTCTCAGCTTCTGTTCCTACTTTGACACTTAAAGCATTGCTAGATTTTTTATGAGAAGTTATTAACATGTTTAGCAGGAAGTTTTAAGTACAAGAAATGATATTTTAATAAGCCAAGTCTCTTACATCTCATTATACTGTTCAACATTTATTAAGTAGAAAATCATTAGATTTTCAATAGACTTGGATTCCCAGAGTCATGAAGAATATATTCTGACACATTTTTTTGAGGTTTTAGATAACCAGTAACATTATTAAGAAATCAGAATAACGTCAGTCAGTACATTTGGTTGCCAATTTATTATCTGAAAGCGAAAAATAACAGCTTAAATGCATATCTTTAATTTCATGTCTCAACAAAACTTTATTCCTCATCTTTCATAATTCTCCAAATGAAAAGTAGACAAACTCAAGTAATACTTAAATTTAGGAACTGCGTGTGAGAGAAGCTGATGCGATTTAGATGTTGTAACTAGAAGATGCAAGATTAAGCTTTAGAAGGGAGTATCTTGGTTTGAGATACATGGTCACATTCTCTTGCCAAGTGAGTTTCTCATTATGTCATTCCTAAGCATTCTTCATCTCAGAACTGCATCTCACACTCCCTTATATTCAATCTGTGTGCACCAAAATCCACCGACTAGAAGTAAAAGGTATGTGTAGGTAAAAATTACATCTCGTTAAGTAGATGTGACAGTGAGTTAATTGTAAGGAGTATAGGCAAACTTTTCAATTCAATTGCTGATTATTTAACTTTAAGAGCTTCATGGCATTCTGTATTTTCCAACAACTTTTTTTCTAACTTCAAACAAAATTAAAAAATCCCAGCTCTCTCAAAATGAACACTTCTGAGCTTCCTGATCTGATCTGCAACCCTCACAGATTTTTTTTCTTTTAAATTCTTAAATTATTACCTTGCTAAACAGTGAAATTGGTGTAATTTGAGCAAAATACAGCTATATCTTAATGGACCATTACAAAATTCTGAAAAGATGACTACAGGTTCTGGTGCCTTTCTGGTTTCCAACAGAAACAAGGGATACAGAAATGCAATTCCATGACTATTCTGGGAAACTGCTCCAATCATCGGCATAGATTTCAAGGTTTCCTATTGACTCCAAGGGACTGGGAGTATGAAGAATCACCTGCTGCAGAAAAAGATCAGGTTCAGGATCATCTAAGAAACCCAGAGTGCAAAAGTCTTTGGGACCTGATGAGATGCATCCTTGGGTCCTGAGGGAAATGACAGATGAAGTTGCCAACCCATTATCCATCATATTTGAGAAGTCCTGGCTGATGGGTAAAATTCCTGCAGTCTGAAAAAGGGGAAACATAACTCAGATTAAAAAAAAATAAATAAAATAAAAAATAAACAAAGAAGACACATGGACCAGCCTGACCAGTGTTGCCTCAGTTCCTGGCAAGGTTATACAGCAGATTCTCCTGGAAACTACACACAAGTCCAGGGACAATAAGGGAGTAAGTAGTCCCTTATTCCTTAGTCCCTTAGTCCTTATTTGTCCCTGACAAATTCTGAAGCATTCTACAATGGGATCATGGCCTTGGTGGAAACGGGAAGGTGACTGGACCTGTATCTCACATGTCACCCTTGTCTGTAAACTGAAGAGTCATAGATGTGACAGGTGGACCATTCAGTGGACTTGGCTGGATAGTCATTAACAGCTCAGTTTCCAAGTGGAGATCAGTAGTGAGTGGCATCCCTCAGTGTTGGACTGTCCCTGTCCAACATTTTTGCAAAGTGAAATGGACAGTGAGATTGAGTGTGCCCTCAGCAAGTTTGCCAACACCACCAAGCTGTGTGGTGTAGTTAACACACTGGAGACAAATGATACCATCCAAACGGACCTTGATGAGCTGGAGATGTGGGCCAATGTAAACCTCATGGATTTCAGCACGGCCAAGTACAAGTTCCTACACCTGGGTTGGAGCACGGATTGAGAGCAGTCCTGAGGAGAAGGACTTGGCGTGTTGGTTTATGATGTCAATATGACTGGGCAGTGTGTGCTTGCAGCCCAGAAATACCCCTCACCCCGGGCTGCACCAAAAGGAGTGTGGCCAGAAGGTCAAGGGACGGAATTCTTTCCCTTTACTTTGCTCTGGGGAGATCCCTTTTGCAGCCCTACCTCCAGCTCTGGGGGCAACAACGCAAGAGGAGCTGTTGGAACTGCTGAAGCAAGTCCAGAGGAAGCCACAGAGATGCTCTAAGGGCTAGAGCACCCCTGCTCTGGAGACAGACTGAAGGAGCTGGGCTTGTTCAGCCTGGAGAAGAGAAGGCTCTGGAAGACCTTAGATCAGTCCCAGTGCCTAAAGGGGTAACGAGAAACCTGGAGAGGGTCTTTTGACAAGGGCCTGTAGGGGCAGGACAAGGGGGAATGGCTTTAACCTGACAGAGGAGAGACTGAGATGAGCTCTTAGGTAGAAGTTCTTCCCTGTGAGGGTGGTGAGGCACTGGCACAGGTTGCTCAGAGAAGCTGTGTCTGCGCCACCCCTGGCAGTGCTCAAAGCCAGGTTGGATGGGACTTTGAACAACCTGGTCTAGGTGGAAGGTGTCCCTGCCTATGGCAGGGGGTTGGAGCTGAATGATCTTTAAGATCCGTTACAACTCAAACCATTCTGTGTATCCATGATTCTATGACTCCTTTCATACAGATACTCATGCCTTCTGCTTACCCAGTGCTCCATACCTTTATTATTATTATTATTATTGTTGTTATTATTATTACTACTTTTTTTTTTTTTTTTTTGTTTTACTGGACTTCCACTGTGACTCAAGAGATTTGGGTTCAGACAGAAATCAACACCCGGGAAAAATCTTTAATCAGGATTTACTTATTTCTAATCAATAGGTTAGTCCATACATGCTGAGTTCTCTGTGAACTTTTAGAGTAAGACCTGTTCAGAGATTCAGATTTAGAGTTGTTTGAGTCAATTTATCTGAGCAAATGAAAATGTCTACGATGTGTGCATTGAGATTTAAGTCTAGTTCATGTTTTTTTGTGATAAAGCTACAGAGTATTTACACTGTCTGTATTAATAGCCATTATTATCAATGGTCTTTTCTAACAGTTTCCAAAATGTATTTTTACTCTTTGCTATTTCAATGATGAAAACTTGCAGTCAGCGTACAGTAGATTTGACTTTCAAATTATGTGTCATTAGCTACCTGTATAATCACAGGAATGAAATAGATACTTACAGCGTACTGTCTGTAGCACATTGCTGTAGTGGACAAATGAATCAGATGAGAAGGTTTATAGCCTAGAAGGTCTATTTATTTCCCTTCATTAAAAGGTATCATATAGGACCAATTTACCTGCACTGTCAAATATTAGATGAAATAAATTTTAACCTTAGATTCTAGATTTCAAATACCCACACGAAGGCACTTACACAGTGAACTGAAAATGTGAGAGCTTTCTGGACCCATACCTATTAGGTGTACAAGTAAGTTTTGCCAAAAGTGTCAGGTGTTTGAGGTGCTTCACGTGTGTCGCGTTTCACGACAAGGACTCAAGTTGATGAGGTCACTCAAATCCAACTTTATTACAACCAAGCCCTTTTTATCCCCCTATTCGGTATTTTCCCAACCTGCACAAACGTGCCGTGTTCAATCTCATTGGCCTCTGTAAAACTCTCCAGGTAAATAGTCCAATCACAATGCTGCAGACCCTCTCACAACCCCCACATCCTTTGGTCTCCAACTGAGATTCCGGCCACAACTGTATACTGGCCCATTCTCCCAAGGCATGTTTTTCTACCTTTCCTGTCCTTCAACGCTCCAACTTATCACCCCAGGGCTTGTAAACCATCGAGGTCTCAGAGCTCATTCGCAAACTCTTTTTCATTGAAGTCCTATCACATTCACTCCCCACACAGGTGTGTACATAAAGTATGTAGGATTTTTCATTTTCATCATCCACATCAAACTTTCAACCTCAGCAAGTTTGATGATGAAACAAAACTTGGAAGAGTGGCTTATATCCCAGAGGGTTGTGCAGCCATCCAGGGAGACCTTAACAGTCTGGAGAAATGGGCTGAATGAAAAGCCTTGTGAAGTTCAGATTGGAAAAGTTCAAAGTTCTGCACCTGAGGAAGAACAGTCCCATGCAACACTGTGTGCTTTCCACAGGAAAAGATCCTCTTGCAGAGTTGTAAAAGACCCGTGCCCCATGCCAGTCTAGAAGACAGTTGTCACTGTGGCACTGGGGCTCCCCAAAGAGTAAAACAGGATAAAGTCAGAAAGCATTATTCCACATATTGGAAAAATCCTGCCAACTGATTTAATTTGTTCTCCTGAATACTCTATGAGTAAGGGCACTTGTCTTTCTGCTGTGCCGAAAAATCATCATCTCCAGTGAGGTTCACTCAGTTTTGTAAAAATGTTTGAAGTGAGAGTTTCTGAGCATAACTGACAGTGGTCTTTAGTGTAGCATTTATTCTAAGCTACGGCCCTTACAGATGTAGTTTTAGCAGCTTTATATGAATATATATACAAATATACCATTACAGTTCACTTAATGGAGGATTGTACAGGATTTAAATGTGTTCAGTTTTAATTTGAAAGTAGTTGGAAAATTATAACTTTTTAGCTATGATTTTTTTCTACTCTTTTTGACATTAACAAGAAATAAGTGAGTTCATAAATTTACTGGATTATTTTACCCAGCACTCTGAAGCTGCCATTTCTGAGAAAGGTGCTATAGTTCTTTAGTATGTCACAGACACCATACATAATGATTTCAGAAACTGTTGTAGAGTTTTACCCTCCAATTATTTTCCAGTTTTTCTTTCCGAGGCACATCTTCTTCGATACTTTTGCTGGGTCTTTTGGACTTACAATATTCATTATCTGCATCTGAATATGCTTTAAAAGTTCTTAGCCAGTAAATGACTGATTGCATGAGATATTTGCTCAGTGTTAATATCCCTTCTGAAGAAAGGTAATACAATAAAAATTAAAATTTGACAAGTATGTTGAGTCAAGAAAAATCTTATTGCTAGAGAAAAGGAGTCCATTCTTACTTAAGTGTACATTCTTGATATTTTTCTAAAAGAAGATAACAATTCTCTTACAGTGTATAGAATAAGGTCAGATTGTGGCATTTCATTCTCATTGGAGTCTTTTACCTTTTCATTTCTTAAAAAGAATTTTTACTCTCTGCAGTAAAAAAGAAATTCTGTGCTGTCCTGGGTTCAGCAGTAGCAGTCATTTTTTCTCTCTCTTAGTAGCTGGTGCAGCCCTGTGTTTTTGACTTTTGGCCTGGGAACAGCGCTGATAACATGTTTTTAGTTACTGCTCAAGTGTTTGGTTTGGCCAAGGCCTTTGTGAGTCTCATGCTCTGCCAGAGAGGAGGGAAAGCCAGGAGGAAGCAGAGACAGGACACCTGAGCCAAACTGACCAAAGAAGTATTCCATACTGCAGCATGTCATGCCCAAAATGTAACTGAGGGTTACCCGGAAAGGCTAGTTCGCTGAGGGGTTGGACTAGGTATCGGCTGGTGCTCGGGCGGGTGGGGTGGGCTCAGGCTGGCTGGTTATGGTGAGTTATCAGTCGGTGGGTAGTGAGGTGTTGTATTCTCTTCCCTTGTTATTTACTTTATCATTATTATTATTGGTGGTAGCAACAATGATTTGTGTTGTACTTTAGTTACTGGACTGCTGTTATCTCAATCTGTGGGAGTTGCATTCTTTTGATTCTCCTCCTCATCCCCCCAGGAGTGGGGGAGAAGAAAAAGGGTGTGTGTAATGGGGGAAGTGAGAGAACGACTGCGTTATTTATGGTTGACTGGATTTAAACCACAACATGTGCCTACTGACAAGGTAAACCAAAAATCCTGGTAAGTCACATTTTCTTCTCCAAAACTTTCTATGAGTGCGATTTGAAATGAAGGAAGAATTCTGCTTAGACAAAGATAGTTTAAGCAATAGACTTCTTCCTTGTGACGTCTTATTAGATTTTAAGTTATAATTGACCTACTAAAAATTCTACTGATTGTGACATATGTGTGGTTTATGATCTTTCTTATTGTCATGGCCTTAGACATAATCAAATGGAATGGTCAGATTTTAGAAAAAGACAGGTACTGAAAAATTTCCTTGCACATGAAAATATCTTTCTGAACATTACTTTTTAATCAGTACTACATTTCTCATTCTCAGATTATGACTCTGTATTTGTGAATATTTATCAAAGGGCTGAAAGCATTTGTATTGCAGCCTTCTGAAAGGAGAACTTGATCCTAAAGGAATATGTCCATGTTTCTCTGAGATATTTTCTCTGATAAATATATTACTCATTTGGTATTACAGTTCCACTGCAACAAATACCTTCATTCTGACCCCTTTGAAGTGAAACAAATTCACGTACTCTTCATTTAGTTTGGACCTCTGCATGTAGAAAATCTAAAATATTTTTGCAACGGCTTTGAAATGAAACCGTAAGCCAACATAAAGTCCATTCTACTCTATAGGAGAGTTAGCGCAGTTTTTTACCTAAGATGTTATAGGGCTGATACTACTTGCTGTTGTAGATTCTTATATTCTTCACAAAATACTATTTCATTGTTTCACAACCTGATTAAATTTTTATTATTCAAACAGGAATTGTTCATGTTAAGCACATAATTAACAATATCACACTTAGCAAGGGTTAAATATCTTGGGATTGTGATCTCAAACAGTTTAGTTATATTTGAAAAACAAAGTTTAGAACAACTGATTTATAATTTCAACCTGCCCTACATTTGTTTTTTAAACACCTCAAAGTTTCAGAGGAGGAATTGGACATTTTCCTATGTATTGCCCTTCTCTTGGGAAGCCGTCTGTTATGTCTGTGAAAAATATGCTCTAATTTGTTCAGTTACAAGTTATCTCAGTTCTTGTATACTCTGCTTTTCCTACAGGCACATTCTCTAATTGTTTTTTGATCATAATCTGTGTGGCTTTGACAACCTGTGTATGTAATCAGGGACCACACAAGCAGTCATCAAATTTGCATTATCTCCAAATTTCTTAATTCTATTACTAGTGATTTTTTAATATGCTGATTTCCCTTGTAACAACAAACCTTTTCCTGGATTTGATAGCTAAGAAAAAAGTTTGATGCCATGAAATTGAAAAAGGATATATTTATTTCAGCTAAAACACTTAGGCTTTATCAATTCTTCTAGTGGTTTTCACACAAGTCACAGAGACTGTAAGTCATGTGACACACCCTGAACTATAAAAAACTAGCAAGTAAAATATGAAAGTATACTACAAATCAATGTTTTCAGGTCTTGTTGATTATCTTCTAACATTTGTGTATATCAAGTAGTATCTATTTACATACTGCACAATAATACACTTTTTAAACGTATTCATATTCCTACTACTGAAAAAAATCAACTCAAAATCATATGTGTATCTTTAAGTGTCTGTTGTTGTCAGGTGTTTTTATATAAGACTCCTACTTTTTAAGGCACAGTTGTGAAAATCTGTAATACCGTCATAAGCACAATACAGGTGGAACCATCAGAACTTCCCGGGACTGAGGAGTATGGATAGACATTTTGAGAAACATTTATTCTGCTTCTGAAATGTAATTAAGCCTCAAAGACCAAAGTATGAACATTAAAGTGATCCACAAAGAGATTAAATTTTTACATAGAAAATACAGAATCACAGAATTATAGAACAGTTAGGGTTGGAAAGGAACTTAAGATCATCTAGTTCCAACCCCCCTGCCATGGGCAGGGACACCTCACACTAAACAATGCCACCCAAGGCTTCATCCAAGTTGGCTTTGAACACCAGCAAGGATGGAGCATTCACAACTTCCCTGGGCAATCCATTCCAGTGCCTCACCACCCTAACAGTAAAGAACTTCCTCCTTATATCTCATCTAAACTTCCCCTATTTAAGTTTTAATCCATTACCCCTTGTCCTATCACTGCAGTAACTAATGAAGAGTCCCTCACTAGCATCCTTATAGGCCCCCTTCAGATACTTGGAAGGCTGCTATGAGGTCTCCATGTAGCTTCCTCTTCTCCAGGCTGAACACCCTCAACATTTTCAGCCTATCTTCTCACGGGAGGTACTCCAGTCCCCTGATCATCCTCACATTCTTCCTCTGGACTTGTTCCAACAATTCCGTTTCCTCTTGATTTTGAGGACACCAGAACTGTACACAGTACTCAAACTGAGGTCTCATGAGAGCAGAGTAGATGGGCAGGATCACCTCCTTTGACCTGCTGGTCACACTCTTTTCTATGCAGCCCAGGGCTTTCTGGGTTGTGAGTGCGCAATGCCAGCTCATGTTCATTTTCTCGTCAGCCAACACCCCCAAGTCCTTCTCTGCAGGGCTGCTCTGAATCTCTTCTTTGCCCAACCTGTAGTTGTGCCTGGGATTGCTCCAACCCAGGTGTAGGACCTTGCACTTGTCGTGGTTGAACTTCATAAGGTTGGCATCAGCCCAACTGACAAGCGTGTCAAGGTCCCTCTGGATGGCATTCCTTCACAGAATCACAGAATCACAGAATCCCAAGGGTTGGAAGGGACCTCAAAAGATCATCTAGTCCAACCCCCCTGCAAGAGCAGGGTAACCTACAGTACATCACACAGGAACTTGTCCAGGCGGGCCTTGAATATCTCCAGTGTAGGAGACTCCACAACCCCCCTGGGCAACCTGTTCCAGTGCTCTGTCACTCTTACAGTAAAGAAGTTCTTCCTGATGTTAACGTGGAACTTCCTATGTTCCAGTTTACACCCATTGCCCCTTGTCCTATCACTGGATATCACTGAAAAAAGCCTAGCTCCATCATCCTGACACCTACCCTTTACATATTTGTAAACATTGATGAGGTCACCCCTCAGTCTCCTCTTTTGCAAGCTAAAGAGACCCAGCTCCCTCAGCCTCTCCTCATAAGGGAGATGTTCCACTCCCTTAATCATCTTTGTGGCTCTGCGCTGGACTCCTTCAAGCAATTCCCTGTCCTTCTTGAACAGATCAACCAAACCACACAACTTGGCGTCATCAGCAAACCTGCTGAGGGTGCACTCAGTCCCACTGTCCCTGTCACCAACAAAGTTGTTGAACAAGACTGGTCCCAACACCGATCCCTGAGGTACACCAATCGTTACTGGTCTCCAGCCAGACAATGATCCATTGACCACAACTCTTTGTGTACGGCCATCCAGCCGGTTCTTTATCCACTGAGTAGTCCATCTATCAAATTGAAGTCTCTTCAACTTAGAGACAAAGATATCATGCGAGACAGTGTCGAACTCTTTGCACACGTTTATCATTCTAATACAGTCTCAAAGTTTTCTTAATATGTCATCTTATAATACCAGGATATGCAGCTCCAAGGTGAAAATAAATGTGCCTTACAGGACTACATATCAGTTTTCCATTTCATCACTGTCTTCTTGCTTTAAATAAACTAGCTCAGCATGTTTGGAAGCTGTTTCTGTGAGGTACAACTGCTTTTTAATTCCCCAAACAAATGCAGAAGTTTTCACCTACATCATCAGTGATATTCGGAATATATTTTCTGTAAGTGTTCATATTGCCTACTAAAGAAAATATTTATTTCTCTCCTACACCCACATGACAATGACAATCTAGATTCCAGTTCATAGAATCATAGAATGATAGAATGGTTAGGGTTGGAAAGGACCTCAAGATCATCTAGTTCCAACCCCCTGCCATGGACAGGGACACCTCTCACTAAACCATCCAACACAAGGCTTCATCCAACCTGGCCTTGAACACTACACTCTCCAGCCTATCCCTAACATAAAGGGCAACTCCCCCTCCCCGCCTGCCAGGCCTGTCCTTTCTAAAAAGCCTGTAACCTCCCATTCCAACACTCCAGTCATAGGAACCATCCCACCATGTTTCTGTGATGCCTATGATATCATACCCCCGTAGATGTGCACACATCTCTAATTCCTCTTGTTTGTTCCCCATGCTACGGGCGTTTGTATAGAGGCATCTGAGACGAGCTCCAATTGAAGCCGGCTCGTTGGCTGGAGCAGCTGGAATATATCTACATTGTTCCGAGCATTTATTATAGGTGCTGGCAACTGACTGGGTGTGTTGGGATGGAATGATGCCCCCCTCCCCCAACACATCTAGTTTAAAGCCTCCTTTACTAGTCTGGCAAGCCTCCTACCAAAACTGTTCTTCCCCTTCTTTACCAGAGCAGCTCCACCAGCCCCCAGTAGACCTGGCCTACTAACTTCAGTCTTATGTTCAAGACACCCAAACCCCTGACTATGACACCACCCTTTTAACCATCTATTGACCTGGCCAATCCTCCTAGCTTTTTCTTGGTCCTCGCCTGTGTCCTGGAGAATTGACGAAAAGACTATCTGAGCACCGGAGCCCCTGACCACCTCTCCCAGGGCTCTGTAGTCTTTCTTTATGGTTCCCAGTCTACTACTACCTATATCCCTAGCACCCACATGGATCACCAGGAGCAGGTAATAGTCCGTGGAACTTACTAGAGCAGGTAGCCTCTCTGTAACATCCCTGATCCGTGCCCAGTTATATCTGAAAGTTACAGGGTGTTGTGGCTGAGTGCAGTTTTGTCGTAACTGACAGACTGCTCTTTGCTTTTCTTGTCACTGGTGATGTCTTTAGCAGGATTTTTGATAATTCTCATTAATTATTTGTGGTTTCTGTTTTCATATCCTGTGTTTTAGAAACTGTCCAATTCATTCAATTCAAACAAAAGCCTTAGGTTTTAGTGTAAGCTGAATGCATCAAAAGATTTTCTGTACTTTTAATTACAACATAATAGACTATTTGACCTTGGGCATAATCGCAATGAAATGAACCTCTATTGAAGGAGACCAAAATTTTCTTAACTTTTTTGGTAGAAGACCTCGAAACTAGAGATCTTTTTTAAAAGAACAGCAGGAATTAAAATTAACATGATCTTGATTTAAGTTTCTCCATTACACTGTGAGAAGAGTAGGTCTTTGAAGAATAACTGTAAAATTTCACATCTGACAGCTGTTTCTCTCCTCCTCAGAAGACCTTTACTGGACTTTTTCTGATTCACTTTATCTTTTTTTAGTGTTTCTTTATGCTATAGAATCAAAGATGTTCCTAATGTAAATTTTTTTATTTTTTGTTTTTTGTTTTGTGTCATGCATCCGCTTATAATCTGGAAGTAGAACAACTTTTTTTTTATTTCCTCCAAGTTAAAGTAGCTTTATTTGGTGTGTTTCCTTGCTGTAGTAAAACATCATCTTCAGTCATATAATGCAGTAAAACTTGTATTTATCTATGACTTCTTGCTGTCCATTATCAGAACTGTTCCATCTATGAAAGAGGTTGTCAGTTCTGTACTTAGATGTTTTTTATGTTCTCCAGTTCTTCAACAGTAATAGGCTGTTTAAACGAGAACCTTGAAGTAAAATTGCCATAATCTAGCTGATCGTGACTTGAGGGTTTTAAAGCTACACTTTGGAAGGTGAATAGCACCAGTGATAAGTGGACTTGCTTTAAACCTCATTAGTTTTTAAAAAAATAATAACAATTAAAAAACAAAACAAGAAAAGTTGTCAAAGAAAACTGTGAAGGTATAATATATAATGCGTTTGATAAGTTGCAAAATTTTATAGATAACTGTAAACTCTTTCATAAGTGAGAGTCCAGGTAACTCTTTCAATAACAATCTTTTCTTTCAGTTGCTCACCCAAATAAGGTAATAGTAGGTAAGAAAGGTAGTAGGTAAGAAAAGTAAGTAAGAAACATAGTAGGTAAGAAAGGTAGTAGACACAACAGGGCAGTCCCCCACCCCCAACTCGCGTTTCCCAAGGGCTCCACAAGGGCAAAGACTAAGTTTTTCCTGGAGGTTTGTCCTGTGTGCTCAGCACATTCACACTCTGCCAAACACCTGTCTATGTAACAAGGATGACATTCCACTGCTGTATTTTATATTGATATTCATATTAATTTTCAAACTTTCACAAATCTGCTTGCATGAGAAGTATATCTGTGTATCTGATAACACTGTAACGGTGTATCTGGCCCAGAGTTAATAATTTAATCTGCAGTTTTTCAGTTTCTGAAGCTTCCAGAAAGTCTGTGAGTAGTTTTGGAGCTCTAATCAATTAAGAATCCTGCTGTTACTGATGATCATTGATTTAAACATACCATTTTTCACCTTGGTAGCACACAAGCCATAAACCATTGGAAATAAGAATGACTGCAGACTGTAACATCTTTGTGATGATCAAGTTAGCCTGGTAATTACAGAAAAAAACCCCAAACATTAAAGCTCAAACAAAAAACTTCAGGATTGACATGTAGCTAGCTGATGTTGACACAAACTTTCTTCCAACCCTATCACTTAGAAACTTGTGTACCTGGTCAGCCAGTTCAGGTTTACTCCTGAATCAGGTAAAGATTACCCCTAAAAATCTAATCTTTGCCCAGAAATCTGTTTGTTAGGGTTGGTTTTGGTTTAATTTGATTAGGTTTGCTTTTTAGTATGTTTGTTTAGTTTGTTGGTTATTTTTTTTTAAGTAAATGTCAAAGCACAGGAATGTACAGGAATTTCCTGAACTGAGATAAAAAAATATGAAGATTGTCAAGATTGCTTCAGAAAGATGTTGCCCTACCTATACATACCAAAGGGTGACTTCTTAAAACTAGTCAGAAGGGACAGCAGGGAAAAAGGTTGGGGTGATATTGTCAGTGTGCCAGTGACCTAGCAAAAATTTTCAGAAACCCAAAACCTTCTCTTAAAGAATTCCAGGTAGAATTAGATGACTTAAACATCTCCAAAACCATATCCCAGTGTATTCTCTACTTGAAAATAAGTCAACAAAAATGAATGAGAGGGCCAATCTGAAGCATTCAAAAACACTGAAATTCAAGTTGGAAAAGATATGAAGTCCCTATTGGGGTCAACATATCTGCTATTGATATTGCATATAATGAAGTTATGACTAAAAATCTTTCTTAAGCTACCAAATAAATAGGAAAACAAACTACCCTTGACCAATTATTTCAATCAGTTAGGCATTGGACAGCAGGATATAAGAAAAATTATTCCAACATGGTAAAATATTTTAGAATGCAGTGGATTAGTTATGCTTGCAATTATGATTATTCATAACCATAATTTCAGATGTTGACATATTGGTTATTGTTTCAGTAATCTACCTGGTTTTGCAAGCAGTGGAAAATATAGAAATGCATTCTAGAGAGATGAATCTCTAGAGACATGTTCACCAGGAAATGAACAGCTTTAAAACTATAAATATTGAGGGTTGCCATGAATATGGCAGTTTTGTTTTTTTGAAGAAGACCAGGTCTTAGAAATTCATGATCTTTATTCTTTCTTCTTTTATTTATTTAATAAGATTAGCTTTCCTACACATCATATAAGTAAAGACTTTTTGTATACCAGAACTGCTTGTACTAATATTGTTAAATTTAGGAAAATTCAGTGAATGGTTCCTTATCTCATAATTCCTATTTTATCACCACTCCATTTGGACAATACAGTGCCTTAAGCTGTACTCTTCAATTTATCAGTATCTATCCCTTACTTCATTAGGTATAGGTCCCACCTTCTTAAAAGTCTTATTCCACCATGACATCTTACACCAAGAGTTAAATCAGTTGAAGTAAGTGGGAGAAGTTGAAAGCTTCCTACAATGAACAAATTTCTGGCATCTCTGCTAAAACAGGCAAGGCAGGTTGTCATGAGTCTTCGCTTCATTAGTTGTTCTTGGCTAACCTAATGCTCTCAATCATGCTTCATCCCGTAACACCATGGTTTAACCCCAGCCCCATGCAGCAGCTCACTCACTCCCTCTAACTAGATGTTCAAAATTTATATTTTCTGTGTTTCTTTAAATCTATGCACCTTAAAATAAGATTTCCATATACTACATTAATTCTTCAGAAATTCATGGAAAATAGTGTACAATATAAATTTCAGTTAATGTAAAAAAAATTTGTCCATCAAGGTTATAGAAGGATTTTTTATTCTAGATGTTACAGGAGTGTCAGAACTAGAACATATTTTGCCTTCCAAAACTCTCTCTGAAAGGGGCTTAAATACAAAATACCTTTTCTGTAAAATTGGCTGAGAGTTACAAGAAGCAAGTAATTAAGTTACCTTAACGTAAGCCTGGAAAAACTTTGGATATTCATTCAACAGCTTGCTTGTCTAATGGAATTCTCCAAATTGTGAATTCAGTGACCTTTCCTCATATTAATCCTCCTGAGTAACATTTTTATTATGAGGTCATTCAAAGCATAATTTTACAAAACCAGAGTTATACATTTAAGTTAAATGAAAGGATCTATACTCAGTATGCAGACTGAGATACAAACCTGGAAAAAAAAGAAAAAAAAAGTTTAAGAATTTAATCTGTTATTTATTGAAATCTAAAAGCAACAAAAATGTTTAGGCCTCAACATATGGCCTAACTGCTCTTGTAGGCTTCTGAATAAAATGTCTAAGTCTTTATGCCTGCTGTCAGCCGCAAGTTATCCATGACAGCTCTTAGTAATCACATGATTTTCAGCTGTTAAATGAAAATCCCTAAATGTGAGCTCTGGCTACACTCAGAAGCACCTGGGTTTTAAGAGTCATTAAGGTACTTGTAAGTATTCCTAGTCCACAAATAACTTTTCTTACCTCAATTGTGGGCTGTTAGTGGGGAATTTCTCATAATATAATTTCCATAAAAGTTCTCCTATTAAAAGGAGAAGGAGTTGCTCATGTTTATTTTCATTAAATAGCTGTAATAGGGAAAAAATAGTGCTATTTTTTAATATGTTATGTGATGGTTCTGTGGAACCATCGCCTGTGAGCAGTTCTTATCAGTCATGTACGAGAAGGGTTAATTTGGATATGCTTCTAAATAGGTACAGAGATGTTTGAAGAAATAAATCATAGAATCATAGAATCCAGGCTGGAAGGGACCTCAAGTATCATCTGATCCAACTTTTCCAGGCAAAGCATGACCTAGACCATATATCCCCGCACCTTGTCCAGCCAAGTATAGCAAGTGTTCAATGCTGGGGAGTTCTCTTTCCTGGGGAGATTATTCCAATGGCTGATTTTTCTCATTGGGAACCATTTTTTCTTGTGTCCAGTCCAATGGTACATTAAAATGTGAGAATGGGTTGTTCTGTGCATTCTAGCAAAGCAAATGTGATCTTGACTCTCTAAAATATTTACCTCATATTGGTCCATATCAGCTATCAGTGTCTGCATTACACAACTTTTAAACAACTAGGTCTTGCCTGATAGTTTTTTTTTTTTGGTTTTTTTTTTTTTTTATGTTTCAAACAGCCTGACACAGTGTATGTGGTGTTTTGGGTAACTTGCAGTATGATGGTGACAGTATTTGCTGCATGCCCTGGGGTGAGAAAAAAAAAAAACAAAAATTTTGGTGCATAAATACACTTGTGTATTTTCTATGACAACATCAGAAAAAAATGTAATGTACAGAGAGCCAAACATTGGGTCTTCACCTCCTTGAAACAAACAGCTGCCTCTGAAGCCAGATTTCACAAGAGTTCAGTTTATAAAAAAGGAGGTCCAAGAATGCATTCACGTTAGAATAAAACCCCTAAATTACTTGTACTTTAGAAAAATCAAAAAGTTGAGTAAAGACAGAAGCAGTGTTTACAGAAACAAAAGACAGGTAAATACTTGAAAATATCAGTAAGTTAAAATGCAAAGTTAAAAAATTTATGGAAGTAAGCTGAATACACTGAGGCAGAAAAAATGCATCTTTCAGCCTCGGAGTGGTGAAGTCAGGAAGCTTAAAGAAATTTAGGATCCTAGACTCAGCTTTTCGAATTTTATGTTCCTATAATCTAAGTCTCAGGAACACATAGCCAAGATTTAAAAGGTCTGATTTTCATTTTATGCCATTACTTAACAAAATCTGAATCTGCCTCAAATGCATTTTACAGGCTCTGAAGATGAAAGTGTTTATCTTGAAACCACTTCTTAGTTTTGTACTACTTGGCATGGTGTAAGGAGTTGTTAACAATACTTCTCATAATTTAACACTTATTAGAACACAGTTTGGAGTGAAAAAATATATTCTGAGTTGAATGCTTTAATCGTTAGATTATGAAGACTTGTTCACAGCTTGGTTCTTATTTTAATTTCTGTGAAACTGGTGAATTTTGGAAGAAAACAGCTTAAATAAAGGAAAAAAAACCCAAAAAAACAGGAGATCCCATACCGCATAATATTCGCATTCTTAGGTTTATTGCCTAACGTAAACGGTGGTTTCTCCCTATGCAGTAAGCATTTTGATAGAATTCCGTATTAAGTAAACATTGTGTACACTAGGCTTTCACCCCAAAAATAAGAATCCTGAAATTAGAAAAAATAAAAATCTTGTTTATCAGTTACCTGAAACACTATGGTCATGTCTGAATCTCAGTGAGTGTGAAATATCCTGCAGAGCTCTGTATGAGTTACAGAACATGTGTTAGTTGTTCTGTAAATCTGCGTGATTGAGTGTCTGATATATTAGCTAGGGCGATTTAAAGAAATCCCCACATTTTATTCAGAGTCTTCACACACACATATACAAAAAGGAAAAATTATAATGGAAAATGAGGCAGAAAAATATTTAAACTCTGGTTGCCATCTAAAATTTAATCTCTGATATGGAAGCACCTCAGGACTATGCTAAATATTATACAGGGTTTTTTTACACCCTAAGCATTGCCTTCCTTTCACAGTGAAATCTAATCGGACTATGGTTTTGCTTGTCTTTCACATCTCTTACAGGGTGAAGCTGCAGAATGGGACATATTTATTTGCAGTTGTGTTGAAGTTATGTAAAAATTTGACTCTCCAATGTCCAGAATTTTGCTTTGATTTTTATACTGCATTAGGCTAAACACTTTGTTAGGTGAAAAAAGTCTAAAAATACCAAAATTTCAGTTTGAGATTAGAATAACATTACTGAACATGAAAAATGTTGCTTACCTTACTCTGTCAGAATTTAGCTGCTGAGAAAATTTGTCCATTCCATATATTTAAAAAAGTATTCTGATCATAAAAGTATGGGTCTTTAGTGACACTGAAGCTTAATGTTGCAAAATATGTCTCCTTGCAATGCATTTAAATTGTTGTCTGGTTTTATTTGTCCATTCTTTCACTTCTTTTTCCAATAGGAACTAATTTTCTTTAGTTAGACCAAGTTGGAATGCAAATGTGTATTAAGTGCATATTGAAACCCTGCAGTCACAAGCAAACTGCTACAGTGTCCACATATTGCAGCTTGGCTACTGTAGGTGCCTTTGTATTAGAAGCTACTTTTCCCACAGGCTGCCTATAATGAAGTCAACGACCTGTAAATTACAACTGAAATGTTCAAGCCGGTCTTGCAGATGAATGCTTTAAATTATGGTCTATAGTTTGCAGAGTCAATTTCTATTTAGAGCAAAGAGCTTTGGGTTTATTTGTATGTATGTGGAGTTTCTTTTATTTGGAAGTTTGCTATTAAAGTGTGTTAATCAAAGCCTTTTGATTTAAAATTTTAGTAAGAACTTATATGAAGTATAACACACGTGCAATGATTATTTTCTATTTCAAAAACTGTGATATGAAAGACAGAATAATTATCAAGCATAGACCCAAACATACAGTTTAATATTGGGTATTTTTACATATAAACTGCTAAGAGTAAAAATAATTTATCACTTACCATAATGAAAATGTTTGAGCAGAAATAAAAAAAACCAAAAAACAAAAAACAAAATGAAAACCAAACTTTCTCGAGAGTTTATGAATAGACTTTTTCTCAACCCATTAAAGCCAAAACACTTGCAGAAGTAATTTTTAGGGCTTTGCAGAGGAGGGAACGTAAATTTGAGAAAGATGAAAGATAGTTGCTTGAGTGCCAGACTCCCTTTTTCTGTTTCTAGTGTAGGAATGATTAGAGCAAAATCATTTGGCCTTTAGAAATCTGAGTGTATGTGATTTCCAAATGGAAAACTCCTCTCTGTAATCTGACAACCATATTCTTTTAGCTCTACAAGGATCTACCTTCCAAAATGGAAAAAGGCTACGTTTGAAAATGTCACAAGAAAGGAAATACATGAAAAGAACCTCAAAAAATTCCAAATAATTTGTTCTCCAGGGCAGAACAAACCATGGTCTTCATAAGATGAAGTAGAATTACTTCTTTCAATCACTTCTTGCTATATGTCTATCTTTTCACGTCAGGTTAATTTTTTAGAAGCTGATCTTTTCTTTTGAATAGCAATTATTCACGTCATGTGCACAAAATTCAGGAAGTGTCTCAAACTGATTCATAAAAATACATGTCCCTGACATATAATCATGAAGACAAGATTTCAAAATGCATGGCAAAAGAAATACAGCTCCCAAAGAATAAATCAGATTTAAAAATACTTAAATATTATAGCTAGCAAAGGTTTATTATTATCTGGTAAACCCTACATTACTTTTACATTGTTTGGTTTTCATATTACTATTAAACACAGAATGCAAAAGACGATGAAAGATTGGCTGGGTTTATTAACCTTATTTGACAGAAAATAAATATTTGGAAATGTATAGTAGATATAACCTTTCTCTATGTTCATAAAAAGTATGAATTATTGAAGCTGCAGAACACATCTTAAAACATTTGTGGACTATAGCACAATTTATGTCTTCTCCATATTAAATTTCACTGTCTTTACAAGTGACTCTTAATCTTCAGAATATAAGTGCAAAACAGTAACAACTAATACTTTTGATCTGGTTTCTAATTTAATTCAGAATACATAACCATCAGAAGAGAACATCTGAGAACAGTACAAGCAACTACATCCAAGTCAACGACATTATTTCTCCATCTTATGTAAAGAAAATCATGTACAATATCAAAAAGGTAAAATAGGATTAAAAGTAGTCCACTACAAAAGAGGGAGAAATAAAGGAAGATTCATGGAGGAAGAAAGGCACAGAAGAGGTAGGAAGAGGCTGAAGGCCAGTTTGATGGGGCTTTGAGCAACCGGGTTTCATGGAAGGTGTCCCTGCCCACGGCAGGGGTGTTGGAACTAGATGACCTTCAAGATCCCTTCCAAATCTAACCATTCTATGAGCTTGTGATTCTATAACCTAGAACATGACAGGATCAGAGAAACTTACACCATCACAAAAAAAAGTCTGCTTCTGAGGTCAAAGAGAGTTAGTGGTTTAGAGAGGTTCTGAATGTTGTTGAACTGCACAGCAAGAGAAATCAGATGCACTAACAAGTCGATGTTATGTAGTTTTATTTTGCACAGTTGGGTACAAATGCATGATTAAAAACAATCTCTCTGTATTTGAAGAGATGACTAGGTGGGCATTCTCTTACACTTCAGAATAATCTCGGTTTAGGAACTGACAGAAACAGCTCAAGATGTAGAATTTATAAAGAAAGATAAAAGAAAAAAGAAAAGAAGCTTTTATTCTCAGGAGTTTGGATTAAAGAAACCTCTAATTTCTGTGACTTTACAGTTCTCCAGTTTATACTGCATACCCACAGACTCAATAAGGACAGAGATTCTGGAAAGAATCAGGATGCATTTTCTCTGCTGCATGTTGTGCTTCAAGAGACTCTCATCCCTTTGTGGTGTGAAGCTTTTCTAACATTAGGCATATCTAAAAACTACAGAGTTGAGGTCTAAGCACATACTCTTTTCTCTTCATCCAAGCTAATTTTGTACATGGTTTTGTTCTTTCATTCTTTACTTGTTTCCTTTCAGTCTATTGTAGCGTGACAAAAATTTCATTCTCTATTATGCTTGTCTTTCAATAGACATATTTCATTTTTTTAACTGTGTTCCATGTGATGAAATATATTTTTAGATAGACTGTCAAAGTAATGCAGTTTTTCGTCTTCTGGTTGGTCTTGAACTGCTTGGGTAAAGAACAACTGAATTTACCCAGCCTAGTACAAAATATGTATAATCTTGGGGGTGGGGGTGGGGAATCTTTTTGAGTCAATTTCGCTTCACTCCATTATTGAACACTTACAGATTAGAATTTGGAATTATAAGAATAAAATTGATTATGAAAAGAAAGTGGTGTTTCTTGCTAATAGTGAAGACAGCAAAGACAGCAGTGACTTGCATTCACTCAGCATGCTGAAACAGGTCCATGTATGCTTCATACAGCAGACAACAAGATGAAAGTAGCCTCAGAAGCACTTCTATTTCTTGGAGGTGATAGCTAATAACTCTTTGAATACTGAAGTCTGTATTTCTTCTGGCTTGTGGTTCAGTGCAGACGACATTGGCAGTGTTAGTAAAACATCTTTATTAACCGCACCCTTCAGGTCTCAGGAGTTGTTCGGGCTTGTGCTGGCCTAAGTTGACTTCACTTTTACTTACAACTAAAAGTGACTAGGAGGCAGTACACTATTTTTTAACTTAGCTTAGCTCTGCATAGACCATGTACAGTAAAATAATAACAAACTTAGTCACTAGGTAGCAAACACTGAATTTATGTAAATTCTGGAAAGCTATTGCTCAATTTCAATAATAGTCAACAAGTGAAGATAGTCAAACAGTAGCTAAGAAGCAAGGATGGAGGAATTAGGAACCCTGACTCTTAGAATACACCTCAAAACAATACCAAAGTGGCCCAGGACTGAGGTGAGGAAATCTGTACCATGAAACGCACCTGCCTGGTGATGTGCTTATGGTACAAATTAGTTGTCCTAGTTGTCACCACCACTACCTCCAGGCATCTTCTGGAGGAAGGAGGGCACTGGACAACACTGGGAGAATGAGCATAGCGTTACAGAAACAGAGGTAAATATTAGAGAGTTTGTGTATGCTTGTCTTAACCATCTGCACAACTGTGTAACTCTGAGGTGTGCATCTTTGTAACTGGACTTATAATGACTTCTGTATTTTCATTTGGCTGTTGAAACATTGGTTGTGCTGTTACTGCTCTGTACTATATAACATGCTGAGATGAGTTCTGAGGTTATGCTATCTGACTGTAACACACCATATTATAGCTGTTAATTATCTGAGACCAAATCATTTTTTCTCCAGTAATGACAGTGAGGCATGCTGCAGTGAGTTGACCAGTCAGCATCACAGTACCCATACTGCTGCTTCCCAACTCCACCTTTTCCTAGTGAGACATGGGAGAGAATGGGAAGGGCAAAGGTGAAAAGATTCCTGCACTGAGGCAGTTACAAAACAAGATAGTTCAATGAATAAAGGAAGAGGGCTAAAAAGCGCCAAATAAGTTAATGCAAAGGCAATCACCACCTCCTAGAAGCGGACAGGTCCCAGACAGAACATTGGTGTATTATCAACAGCCTTTTGGTCACAAATTGAAAACATTGCACTGTATTGCATTTCACTATAAGGAAATTAGCTCTGTCCAGGCAGACCCAGTGAAAAAACCTACAGGAAAATGAGAGAGAAAGACAAGTGTAGATGTATCCCCACAATACTCTCACATACAAACATGTTAATTTCAGGGACTTCCTGAACTGTGAGCTAATGTTGTTCTTTTGCAGTAATATAAAATGAATTCTCCTCCTGTACTGATGCAAATATGTTCATGAATTCAAATTTTATGTTATTTTAAGGTAAATCAAAATAATTTGATGGTGTCACTAAACTTTGAAGACTAAATCAGATTATATTCTCATCAAAGTTTTGGGTCTATATCTACAGTTGATATGACTGTTATACAAAGCTATTATTTGGTATAATACCTATTTTTTTTTTTTTGAGTATCAATGGATAATAAAAAAGAAAAATATTAATGCTACAGTTCAAATGAATTTCTACTGAAACAAAGTTATCTTCTATCTTAACAATTACTTTTGGCTAATGTCACTAGGGGAGCTATTAGAACTCATTTCATGCTGTGTCAGGTATGAAATTCTACTTTATAAGACATGACTTTACTGAAGTTAGATCATATTAGCCTAATGTGAAACTTTATTTCTAGACAAAGTAAATGATGTAGATCTAATCTATGTGAACTTTAAAAAAAATATAATATTTAACATACAGGAAGTATCCTGAAGACAGCATTAATATAAATACTGGTGAACATCTAGTTTGCCAAAAATGAAGGTTTCAGTATCCTGAGTGAAAAACTCACAAGCTGAAGAAAGTTAAAAAAATTTGGGAAAGGTGTTGATACCAGCACTGTAGCAGGAAAAAGAGTTGTCCGTCCAGATGAAATTTGCTGATAAGATAGAGATGGAAATTATAAATATAGGGGGGAGGACTGGAAAATCTGCCGCAGTTTGGTAAAGTTGAATGGTACTGAGACAAAAAGTAGTGTCCAGAAATCATCATTATACTTTTAAGGATAAAGAGTGGAGATCACTGATTCGACCCAGTTAATGAGAAAAAAATGTAGCTTGTGGCCACAGAAGTCTAAACAACCAGTGGAAAAAATAACTTCTCTCCAACATTTTTGAGGCAGTTATAGCTGCTTGTATTTTTATTCCATTTATTATGCTTTCATACAAGGTAGACTAAAATGCTTATTTCTCAAAGTAAGAAAAATCAAAGAAGGAGGTTTCAGTACAAAAGCAAAAGAATGGAAAATTGCTCTAAATAAATTTGGGTTGAAAAAAAAATATTAGTGAGTATCGGTCTGGAATAGTTTGTAAAGGAAGAAAAACAGCAAGAGACTACTGCATTTTAAGACTCAAAATATGTCAAAGAAAAAGAAAAAAAAAAGGAAAAAGAGAAGTAATTGCCTGTAATATATGGAGAGATTTTCTCCAGTCTTAGGTTTTTCATTTTAATAACTACCAAACCTGAAAATATTTACGTACAAAATCAGAACTAGAATTGGCTCCTAATGTAGGTTATCATTAGGTTATTAACCTAACAATGGTTTTCTTCAAAAACAACAGAAATGTATTCAAGCTTTTCATTAGGTTGGAGTAAGGCAGGTGTAAGTATCATCTTATTTATGCACAATATTCTTATGAGACTGTTCATCCTTCCCATCTTCTGAAAACCACACTAAGAGTTCACACATCTTGCACATATATAATAGGTATGTACGTGTCTATGTAAGTGTGTGTTACGTATGCAGGCAAAGTTTTCTCCAGTATGACATATGAATGAAGAGGCCAATGATTCACTGTTGCCTGAGTTACGTGAGACCTCATGACATGAGATTCATTTTTTTAATTGACACTGAGAAATGGAGTATATACTGAACTAATATTTCTTTCAAATAACTGTTGACAAAGGGTGCCAGTGAACCTTACTGAACATTCCCAGTTAAGTACAGTCTCTCTTTCGCACTGAACAAATCCATATAATTTCAGATGGTGTTTTTTATTATTTGGGGGTTAGTTTGGTTTTTTTGTTTGTTTGTTTGGGGTTTTTTGAAATGTTTTTATTAATTTTTTTTTATATGTTTTTTCTACTTCTGGAACTTTCCAGTAGAGCAAGTTGATCTTTTCAGCCCAGAAAATACAGTAAGTGAACAGAGAAAGTGTTGTTCCAGGTAATTTGATTGAACTTATCATATGGATTGCAAAAATCTCATGTGACCCACATTTCCTTGGGTAATAACAGCAGCCTAACAGAGAGTGAGATGAAAAACACATAGAAAGAACACTTACTGCCCTCTGGGTATAAACAAGATGGGGTGACATCCATTATTTCACTGTAGCAGCAGCAGCTTTCTTCCACTGCCCTTATGTATTTATTCCTGAAGGGATTAAGTCTGTTCCCTCTCCTCATTAACACACCTGTGACGCCCATGGGAGAACTTTTAGCACTCTGAACCATAATAGTACCAGTAGCTTCATAACCCTCAGTTTTACAGTGATAAAGCTGACAGCCTGGCAGATATTACCATGCTTGATTGACAACAATTAATCACCTAGACAACTGCTGGTTTAATATTAACCGTTCTAAGATGCAGGAAATGCCTTAAGGAGATAGTGAAGTTAGTGGCTTTTCCCTCCAACAAAGGAAACTTTTCCTGTGTTAATAACATGAAGACTCAAAGTCTTGTGACAATACTTTTTCACGTATTTCTTAAAGCAATAATATTGCTAATAACACAAATTTTCTACCACTCATCTGTGATGAGGAAGTCAAGTGTTTGGTCTTTGTATCAGCACAGCTAGTATTTCTACTGTGTATTCAAGTACAAGGTTTTGGCATCTTCAGTTTTCAGTGGTCTGCGTTTTATGTATAAATCTACCACTTTTACTACTACAGCACACCTACTTATTGTCTGAGATTTGAGATAACTTAGTGTTTTGTAGCAAAAAAAGCTCAATAAAGTTACATCTTAAGAAACATACCTTTTTAAGCATATATTTATTTGACATAACAATGCATTAAAGACAGGTTAATGCTATAGTATGTAGACAGTTATTCACAATTAATGAACTTAAAAAAAGAAAAAATGGTATTGCTGTATCAGAATCATTTGGGTTACTCATTGGAATAAAATCTTGTGCTAATAATCAAAACCATGGTTGAATTGTAATTGTATGGTAGTAGAATAATCTCACATATTGAGCTCATGACAATTTAATGCGAGTTTAAAAGAGCAGTCTGGGCAGTCTGTAAGATATTTTAACCAGATGTAGTTCAGTGATACTTACAAATGTATAGGTAAAGAATCTATACTGATTTATAAGGAACTTTAAAAAATTTTGACACTTTGCCAGCTGTTTGCAAGCAGATTATCAACCTGTTCCTAGGTCAAAAGATAAAGAAGTCTGTAAAGCAAATATGATTAACAAATTTGTGATGAGAGACAGCAGCTTAACTGTATAGTTTTCGAGGTGGAAAAGTAAGTTTATCTTCTTTATTATTCTACAAGAAAATAAAATAAAAGCATAAGTTTAAACTATTTCAGGATTGTTTCCACTTGCTGTCTCCAGGAGCCACCTTCTTAGCATTTCCATTTGGGAGATGGTTTGTAATGTCCATGCAGCTACATAGGGAAGTTATCGAAAGAAATAGGTGGTCATCAATGTTTTATTCAGTACCAAAAGAACAGATAGTTAATCTGATTGACTTTGATCCCTTTGAGCCCCTTGTTTAACAAAAAAAAAAAAAAAAAAAAAAAAATTCTTCCTTTGAAAGAAAAATACCTTTTTTTATGAGGAACAGTGAAATCTGTTTGGTTTTGGTGTGGGTTTCTTTTGTTCTTTCTTTTTTTTTTTTTTTTTTTTTTTGTGTGCACTATTCTGAGAAACAAACAACAAAGGTTTTGTTAGGTTAAATGAGCATTTTGCATGTGAACAATTTTGTGCAATTACAAAGATTCAGTATGCCAACTTTAAACCAAACAATATCACAGATTTTCTTGGCCTTCCTTATGTTAACAATCTCTTCACTGATTATAGAAAACGTTTTAACCTCACAGTGTAAATCATCTTGAGTTTTGACACGTCAATATTACAATTACCATAACTTATTCTTCTGAAACATTCTCATTGAAAGTTGGAGAATGAAGCTTACACCATTGACTCTCATATGGTGCTGAGTACTTGAGTTTCATCTTGTCTTCAGCCTTTTCTATTTTTTACGTAAGAAGAGATGGAGCTAATAAGAGAGGTTTATAATGCATTTTTTTGAGAATAACTTGTATGAATTGTGCTACTATGCTGTCATTAAAAAATATTCTGGAATGGTACAGGTAGTTTCAATCTTACTTGCACTTTTCTTTGAGTATATAATAATATAAAGTTGTGATAAAAAGAATGTTGTTGCCACTGTTTTCAGGCAGCTGAAAATAATAGTGAAGTGTCAAATGGAAATTATAAGAGAGCGCTAAATACACAACTTAGCAATCAGCTAAGTTGAACATATGGACTTATGATATACATGACTCACTATCCACAAAGGGTGCAAAATGGGATACTTTTTGACATAAGTTGAAAGTAAACAGCCAGCTTTTCTATTGTTGATGCTTCATATCCTGTAATGACAGAAACTGTTAACTTGACTGAGCAGAAAAAGTACTGACAGAAAGTTATTAAAACCAACATATTCTTACAGAGTATACTGCACTGATTAACCTTAAATACCATGATTTCTGCTGTTCATAGTGTAGAATAAATTGTGGAATAATTGAATCAGGAAGAGATAGCAAAAAAGGGATGATTTAATTCAAAAGAAGTGGTATTTGATTGGATTACTGTTCTGATTTGGGACACAATTAATGAGAAATACAAGGCATGTTGTAGAATAAATAATAATCAATATAAGTGCTGAAAAAATTTTAATAAAGTAATTGATGATTTTTATATAATTTTTTTCTGATGATATAAGTGGAAGACACTTGATTTAGAAATGTCAAATTTATATATCCCAAATTCTTAAAGTACCTTTAAAAACCCTTCATTTATCACGAATCATTATGTTAAAATTTGTCTAGCCATATGTTTCAAAATTCGAATTCAAGTGAGCCATTATCATTAAAGAGTTGTATTACTCTTCATAAGAAATTGTTAATACTTTTTTTAAGCATGCTGTAAAAATAGTTTGGAGGAAAACACAAGACCATGATCTATTTTCTAAGTATAAATACACTTGATGGCAAAAATTTGATACCACATTAACATAAATTAGAAATAAACTATGCATACATTATGTATTTTAAAACCAATAAAATTATGTATTTTAACACCAATGAGTACCATTTTAAAAGCAGTATAATCCGGAATGCTGAATATTTCTTAACCTATACTGGATTTATTTTTTCTTTCTAAACTAACAGTCCAGTTCAGGAACTACCAAAGGCTGATTTTATAAAAGAGTCAGTTTTGATCTCTTCTAGTCATAAAATCTATGAACCACAATAAAATCTTTTTCAGTTGATGAGCTTCTCAGTTACTAGAAGCTGTATTTAGCTTTCTTTGTTTTGTTAGGCTTGCTTTAATGTCATTTTTTCAGTTAAATAATTTCTTAGGGATTTGAGACATACATGTGGAAATAAATCGCATACATGTCGATGATCTTCTTTTCTTACATAAGAGCTGTAGTAATAGCCATTTCTAGAAAAGATAAGAAAAAAACTAAAAGAATTGATTGCTTGTTACAATCACAGTTAGCTACTCTTATTGCAATATTAAAAATTCCCTTTTAAGAATCTTGATATTAAAAGTACTTTCATAATAACTTTCATTATTATGCCTTAGAGAAACAATTGTTCAATAAACTACAACCAGGTTATTAACCAGAACTTAAACAAAACAAATTGTTACCACAACCAGACACATCAAACAAATGTAAAGAAAAAAAGTGAGGAAAATGCAGTTCCCTGAAGGTCAACAAGCCTCAGGAGGACTGTTAAAGCAAGTAAGTTTTATTTAGTTAACAAAGATAATTTTCTGTTTTATTCAGAGTTCTATCTCAGTGGTTTGAAACGCTACTAAGTCAGTGTCTGTATTTTGTTCTAACAAGGCAATTTAAAGCAGTTTGATTCTAGAATAATTGCATTGGAAAAAAATTGAAAATATTAGCTAAAATGCTCATAAATTATCATATTGCTAAAAATCCCATTATAGCATTGACAATGAGCCAGATGAAACTACGTTGTGTTGTCATAGAATCATAGAATCATAGGGTTGGAATGGACCTTAAGACCATCTAGTTCCAACCACACTGCCATGAGCAGGGACACCTCACACTAAAACATGCTGCCCAAGGCTCTCTCCAACCCAGCCTTGAACACCGCCAAAGGTGGAGCATTCACAACTTCCTTGGGCAACACATTCCAGTGCTTCACCACCCTAACAGGAAAGAATTTCTTCCTTATATGCAATCTAAACTTCCCCTGTTTAAGTTTCAATCCGTTACCCATTGTCCTATCAGTACAGTCCCTAATGAATAGTCCATCCCCAGCATCCTTATAGCCCCCCTTCAGATACTGGAAGGCTGCTATGAGGTCTCCACACAGTCTTCTCTTCTCCAGGCTGAACAGCCCCAACTTTCTCAACCTATCTTCTCACAGGAGACGCTCCAGTCCCCTGATCATCCTCACAACCCTCCTCTGGACTTGTTCCAATAGTTCCATGTCCTTCTGATGTTGGGGACACCAGAACTGTACACAATACTCCAAGGGAGGTCAAATGAGAGCAGAGGGGCAGGATCACCTCAGTGGACCTGCTGGTCACGTTCCTTTTGATGCAGCCCAGGGTGCGGTTGGCTTTCTGGGCTGCAAGCGCACACTGCCGGCTCATGTTCATTTTCTCATCCACCAACACTCTCAAGTCCTTCTCCACAGGGCTGCTCTGAATCTCTTCTCTTCCCAACTTGTAGCTGTGCCTGGGATTGCTCCAACCCAGGTGTAGAACCTTGCACTTGTCATGGTTAAACTTCATAAGGTAGGCATCAGCTCACCTCACAAGTGTGTCAAGGTCCCTCTGGATGGCATTCCTTCCCTCTAGCTTATCAACCAAACCACACAGCTTGGTGTCATTGGCAAACTTGCTGACGGCACACTCAATCCCACTGTCCATGTCACCAACAAAGACGCTGAAGAAATGTTGTCCTATGTATGTGAGTTTACCATATATGCTGGAATTTGTTTTACTCATAATTCTGCATAAAATGATGAAGCAGAGAATATTTTAGACCAGATTAAAATTGCAAAAACGAGCTTCACAGCACAGGTTAGTTTCCAGTCTGAGGTATATAATACTTCAAAGGTATGCTTTGTGGTAGGGAATTATGTTTGGTTTGATGAAGGCCAGAAAAAAATCTTTGTTGTAATAGGTCTGTGGGGTTTTTTTCCCCCTCCTTCCCATTTTTCTTTTTTTTTTTTTTTTTTTGACAAAACTAGAATAAAGAGTTTAGTGTTGAAGTCTTATGAGAATGCTCTATTTGTAATCCAGTTTCATCTTCTGAATTCTCTATTAAATAAAACAATTTCCTCAATAAAATAATTTTCAATCTCAAAGAAAGACATAAAGACTATCTTGTCTTTTGAGAAGAAATGGGATAGACAGCAAATTATTTAAACAAATTAATTTCTGGAATAATAGATTTAGTTCTACATGGTGCATAAATGTAGATGTCAAGCAGTGAAGAGAAAGGGAAACAAGACTGTGATAAAACATTTCCAGAGTAGAGTTCAATCTTGCGTGAAGAAATCACTAGACATCATTCTGTTTGCATAATCTGTAAATATTAAAAAATGCCATTATAAGGAGTAAAAAGACTGCATTTCTTTTTAGAGTTACATAGCAGATTAGACTTCCATTTTTCCCTAACTGTACAATCAGTTTATAGTATTTTGCACTACTATCGTCACTGATATGATTCTTTTCTCTGAAAGTGGCAGCAAAACTGAGCAGATTCTAAACATGCAAGATCTATTGAAAGTGATTTTAGAAGGTATTTATTTTATATAGAAGGTATTTATTTTCAAAAGCTGGAGAGCAAATATCTCAGTCTGTACAAGCAATAGATCATATGTGGTTATGCAAGCTTTTCCACAATCCTCTAAGTACTTTTGCAATAGACATTATATAGCAGACATCTTGATCTATCATAAAGAATGAAAAATAACAAAATCCACACTTACTTTAAAGGCATTCTGTAATAATACTGCAGTAATAGGATATTGGTTTTACACTACATGCTCTGAGATCCAGTTTCCTCTAAAAAAAAAAAAAAACATTAATTTTGCTTCTATTGATACTCTTTTGACTTCAATAGATTTTTGTTATTTGCACTAGTATGAAAAAAGTCAATTCTGAAATGAGCCTGCTGTAAATCATTGACTTACATGTAAGTCAATTGATTAATCATACTTTTTCTCAGATTATTCCACAGATCAAAAACACAAATAAAAATATTATGAACCACAGAATGTTCGATAAATACTTGAATTTCGTGGCTAATAGTGTAGGAACAGCAATAAGATATCAATATTATCCTAAGTTGTTTGATTTACAAATATCTAAAAATGAATTTCAGAAGACATAGAAAAAGCAAAATAAGATTTTTAAACCTGCCTTCAGAATAAAAGTTGCAAGCACCTGAAGAGGTTTGATGCATGTGCTACTTAGTGAGAAGTTATCACAAGATTATCAAAATATCTACAAGTTGCTACATTTTGTTCTGTAGATAATATTTATCTTCAAAATAATAACAGTTCTTTATTTTTTGTGTGTATGCTTGAAAGGAGAAATAGGCATTGTTTTTACAGCATATTTGTACTGTGAGTTGTGTTTCAAAGAGATACCAAATTCAAACACAAGAAACACCTATTTTTGAAAAAGAGGTGAAACAGAAGGAACAAGACTCATGGTGATTTTGGATGTATCGGCATACCTGCTTTAAAGATGTATTCAGCTATAATGAGATGATATTTTAGCGGGATAATTTCACGAAATTGCTATTTACTTTTCTGAAGTTAACAGGGAAACCATTACAAAGAATGCTACAATTGAAAGATTAGCATGTTCTTCACTTCCCTCTTTTTGCCATTGAAAAGTAATCTTTTTTTTTTTTTTTTGTATGCAACTCCAGCTGTATACATGATGTAGGTAGCTTTAAACTTTTTTTTTTTTATGAAACAGAAAATGTGATAACTGGGTAGCACTTCAAAATACTTGAAGTCTAGCATTACTGCAAATCTTTGGTAAAGAAGCTATACACATAAAATACTGCTAATATTCTTTTCTATCATTCTAATTTCAGTTAAAACAATTCAGAAAAGTTTAGTCTTCTTCTGTAAAACACTCTCACTAAGTATGTGCTATAGGTCCAAAATCAGGCTAAGACATGTTCAGGAAGACATAGTGAACACATATCTCTTACACTTACAGAGGTCAGCCTGGAGTTAAGAAACTATTGCTCTTAGACTCCATCCAACATGTGTAAAGAAAGGGAAGAGTTATTGATCCTCTATGTTACAGTATGCATATGAATATTACTGATAAATACTATTCAATTTAGAAGTGATTGCCAGACTAACCCTGGTAATTTTCTCAGTTCATCTCAGCCTCCACATAGCCTTAAAACAATATGCAGTTGCATGGTAGTTGTTTTACAGTGATTCCAGAATTGAAAGAGGAGATTAAGCCCTTTTCTCTAATGGTTCCGACTCCTGATCCCTGCAACTTGGTCTGTGTTACCTAACTTTGATAATGATAAAGATGAAAAGACTTGACTTCAATAAATATTTTATAAAGAATCAAAGATAATTCACCAAATGCTCTAGGTGTTTATTTGTATAATGAGCCTTTAGTACATTTACTGCTGAATCAAAGTTTTCGTTAATGTGAAAAAAAAAATCATTATTGTGTGCATACAGGCACCTACCTTCTTGCACACATCACTTTTCTAAAGCTTCAGTTTTCCTCACATTAATCCTAAAGGTCTTGATCTAACATTTCCATTTAAAGAAAGAGTCGCAGTCTGTATCTAAAGTCATCTAAATTTCTGGAATGAAAAAGAAGCAGAGAGGTAGTATAAGTCCTACAGAGGCATTATCTCATACAAAGAATGTGGGAACCATTACATCTGTTAAATTGTGGTTGATTCTCAAGGTGTAAGTCTAATGGATTTTCTCCTAAAGGAAAGAAAGAGTCTATCTCTTCTTCTTCCTAAGCAAGTAAGAAAGAATATAATGCTTTTATGTTTGCAACAGTCACAACAGGGGGAGAAAAATAAGGAATTATTTATCACTAAATGCAGCCATTTGACCATAGTCAGCCTGTGTAATGAAGCCTGCTTTTTTAATTGTTCTTCCTCTGTAGTACTGCCATAGCATTTTGCTGCCTTGTGGAGAAATGCAAATACTTTTTACACTGAAGATGGCGTTTTGCTGCACCCCTGAGAAAAAAAATGTAGCCAGTCAGCTCTTAACACGAGAGCTAGACTTTCTGTAACTGTAAGTTTAATTAGTAAAACATTGCACTATTGAACATAGACGTTCCTTGTTTTTTGAACAAAAATCTATTTCTGTCCCATCATTCATTTAATTCTATAAAAATGCACTTGAGAAAATAGTAACCTTCTTCTAAAGCTATCAGTGTGATGGCATCAGACTGGGGATTAAAAACAAACTGTGCATTATCTCAAATGCACGCTTCACCCTGTGGTTAAGCTAACCTGACATGGTAGCTCTTCTATTCAACTTTTTGTTACCTTTGCGTTCATGTAGGCACACAGGACCTCGCCAGTAGAGAGCATTATTCAGCATATCCCTGGAACATGCTTTAATATTGATTAAAATTCCTGTCTGAGGGTCAGGATCTTTAAAACTCAAGACCTGAAAGACTACCCAGAAGGAAAAAGATCTATAAAACAGAATTCCTGGAGATCCAATTTTTTTCCTGCCATTAATGTGCCTGTGTGCACAAATAAAATCTGTCTATGCACAAGTATTTGATTATAGTCACCCTATCTGCACCCATCTTCACAATCATTTAGCCTGTGGAAACAAATACTTAAATGAGCAATAAGATATGCTTAAGAGAAAGAAAAAATGTTGTAGTTTCTTGACAAAGGATACCATAATAGGTTATTCTAAAAGTCTTGCCTAATAATACTTAAAATACGGGCATAACTGTTACAGATTACATTTCTGTCCTTTGTATTAGAAATCAAATTACTATCTTTTCTGCAAACTCAGAAGATCACATTCTCATAAATACATTTAAGTCTTTGGATCTTTGACTAGCTGGCTTATATGGCTGGAAAATAGCCTGAAAGGTGCCTATACATCCTATACATAGGATGGTTAAATAGGATTTAAATAAATTTATGCAGATTGAATTCAACTATAGTGTTGATTAGTACTGTTGTTTTTTTTTAATGATTCTTGTGGCTGTTTTTCAGAAATGTTCGGTAAAGACTATATTGTTGTTGAAATGACTTAAAAATCTGAAAATGAGATTGGAAGCATTTGGAAACTATAATAACTTCCAACATCTACTAGCCATTGTGAAATAAGTTTATCAACATGAATTTCAGAGAGGTGACAGCAGAGATCACCTTGCTATTATATTGTTAAAGGAACAATGTATAACATATTCTCCAGTATTTTCCCGTTTCTGCTTTTTTTATGTTTGGGTTGGTGTCTTAGTAGTTATTAACCACTGCCTGTTTATCAGTATGTCCCCTTCAATAATAACTTTTGATTCTACCCAATTTTACAGATAATAGAAGTCTCCCATATTACTATACTTTTTAAGTTTTACAGAAATAGGAAAAAGAGAAGATGGACTGCAAATTCATCCTGCTTAAAACTCCTAGTGTTGTTTGCTCCCATCTTTGTCTGCAACATGGACAGTGAGATTGAGCACCCTCAGCCAGTCTGCTGACAACACCAAGCTGTGTGATGCAGTTGAGACCCTGGAGGGAAGGGATGAGATCCAGAGGGACTTGGACAAGCTGAAGAGGTAGGAATGTGCAAATCTTGTGAAGGGGTGATGAAAGGAGATGTTCAAGGCCAGGCTGGATATAATTTTGGGCAACCCGATCTAGTTGAAGGTGCCTCAGCTCATTGCAGAGTGGTTGGAATAGATGACCTTTGAAGGTTTGTTCCAGACCAAACCCTTCTATGATTCTGTGATTTTTTCCCGTGAATTGTAGAGTTGTTCCTATTTCCTTCTCTCAAGTGCAATCCACCTGGATGTAGCTGATTAAATGTTACTTTGCCTTTTTCATCCTGTCCACCCTCATAGGTGTAAAAGCCCCTTTTGACACTCCTTCTTGCTTCAAATTCACTAGAGGCTGCTATCAGAGGAGTAATTTTCCCTGTTTTGATAAGGCAGCATTAACATTTCAAGTTTTTTGGCTTGCATTTGGAAAGGTTTTGGGTTTGCAATTCAGCTGATCTCAGTCATTTTCACCAGTCTTTAGATACCACATTGACCCATGGTGCTTCCATGTCTGTGCTCAGTCATTCAGGTGTAAAGGCCCACAGTTCTGGCTTGTCAGGTAAGTCCACAAAAAATAGTCTCTAAGCTCACTGAAAGTCATGCCTTACTAAATAATATGGCATCCAACAGCTTCATAATTGCAGAATGATGAACTGTACACTGCTGAGTTCATTGAATTGCAGCAATTCCTGATGTATCAATAGGAGTCCCTAACTTTCCAGAAATGAACTTACTTGCACAATTCTTTGTCCATGTCCAATCTTAGGCTGCTCTAAGTGTGTGGAAGCATAGTCAGTCTGTCAGGCTTCCACTTTACTGAAAGCAAAGAGAATACCGGTGTGTTATAAAGCTGTGATTTGAGTTAAATTTGATTTAAAATTGGTAGTCAGTCATGTGATCTTCAGTACAAGCACAGTAATTCATCTAAAATCAGTGGGATGGTTAAAAACAAACATTTGTGGTTTTATTTGCTTGCATCTCGCAAAACCTCTGAAACCAGTACCCCCATTCATGCAAGTAAGAGTGGTATTAACAGATTTTTTATATAGCCTACTTTAAACAGCAGATATATAGCAAAATAGGCCAAAATGTACATGCAGCTTATGTATAGTCATACTTGATATAACAGGATTTTATAAGTGAGTAGTTGTGCATCTGAATCTTTCTGCAGTGCCATGTGCAGATAATAAAGTAAGAGGGATTCAGATTACTCAATATTTCTTCAAAGTAGCACCTTTTCTGAGCCGTAAATACATGGTTTAGGAGTAATTGATTTTCTCTGGCAGGGTGCATGGCTTTCATCCTAGCAGTATAAAGCAGTGTTAAACTGTCGGTTATGCTAAATATCAGTTTTCATAGTCACGGTGGTTTTGGTCTCCTTGCTGAGATGATTTTCATCAATAAATCAGTAGTTTTGCCTTTGATCTGCATTTATTAACCTTCTTTTACTTCGTCTTTATTTAACTTCCCAGCAATCTGAATTCAAGTCTGTTTATTTTTATTTTTACCATATTTTATATGTTTTACTGGAGACTTTTTCATATAGCAGAAGCTTTTCTTGCCATGTTGATTAATCGTATTTCATATTATCAGCTCCCACAAAGCATTTCACATTTTGCGCTCAATAAATGCAGTGTATCATAAACTACACTATTTGTGCTCAGATAAACATGTCTAACTAGCTATATTATTAACACTTCCATTTGCATTTTTGCACTTATAGCTGCCATTATGAGTATGTGTGCTGTTTTCATAGTAGTACTTTCCTTGTTGATTTTGTAGTATTTTGATTCAACAAGTTCATATTATCCCATAAGTTAGTAGTTTAATGGTCTTTGGCTAATAGTTGTAAATTGTAATATCGCATGTCATTTGTAAGCAAATAGCTTCAGTGATTTTAAACGTGGGCATTTAATATGGGAGGAGGATGGGGGGGACATGATTATGCTTTAATATTTGTGGCCTTTAATAGTTTTCCTGTAATGACAGTTTTTAATATCATCATATTTGGTAGCTTAGTTTTACTGATTTTTCTTTTGAAATGCCTGAATGTGCCAAAGAATCATCCAATGCCCAGAGCTACGTCTGACAGTTGAAAAGGTAGCCTGGACAAGTTCCTGTGTGATGTACTGTAGGTTACCCTGCTCTTGTGGGGGGGCTGGACTAGATGATCTTTTGAGGTCCCTTCCAACCCTTGGGATTCTGTGATTCTGTGATTATCATGTTTATTTTTTTCTAGTAAATAAATAAGAATGCTTTCTTTGCTTAACTCTTGACAGAAATTCTTGAGATTGAGATTCTGAGCTTGAGATACTCAGTACAAAATACACTGGGGTATTTGTATTTCTGCTGTTATCCTGTCTTATTTTTTTAATCAGAAATATTAAAAGATTGCTTGTTTTACAAAATCAATTTTTAAAAGTTGTTTATGGTTTATCCATGGGTGAGTCTCCTTCACTGTCAAATTGGAAGGGTCTCACTTCTTACATTCTACAGGTTGTGGTCTAAAGCTGTTACATCAATGACAGTGTTTTCATGGCTTTCAATAAAGTTTGGCTTGGAGACTAAATATAGATTTGTTGTTCATATTGTTCTCAGGAAAAACATGAGAAGCTTCATTTCTGCATTTAGAAATGCAGAAATTGGTGAGTAGGTGCTGTTTCTTTTTTTTTCTGGCTTTTGTAAAACAGCAGCAAATCTCATGTATTTTACTGAAATAGTAGCATACCATTTGTTATTGTAGTACATGTTGGTTGCTCTTTGTTGAGCTTTTACTGTCACATTTTACATGATATAATGAAACACAACCTAACTGTTGTGGAGGGAAAGCAGTCTCTGAGATGAGAAAGTCTCAAATTCAGGTCTCTAAGTATAGGTATTACTTACTAAATTCATGATACATTTCTTCCCTCAGATATTCCACTTACAAAAACAACAAAAAAAACAACAAAACCCTAAACAACCTAATTCCACCAGTATTTCAAATGTAACTTCTCCACAATTGCTTATGAAGCCGAAGGGCTGTCAATGTGTTTATTTTGTAAAAATTATTTTATGATTTTACTTTGTTAAACCTCTCATCTTCTACATCCTTCTTAAAGAAAATTTTAATGTCTAAAGACTCGTTTCATGTTTGAAGTTAATGTCTCTGGACCACCAGATCATCCTGGCTTTCTTTCCACCTAAATGAGAAGTTTTAACCACCACATTAAGGTTTCTGGGTTTACTTAGCCATTGTCATATGGTACTCTAACTTCTGAGAAAGTTATTTGGTTTCTGCTTGGAGGTAACAGTTATTTTGAAATGCAAGAATGCCTTACTCTATAGTTACGTTAGTTAAAAGTCACAACAAAAAAAACAGCAATCAGCTTCTTAATTTCTATTCAGGTCCTAGCAATGTTTGATCTTCTAAATAATTGAATTTTAAGTCCATTTAAATGTTGATATTATTTTTTTATTTTAGTTGTTGGTAAAAGAAGAATATAGATGATAGCAAAAGTTTCAGCTAGCATCCCCTGCAAAATAGGAGACTTATACCTTGATGGTGATATTCAGACTACTAAATAGGCAGACATACCAAGGCTGTATTGAAAAATGTCTGTTAAAAAGCATCTAGGAAGCATGCCTCCCTCCTGTGGTAAAACTTACCATTTCTCTGAGGAGTTTTATTGCTTGTGCCTGGCTTACTGGCAGCTTTGCCTCCTTTCTACTCTCCCCACCTGATTACAATCAAGTTGGAAAATTGCTGTATTTCATGCAGAGAGTACAACAGCTGCTGGCCCCCTGGTGCCATTCCTGTGCTCTCAGGATGTTCGCCTGGAGCCAGTTTGAGTTTTCACAGCAGGACAGCTCTGTTTTGTTTCTCCTAATACTGCTAAAGGAAGGAATACGTAGGGCTCACAGTTTTTTTCTTTAGAAAATGTAAAGTTTCACTGTAGAAGGAAAAAAGGTGGTAAATATCTTTAAAAGTATTTTTCAAAGTTGGGGGTTTTTGGCATACCTTCATAAGGGTAACACTTCCTCTCCTTGCAATGGAACTGTCATAAGAAGAAACAGGCTGGAAAACAACTCCTGTGCATTCTTTTTTTTATATATAGATATATAACACTTGCCAATGTTGTTCCTCGACAGTTAAAGATAATTGCTGAAGGGAGTGAACTGAACTAAAATTAAAAAACTTCTTAAATTAAAAGTAAAACTATTTAACTGACCATGTGAGAGCTGGATTAATCTGATATTATGTTGATGCAGCCTGACTTATTTTTTGTTGTTTTGACCAACTAAATTAGGCTATTATGAAAAGACTTATACATATTTCAAAAGCAATCAGTAACCATAGTTAACATAATTTTGTGACTAGAATTAGTGCTGTGTTTTGCAAAGCAGTATTTTCCTTGCTGGCTGTGCATACTATCTTAGTGTTTTACAAAATATACCAAAGAAGATCTTGAAAAAAATCATGAGGATATCTCCTAAAAAAGAAAGTATTCTCTAAGAACTCAAACAATCTAATCTGTATAAATTCTGTCTCTGTATTATCATCTCTCACAAAAACCTATTCAATCAGCTCAGTTACATCATTCCGTCATCATTAATGGTCCATTGCTTTTACTGTGTTTTCAAATCATCTGTTTTAGGCAGTCCAACTTCACTACTGAAAAATATCTTATTAAATCATCTTCATCACCCAGCTCAACACATTCCAATCTGACACATTAACACATCAGAATGGTTTATTACTTTATTATCCAACTTGCAGGAAAAAAAAATGTAATTCACACATCCGTAGTATGAATTAAGACAAATAGTGAGAACTCCCTGACAGAAAAACCTCTCAAGGAGCTCAAGCTTCCTTCTAATATCTTTCACATGCTCAATAGTTGTTAATATTGGTGACTAAACAGTTCCCTTATCAAAACTGCCCATACAGCTCTAAATTATTTAAGTGTCTTATATTCTTATGCATGTTTATCCTGTACAAACAGTAAGAAGGAAGAAGGTCCTATATTTTTTTTTTCTGGGGGAAGCTATGGGAACTGACCTGAGCAGTATAACAACACAAAGTAAGGAAACAGAATTTCCAGGATTGTGCTGATGTGCTGGCAAAATATCTCCAGTGAGGATTTTGAAGCAAGTGCTGAAAATGCTTCAGGATCTAGTCCTACAGTCAAAAGAAAGATGGAAGGATTTTTGTGTGCTTACTTTTACCAAAACCACCATGGACTAAAAGGCAAGAAAACCATGTTAAAGGTGATCCTTTTACTTTACTGCTACAGTTACAGATAATTCAGTAGCTTTTACCTTAGCTGCTATTGTGGATCTTGTTTCAAGTGTGAAAAATACAGCTATATGTGCTAACTCACCAACTCAGCTAACCTTACTGTACACCTTTCTTTTGATATCTTTCTGTTGCACTTTCCTCTACAGTGTTTCTATTTTTTCACTTTCCAGTCACATATATAGAAGCAGTTACTGTTTGACCTTTCAGCGTTGGTTTCTACTTTCCTCCCTTGATCTTCTCTTTCATCCATTTTCCACTCTTCTTTCTTCCTCCATGCAACCTGTATTCTTCTTCTGTGTCAGATCTCTAGCTGAGTTGAGAAAGTGGGGTTTTTAAGCCTTTTTATAGTAGGATGCTCTGTATAATGAGAACTATAATCAAATTGAATTTGCTTCAGCCCTGTTCCTAAAATATCAGTAATTTCCTGCACAGACAACTACAGAAAGCAGAAGGTTTCCATAGGACTCTTTTTTTTGTTGTTTTGCTTTATTGGTTTGCTGTCTTTTTTTTTTTTCTTCTTCTTTTTTTTTTTTTTTTTTAGAGTTTATTGTTTCATATAGAGCTCGTGAATAATGTTATCAATATGGTGCAAAAATTACATATACACTGAAAAAGAATAGGTCAGTTCACTCCTGATTTATGCATTAATTAAAGACATGGTAATATTTTAGCCCCAGGAGAGTATTTTGTTGAATATTTCTTCCTTTATTTTTTCTTCTTTTTGTATTTTCCTATTGCACCCCATCAATATAGTTCATCTGATATTTTGTAAAATTCAGCTTTTGTGTATCTGTAAGTCATTGAAAAGGTATAGTCCCAGACATGCAACCTGAAATCTATCAGAAAAATACAGCAGTGCCTTCCAATACTAATTTGTACTTTCACATTAAATATATTCACATGAATACATTTAAAATTTAAGCCTTTAAACTCACACAACCTCTGTTTGTGAGGAACCAAGTTACAAAATGTTTTGACTATTGCCCACAGTGGTGATATATGGAGTTTGTCCAGTCTTCTGCGAAGCTTCCTTGCTCCATTCTAGTGTGACTAATGCTCAGATGCTGCCTTAAGAAATAGGTATCCCAAATAATAGCCACAGAAGTCCTCCCTTCCATCTCATTCAGTGATAGATGAAAACATGGGAACAGAAAACAAGTAGAAGAGCTTGCTACAGAAGAATAACACAGTAAAAAAAAAAAAAAAAAAAAAAAGAAAGGAAAAGAAAAAGAAAGAAGCAATACCAAGTGATATCTCCTCTCTATGCATCTCACAATGTAAAATTTATGTCCTTGAATATATTTGCACTTTAGACATCAACATTTCTTTCCCATAAAAAAATAAAACAGGCCTGTTCTCCAGACTTAGCGGCAGAAAACAAAGGCAGGGCAACCCACTGTGTCTTTGGAGGTACAACAGTCCTGGGATGGTGTGGATGATTGACAGCTACCTGTTTTCCTCTCACAGTCTGCAAGTAGATTGCGTAGGATTTAGGGATGGTAGTAAGCATATGGTATACAGACTCATTAGCGAGCAACAATATGGTCACTTGATTTGATTTAAGCTATGAGATGAGATAAGGGGAAAAGACAGTGCTTATAGCTTCTCATTTCCTCCAGTTCTACCTCTCTTAACCGTACCAAAACAATACACCTATGAAACTAAGTTGGTGGGGCTCAGCCTCTCCATTTTTGCACAGAAATAATGTAAAATATTTTTTAAAAAGTTTTACCTTTCATTGTCAAAAATACAAGATTATGCTAAATAGTTTATAATTTCTCTTTCTGTTCATAAAATTTTCATGAAAATAATTAAAGCTAGACAAAATAATTGCCCAACCTATGTGCCAGAGTTACAAGTTTTGTTGAACAGAAACACCAAAATGGCAGGGTTGGGAGTAGAGGAAGAACACAGCGAAAGAAGGGAGGAAAGACTTGTGATGTTGTGTGAAAAATGAACTAATGACTCCACATTTATGTGCTTATACAACATTTGAGTACATATAGCTATGTCTGAGCTCTGGGACTTGTGCTGCTCCTGGCTCCCCCAAGACAATGCTGCATTTCTTCTATTCAAAAGCATCCTTGGCACACATGGTCCCATCCTTGAGATCTGATTCCCTCAAGAAAAGAAAACCAAAAAAACAGCTTCTAGGCTGGGACAAGCCGGAAATGCAGGATGAAATGCAAATCCTGATTATTTTTTTTAAACTAAACTAATACATGTCAGTAGCATGGCAACCAAATTGGAAAAGTCATATGGCAGGAGCCTCTGAAAGTTCAATTAATTTTTTTAATTAGTAAAAATCACCTGCTGACTAGTCTAACCTCCCATCAGGTTTTCTCAACCCTTAATGCTCAGCTCACTAGGGGGTGGAATCCTGTCTTATTTTCTTCTGTCTCTTTCGAATATGCGTACTCATCAACTCCAGCTCTACATTTTGAACTCAAGATAGGACGTGGCAGTAAAATTGCACATTGAATTTATTTTCTGGGTTGGCCTTGCTGAATGATGTACCAAGCAAGCTTTGAGTAAGCACCTAATTCCCATGCAAACTAAACTTGCAGTATTTCAAATTCCTCCACTCAGCAACATTTATACTAATCCATGGTCAAACTTTGCAAAACAAATTAAATTTTCCTGTAGCATAATTGCTGTTCTTTCAGGTTTATATAAAGTGTGTTTCTTTTATAAATCATCCTTAAAATATGCACTTGCAGATAAGTGCAAATAATCATTCTATAAAATACAAGTGAAAACGACAAAGCTGTATGATTGTTGTTCACAGGTTTTATCAGTTAAATGACAAATACATGGGGTATGAGCTGCACTTTTAGTTTTCTAGAGCATAGCCAGCATCTCAGTGATGAAAAGCTATTAAGACCAGTGAAAGGGGAAGAAGAACACAATTACTACACCTGACATCAAATGAAAACTGGGAACATATAATTGTTTGAAAGAAACTGAAAAAGTTGTGACTCTGAACTTCCTTCAGGTGTAATGCAAAAAAGTAGCTACTATGTTCATCACCTGCTTTAAGCTTTTCAGCTAGGGATTTGAAATGAACAAAGTAGTAGTTTGGAGCTGTGGGGAGAAAAGTGGTTTATCTCAGTGAATACTAAGGACTTGTGAGGAGCTTACCACAGGTGAACAGTGTTCACTTAAACACAAGACCAGCAGGAAGGATTACATTGATATTTGTTTCTTTTCCATTAACGATTTTTTGTATGAGGTAGAAGTGCTGTAAAATTTATTAGTTTTCATTAAAGAATTGCAGTGCAGGGACTGAATTTGTAAGGAGAACAGAGTTTTCTGGAGGCATTTTAAAACATGAATTCTTTTCTCTCTTACATAAGAATCTCTTTATTTGCTGTCTCCAAGCAATAAGGTTGCTGATTTTTCCTCTTATCTGAAGAGATGTTTATTTCAGCTTTATAAAATTAAAATAAAAATCCCGTAAAAAGCACAAGTCTTTATGCAATAATAAGGTTAGAATTTAAATTTACTTTTTCCTTCTTATGTTTCGTCAACCACATCAAACAGGAAACTTGCTGGTAGTTTCAAAGAAAGGCAATTTATTAAGGATAAGCAGTAATGGTTACATATATAGCCTGCAAGAAAGAATTCAGAAACACAAAAATGAAGACATGTAGAGATGGGTTTGTAACTGGGGTGCATGTGGCAGTAACAGTGCTCCAGAGCTGGTTTTCTTTAGGGAATAATTACAGTATTTACAACCTTTAAAAAAAAAAAACAACAGACAAACAGATAAAGTCATAAATACTTGTGCATCAAAATGTTTCACTTGGTGTATGGTACATCAGAGCCCACCTTCAAATATATCGACCTGAGCACAGAGGTCAAATCACACACTAAAAGAAATAGCAGACACTGATTTTGTGCTGATTGCACCTTTTGCGGCAAGGAGAGAGTGGGGGTTGTAAACAGAGATACAAGTTGATAAATCTAAACTAGATATAAGCTAAATCTAATCTAGATAAACTATGCATGTTGAGGGAGGGGGATATCTTTCCATCCCAACACTCCCAGTCACTTGCCATCACCTATAATAAATGCTCAGAGCAATGTAGAGATACTCCAGCCACTCCAGCCAATGAGCCAGCTTCATTTGGAGCTCGGCTCTGATGCCTCTATACAAACGTCCGTAGCATGGGGAACAAACAAGAGGAATTAGAGATGTCTGCACATCTATGTGGATATGATATAACAGGCATTACATAAACATGGTAGGATGGCTCCTGTGACTGGAGTGTTGGAACGGAAGGTTACAGGCTCTTTAGAAAGGAAGGCCAGACAGGCGGGGAGGGGGAGATGCTATTTATGTTAGGGATAGGCTGGAAAGTATGGAACTCTGCCTGAGGACAGTTGATCAGTCAACAGAGAGTTTGTGGGTCAGGGTTAAAGGGAGAACAGCGATGGGAGACGTTACTGTGGGGATCTGCTACAGACTGCATGATCAGGAGAAGTCTGTGGATGAAGCACTCTATAGACAGACAGGAACAGCCTCACGTTCGCAGGCCCTTGTTCTCATGGGGGACATCAACCACCCTGATATCTATCGGAAGGATAGTACGGCCCAGCACAAGCAATCCAGGAGGTTCCTCGATTGTGCAGAAGACAACTTCCTTCTACGACTAACAGAGTAGCTGACAAAGAGAGGTGTCATGACTGACCTCGTGCTCACTAGCGGGGAAGTGCTGGTTGGAAATGTGATGCTTCAGGGCAGCCTTGGTTGCAGCGATCATGAGATGGTCGAGTTCGAGACCCTCAGGACAGTGAGAAGAGCGTGCAGTGAGCAGACTTTGGCCTCTTCAGGAACGTGCTTAGTAAGGTTCCATGAGATATAGCCCTAGAGGGCAGGGGGGCCCAAGACTGTTGGCGGATATTCAAGGATCACCTGCTACAAGCCCGGGAGTTTTGTGTCCCAACCAGAAGGAAGTGCAGCAGGAGGGCAGGGAGACCTCCATGGATGGATAAGAAATTGCTAAGGAAACTTAGAGGGAAAGAAGAGGCTTATAAAAGGTGGAAGCAAGGACAGGCATCCTGGGAAGAATACAGGGATGTTGTCCAGGAAGCTAGGAACCAGGTTGGGAAAGCTAAGGCCCAGTTAGAATTAAACTTGGCCAGGGATGTTAAGGATAACAGGAAGGGATTCTATAGGTACGTAGCAAATGAAATACAGACTAGGGACAATGTGGGCCCTCTCTGGAAGCTGTCAGGAGAGCTGGCTACCCCAGATTTGGAGAAGGCTGAGGTTCTGAATGACTTCTTTGCCTTGGTCTTCACTGATAAAGGCTCTGAGAAACAGCACCCAAGTCTTGGAAGGCAGACGCAGGGACTGTGGGAATGAAGACCCTAGGCCCACTATAGGAGAGGATCTGGTTTGAGACCGTCTTAAAAGCCTAAACGTACACAAGTCCATGGGACCTGATGAAATCCATCTGCGGGTCCTGAAGGAGCTGGCAAATGAAGTTGCTAAGCCACTGGCCATCATATTTGAAAAATCACGACAGTCAGGTGAAGTTCCCAATAACTGGAAAAAGGGAAATATAACCCCCATTTTCAAGAAGCTGAAAATGGATGACCCAGGGAATTAGAGACCAGTCAGTCTCAATTCCATGCCTGGAAAGATCTTGGAGCAGATTCTCCTGGAAGGCATGCTAAGGCACATGAAAAACAATGAGGTGGCTGGTGACTGCCAGCATAGCTTCACTAAGGGGAAATTCTGCCTAACCAATTTGGTGGCCTTCTATGATGTGGCTACTTAACTGATGGACGGGGGCAGAGCACTTGACGTCATCTACCTGGACTTGTGCAGTGTTCACGATTGTCCTGTATGACACCCTTGTCTCTAAATTGGAGAGACATCAATTTGATAGATGGACCACTTGGTGGACAAAGAACTGGCTGGATGGCCACATGCAGAGAAGAGTTGTGGTCAATGGATCAATGTCTGGCTGGAGACCAGTAACGAGTGGTGTCCCTCAGGGATCGGTGTTGGGACCGGTCTTGTTCAACGACTTTGTTGGTGACATGGACAGTGGGACTGAGTGCGCCCTCAGCAGGTTTGCTGATGACACCAAGTTGTGTGGTTCGGCTGATATGCTAGAAGGAATGGATGGGATCCAGAGGGACCTTGACACACTTGTGAGGTGGGCTGATGCCAACCTTCTGAAGTTTAAGCAAGCAAAGTGCAAGGTGCTACACCGGGGTCGGAGCCATCCCAAGCACAGCTACACGTTGGGCAGAGGAAAGATTCAGAGCAGACCTGCAGAAAAGGACTTGGGGGTATTGTTGGATGAGAAACTGAACATGAGCCGGCAGTGTGCACTCGCAGCCCAGAAAGACAAACATATCCTGGGCTGCATCAAAAGGAGTGTGACCAGCGGGTCCAAGGAGGTGATCCTGCCCCTCTACTCTGCTCTCGTTTGAACTCCCTTGGAGTACTGTGTACAGTTCTGGTGTCCTCAAAATCAGAAGGACATGGAACTGTTGGAACAAGTCCAAAGGAGGGCCACAAGGATGATCAGGGTGCTTGAAGCAGCTCCCATGAGAAGACAGGCTGAGAAAGTTGGGGCTGTTCAGCCTGAAGAAGAGATGGCTGCATGGAGACCTCATAGCAGCCTTCCAAGTATCTGAAGGGGGCCTATAAGGACGCTGGGGATGGACTATTCAATAGGGACTGTGGTGATAGGACAAGGGGTAACGGGTTGAAACTTAAACAGGGGAAGTTTAGACTGGGTATAAGGAAGAAGTTCTTTACTGTAAACATGGTGAGGCACTGGAATGGTTTGCCTAAGGAAGTTGTGAATGCTCCATCCCTGGTGGTGTTCCAGGCTGGGTTGGAGAGAGCCTTGGGTGGCATGGTTTAGCGTGATGTGTCCCTGCCCACGCCAGGTGGGTTGGAACTAGATGATCTTAAGGTCCTTTCCAACCCTAACAATTCTATGATTCTATTCAATGTTTCTATAAATCTAGTTTTCTGTAAATACTAAACTTTAATACTTGTCTAGAAGTCTTACTTCAAGGCTTTAAATTCTGTTGGAATTTTGATTGGTTTTGGTTTTAGTTCTTACGTATATTTCTACATACAAAGGAAGTTACATACCAAGGAAGATGTTACTCATAGTAGCTAATGTAAGCTACTGTGTTATGGAAGACTACAAAGGTAGAAAGAGGCAAAACTGATGAAACAGTACCAAAATAAAAATGATTCACAAGGAGTATAATAGAAAACCTAAATAAAAGGTTTATTTTTATTATATAAGGTTATATTATATTATATTATATATATTATATTATATTATATTATATTATATTATATTATATTATATTATATTATATTATATATAATATATAGTATATTATATTTTTATTATAAAAGGTTATTATTAAATCTTCAGGTTTATTGTTTTGTTTGGTTTGTTTTTTTTTTTTGGACTTTTATACTATGGTACTTTCTAAATGGAACTATGTCTCTGAAAAAAAACACCTACACTGATAGTTGTCAGGAAGGAAGTATCTGGATGGTTAATATCTGCTTTCCAAGTATCAGAGCAAATGAACTATCTGAGATCTAAAGGCTCAGAAAAAATGATGCCAGTTCCTGACCCTCTTTTCCCATCTTCTATGGAAGATTTTTAAAGCAACATTTTTAATTTTATCAATCTGGCTTCCATACTGGGAAGATCACAATCTCTAACTCCTGAGACAATTTTACTGCTCTTCAGTGCATGCCAACAGCATCACCCCCTATTTTTCTATCTACAAGTAAGTGAGGCTCCTGCTATTTTGAGACCTGCTCTTGAAAGGAGCTGGCATTTGCAACTCTCATTAATATCAAATGAAAGAACACAGAGCTCTGAAACCTCACCACTGCTATTTTGCAATGGATTCTTAAGAGGCCTGACGCATCCTGTCTCCTCTGCTGTAGTCATTAGGGGTTTCTTCTAGCAGTTAGCATTCTACTGACCCTGTTCATGCAACAGACTATTGAAAGAGCATGTTCTTCTGGATGCACACATGTCTGGACATCACCAGAGAAGCATCTTTCATTTTTTATTTCTCTGTCCATGGGCTAAGCAGTCTTTTGTGCTCTAACTGCTTTATGTTAGTCCATATCTCTGCAACTAACTGAAATTTTGATAAGCATGGCAATACTTTCCAAAAGAAGCAATGTGTATCAGGGATGACAGCTGCAGCAAAAAAAAAAAAAAAAAAAAAAAAAAAAAAAAAAACCCAAACACACAAAAACAAAACAAAACAAAAAAACCAAACAAAAAACCCCCGCCTAATCTAAGATAGCTAATCTCTTTCACTGCTTTGCTACAGAAGTAGTTTTAAATTTCTAGTTTCTTACGTTTCCGTGTTCCTGGATTTCAGCCTATTATAGGCTAAAATGATGTAATCTCTGCAGATGCCTATCACTTTATAGCTTTTTAGCAGGCTGGGTTTATGGAGATGAAAGTGATTTGGAGAGATGTATCACAAGATGTATTTTCTGCTGAACTTGAAGTGCTATATATACCTCTCTGACCTTCAGAATATAAGTGTGCTTAATGTTATACAACATGATTACCTACATTTTTCAACATGTTACAAGGAGAAAGAGGGTTTCTTGGCATCCTTTAAAATGTGTCCTTCATTAAAGAAAATTTTACAAAATCTATCAGAGAAAAAAGATAAAATTACTTAAAAAAAAAAAGAAAATCCCTACAATCAAGTTGCCATAAGGATGAGGCAAATACGATAGTTTTCTATTAATAGATTCAGAAATAAAAACCTGAGAAGGAAAAAGGAGGTTTTAGTGTTCAGTCTCAACAAAATTATGGGGAGGATCCCTTCATTACACAGGAACAATACAGTTTTTTGTCCCTGTTATCATTCTGCTATTCAAGGAAATCCTTGATTAACATATGGTACTGCTGTGACTCAGAAAAAAAATGAAAAAATGCTAAGCCTGTAAACTTACATGTGTGGAAAAAAAAAACCACTACCAAGCATTCCCAATAGAGGTATCTATTTTGACTTGTAAAGAAGTTTTATCTATACGCTGCAATATGAATATATGTTTTTAGGTAGACACATATATGTAGAAATATACATATATTATAATCATTTACATGTCTAAATGAAACACATATGTGCCTTAAGCAGCATTTTCAAGAACACTTTGTGATAATATAATCTGCATTTTTAACAAGCAAAGGACAGCTAAACTGAAAAGAGTTATGTTTTCCTTCTGGTAGAAGGCCAGAACCAGGATTAGAAATCCAGATTTTCTAATTCTCAGACCACAGGTTGAGCCATTAGGTTGTGTTGTCTCAAAAAGTGACTAAAAAAAAATCATTAAAGATAATATTATGTTCTGCACTTCAGAGTTCAGTGTTAGCAGTTACACAGACCAATATGATTACAATGAAAAGCACTCTTAGGTTAAAATGTTTATACTCTGTCCATTTATGTATAGGTTAGTCTATGAATGTGAATATGAATAACATGTATTCTCTTATACTTATTATCCCAAAGTACCTAGAGTCTACCTCTGAACAAATCAAGCACATCTTGAAAGCCCACAGAAGGAAAATATAAGGCATTTGTTCTAAAACATTTTTTCCCTAAGACTTTTTTGGGGAAGAATAAAAATGAGTTAAATGCCTAAAACTGCTTCCCATCAGAGGATAAGCTGTTTTGCATTCCAGTATAGATGATTGTTCCGAAATTTGTTACGTGATTCTAATTTATATGTTCATGTAATGTAGCAAGGAATAATTTTACATAGTTACAAACAGTTTGTTGATAATTGCAAATAAACATTTTAAAAATAAAGGGTTGCAAAAATATTTTCGAAGTACACAATCTATACTTATATAAATATAAAAGGGAAAAATACAAGTAGAAGGAAACACATGTATACAGCTGTAAAACCACTACTGAATTATGTATTATATAGAAGTAGAATCATAGAAACATAGAATAGTTAGGGTTGGAAAGGACCTCAAGATCATCGAGTTCCAACCCCCCTGCCATGGGCAGGGACAGCTCACTCTAAACCACCCCACACAAGGCTTCACCCAACCTGGCCACGAACGCTGCCAGGGATGGAGCACTCACAACCTCCCTGGGCAACCCATTCCAGTGTCTCACCACCCTAACAGGAAAGAATTTCCTCCTTATATCCAATCTAAACTTCCCCTGTTTTTTAACTCGTTACCCCTTGTCCTGTCACTACAGTCCCTGACGAAGAGTCCCTCCCCAGCATTCCTATAGGCCCCCTTCAGGTACTGGAAGGCTGCTATGAGGTCTCCACTCAGTCTTCTCTTCTCCAGGCTGAACAGCCCCAACTTCCTCAGCCTATCTTCATACGGGAGGTGCTCCAGTCCCCTGATCATCCTCGTGGCCCTCCTCTGGACTTTTTCCAACAGTTCCATGTCCTTTTTATGTTGAGGACACCAGAACTGCACACAATACTCCAAGTGAGGTCTCACAAGAGCAGAGTAGAGGAGCAGGATCACCTCTTTTGACCTGCTGGTCACACTCATTTTGATGCAGCCCAGGATACGGTTGGCTTGAGCGCTCACTGCCAGCTCATGTTCATTTTCTCATTGACCAGCACCCCCAAGTCCTTCTCTGCAGGGCTGCTCTTAATCTCTTCTTTGCCCAGTCTGTAGCCGTGCCTGGGATTGCTCTGACCCAGGTGTAGGACCTTGCATTTGGCATGGTTGAACTTCATAAGGTTGGCTTCAGCCCGCCTTACAAGCGTGTCAAGGTCCCTCTGGATGGCATCCCTTCCCTCCAGCGTATCAACCGGACCACACAGCTTGGTGTCATTGGCAAACTTGCTGAGGGCGCACTCAATCCCACTGTCCATGTCAGCAACGAAGATGTTAAACAAGACCAGTCCCAACACCAATCCCTGAGGGACACCACTTGTTACTGGTCTCCAGCCGGACATCGAGCCATTGACCACAACTCTTTGTGTGCTGCCATCCAGCCAGTTCTTTATCCACCGAGTGGTCCATCCATCAAATTGATATCTCTCCAATTTAGAGAGAAGGATGTTGTGTGGGACAGTGTCAAGCGCTTTGCACAAGTCCAGGTAGATGACATCAACTGCTTTACCCTTGTCCATCAATTCTGTAGCCCCATCATAGAAGGCCACCAAGTTGGTCAGGCAGGATTTCCTCTCAGTGAAGCCATGCTGGCTGTCACCAACCACCTTGTTTTTCATGTTCCTTAGCATGCCTTCCAGAAGAATCTGCTCCAAGTTTTTTCCAGGCATGGAAGTGAGACTGACTGGTCTCTAATTCCCCGGGTCTTCCATTTTCCCCTTCTTGAAAATGGGGGTTATATTTCCCTTTTTCCAGTCGTCAGGAACTTCACCTGACTGTTGTGATTTTTAAAAAAAAAAAGTGGCTTAGCAACTTCATTCACCAGCTCTTTCAGGACCTGCAGATGGATTTCATCAGGTCCCACAGACTTGTGGGCGTTCAGATTTTTAAGATGGTCTCAAACCAGATCCTCTCCTACAGTGGGCCTAAGGTCTTCATTCTCAAAAGTAACTACAATGAAGCCTAGGATTGAAGATTTTTGATGGCGTAATAACTAATTGTCCTGGGTTCAGTTGTAGCAGTTATTTTTCTCCTTCTTAATAGCTGGTGCAGTGCTTTGGTTTTGATTTTAGCCTGAGAACAATGCTGATAACATTGTTATTTTTAGTTGTCGCTAAGTAATGTTTACTCCAACTAAGGACTTTCTCAGTCTCAATGAGGAGGGACACAAGAAGCTGGGAGGAAACAGAGACAGGACATCTGCCAAAGGGGTATTCCATACCACAGCACATCATGACCGGTATATAAACTGGTGGGAGTCACCCGGGTCCCAGATTGCTGCTCGGGTCAAGCTGGGTATTGGTTGGAAGGTGGTGAGCAGCTGTATTCTCTCCTGTTGTTGTTTCCCTTATCATTATTATTATTGGTGGTAGTAGTGGTAGTAGTAGTGGTGGTAGTAGTTTTGTGTTATACCTTAGTTACTGGACTATTCTTATCTCAGCCTGCGGGATTTACATTCCTTAGATTCTCCTCCCTGTCCCTCCAGGAGTGAGAGGGGAGAAGACAGGATTGAGTGAGAGTCTGTGCGGTTCTGAGTTGCCGGCTTGATTTAAACCATGACACTGATGTAAGCCTGAAGTCTAAAATAAATAACAACTTATTTTTATTAGTCATGTTGTCTTCCTGAAGGTGTTAGATTTTTGACCTGAAGAGTATGGTTACTTGTTCTTTTGTGGGTAAATGTATCAATAAATAAATCTTCTATGAGGAGAAGAACCTCTGTAATTAATATGAGCCTTTAGATTCTTCATAGCTGTCTCCACAGCAGTGATCATTTACTGAAACAAATGTCAGAGCTGGATTTGCAGTCCCTGTTATGACTGAGCATGAATGTCCTGTTGAGACTGAACAGGGAAGACACTACTGTCTTTGGGCATGGGTCAGAACTATTTTTGAAAGTTTCCTTGACAACTTTTCAGGCACCCTTACAGGAAACAACATGGATTGCTTTCATTTCTCAGATTGATCAGGAAAGAAGTCCCAAACCAAAACCACTTCCAGGGAAAAAAATTTCCTTTCTCTAGTTACACTTTGTTATTGTTAAAGACCAATTGTTATCCAACAGCTAATCGATATGTTCTCATCAACTAGAATTTCAGATCTGCTTTCAATGGAATGACATCAGTAATACTTTCTGCTCTCAGCTAGTCCACCAATTTGTACTAGGATAGTTAGCCAGGAGAAAAAATTCTGTTAATGTGGACAAGATATAAGTCAGGGTGGTTTTTTACTTTTTATTTATGGAGGGTCTCTCTCTTTTTTTTTTTCTTTTTTTTTTTTTTCTTTTTCTGGGGAGGGGTTGCTTGTTAGTTTTGTATTACTAATTACATGCAGGTTATCTATTTCCTGCTACTATTAACATGTGATGTCTTTCAAAACAGATAACCTTTTAATATCAAGCTTTGCATATCACAGGGTACATTGTTACACTGACTGATGACACAGTCACCCAAACATTTCATTATTAGTGTTATGACAACACAATGACTAGTGCCTGTGCCATCTAACAGCTGCTGTAGATTTTAATCATCAGGCTGCATTGTTTTCCCAAGGGGAAGAAATTCAGTGGTTTTGAAACAGCTTGTTATTTTATGTTAACAAAAAATTTTTATGCCTGTCATTTCCTCAAAAAGTGTAGGTTTTAGAAATATTAAACATTAGGATACTGGCATCATCCAGTTAAGGTGCAAAATCTGGTTTATCTAGGAGAAAGATGGAAAGGAGAGGTGTAAATATGTGCACAAATTGTAGATAAACACTCTGCTTTCTCACATCATAAAAAAAAATAAACAAGAACATAACAGAAAATATGATGATTTCACCACGCTGTAGAATAGGTCTAATCATTGACATTCCTTAGCTTGACAGAGTTGTGTTATTGTGCAACTGGACACCAGTTTTGTGATAAAGCAGTCTTTAAAGTATTCCAGACAGAGCTATAGAATAAATTCTCTGAAATGTTTAATTAGGCTACAAATATTATACACATCAATGTTTAAAAACAAGTTGTAGAGTACAATGTAGAAAAATAGTGAATAAAGAAACTTATATTTTCCAATGTTTCAGTTGTTCTTAGGTTTTAGTTGTATTTTCCCCCATATCCTGCATACTGTCACAGCTTTATGTAAAACCCATTCATTAAGTATAATAAAAACCAAAAATCTTTCAAAATAAATTATTACAAATATCTAAACCCCAGGATGATTAAAAAAAAAAAAAAAAGGTAGCATACTAGGTTGCCATTCATAATCTGTAAGATTTATGAAGAAATCTCTTGGTTACTCTTCAAATTCTTGCAGTAAGAACATGTAAACCAAGAATTTTCACACACTCTTTTTAGCATTTCAAAAATGTTAAAAAAAGAAATGAAAGCATGAAAATATGTCAATTTGACCTTTAGGGTGCCTGGACTGCCACTTCTTGTATCATATGCCAATGGTTTAGGCTGAATTTCCAGAATTTTGTGGTTGTCTTCAGACTTCTTATAAACTACTGCTTATAAGGCACCTACTTTATAGAATATAGTCCACTTATAAAGTACCATTTCCTTGGTCAAAACCAAACCAGCTCCAGGTATTTACAGAACTCAAAAGCAGACCAGTGGTTTCAATACTGGTAAACTATTATTGTTCCCTGTTTTGCAGCTTGCAAACTAGCCTCTTTGCATCTGTGTAACAATAGATCTACTTCTAAAATTATTATATTTTACAGGCTGACTTCTGAACTATAATGATAAAGCCAGGGGTGAGGAGAAGGGGAATAAGATTACATGTCAGCCCCAAATATCAATCCTTATTGGTATGGTCTTTCCTACCCTCAAGAGTGATCTTGCCAGACTTGCACTGACTTAACAGATCTGCCATTAGAAAGCTCCCTACTGAATGACTAAGCTGTTGGTAAAAAAAATATCTATCTTTCAAAACTGTACAAATCAGCAAGCTAACTGCCTTCTGTTTTTTGGGTGAGATGCATTTTGGTGACAAAATAGGTAGGCATCTGTTAGTTATTTTATCTTCTGCATGTACATGATATCCTAGGCAGACATCTTTCATGTTAAAAAGTCCTTGATTCTGATCAACTGTTTTCCACTTTACAGGTGAGTAGAAGCCCTATTAGGCAGAGATAATAAATTCTCAGGTTGTGCACATACTTGAAAAAGACTATTTAATATTTATGCAAACTCTGTTGTCATGCTCAATTAGATTTCCTTGTAATACTCAGTAATCCCTGATTTATGCTTGGACTGCCAAACCCAGGAAGTTAAAAGCATATTGAGGGCTTGCTAAATGTTCTCCCTGTGTCTCAACCACTTAATTAAGCTTGGTGTTGTGGTAATCAGCCTCAGCGAAATTACATATGACTTCTCTGGCTTTCTGTGAGATTTTTGGTAATTTAACTTTGGTTTTTTTGCTCTCATAACTACATGTTCAAAGACAGTGACCCTGTTTTTCAGAAGTAGCTTAATTGCGCCTGTATGCGCCAGGCATTCTGGCTTCTTCCAACAAAGCAATGCTCTGTTTCTTGACTTGCTACTGTTTCAATCATTCCAAACCCATCACCATTGCTCACTGATTTGAACAGCTTCCTCTGCTTGATCCAGCAACCTTTTCCCTGAAGCTCTCTCTTGGTTTAGCCTCTGTGAGATGCACCCAAAAGATGCTTGCCCCTTCCTACTCTTAAAGCTCTAAAAAGAAGCAAATGAACTTCATACTTCTGTCATTCAGATCATAAAAACATGAGTCAGGCTTGAAAAAAAAGAAAATTAAAAGCCTCCCCTTAGAGATCAAGGGTCTTGAACTGAGCATCTTCATGCTCATCTTTCTCTGACCTGACGTTTATGTGGGTTGCCAAAATAGAGATCTTCAATGTTCCTGCATAGTTATCCCAATATGTGAAGACAGCTTCACTTAATGGTGGTGTAATTCTCAATTCCCACATGAAACATCTGAAGGCTTCAGTTTCTCCTGGTCAAAAAAATTATGGTAACAGATGCTTTAAAGCTCTGCCTAAAGCTCTGACTGTTTGCCTAACAGAGAACTAAGACAAAAATCTGTAATCCAAAAATAAACTATCTTTCAGTGACTCTGGCAAACTAAGGTGGCTGTGCAGAAGCCTAAGTAAGCTGCCTGTGGTGTTAGGGTATCCAGAACATGATAGATACCCAATGTCGTAATGACATTAAGGAGGATGAGCAGATATTTTCACTGAGAGCATGAGGCCAGATCTGAAGGAATTGCTGCTCATAATAATGTACTTGTTAAAGAAGCCCCAGAAGACTGAAAGGCTTGACATAAAGAGACTTGCCCTGTCTCCCATTTTCCATTTACATTCGTACTTACAGGTCAAAACCTACAGTTACAAGCCAAGCTCTGGAATCCAAGTAGGGAGCTGCATCATCTTGTAACAAAAGATCCCAGAGTCAAGAAGTCCTGGAGTGGCAACCAGACTTCATGAACCTTGTCATCAGGGAAATGGGAAATCAAGCTCTTACAAATGTTTTTAAGATATTTTAAGAATTTAACATGGGAAAATCACTGGATTAAACCCTGAGAATTCAGTTCTGTTTCTCCCAGAAGAGTGAGAATTCATAAATTTCTCCTGTGTTCTCGTTACCTAGCTCTTCTAGTGGCAACACAGTTGCAGCATTCAAACAGGATAAATACTGTAAATAAGATATCTTTGTCTCTTTCAGTGAACAACTTCTGCTCACTTAGTCATCTCCCATCAGAAGGGAGCTTAGTTAGTCTGAATCCCAGCTCCTAGAAATGCCTACAGTATGAGGCTTGTGAAAAATTTCCTTCCTGTATCTGATCAGAATCTCCCCAATATTAACTTGTGCCCATAAGCCCTTGTCTTTTCCATTTGACTCCTTGTAAAAAGGGAGTTTCCATCTTCTTTGTAGCCACACATTAAATACCGGAAACATGGTGATAAGGTCTCCTTTAAGCCTTCTTTTCTCAAGGCTGAACAAACCCAGCTTTCTCAGCCTTTCTTCTTGTGGCTTCCCAGTCCTTGGACCACCTCTTGTGGTCCTTCTCTGCACCCTATGGACCCTGTCCACATCTCTTTTACATAGTGGGGACAAAAACTGAATGCAGTTTTCCAGGTGTGGCCTGACAAGTCCTGAGTAGAGTGTGACAATGACTTCTTTATCTCTGGTGGTGACCCTTTTCTTGATGAAATCCATCATCTTGCTGGCTTTCTTTACAGCAGCTGCACACTGTTCACTCATATTGAACTTGCTGTCTATCAGGTCCCTTTCCACAGAGCTGCTTCACCAATAAGTAGATTCCAGCCTCTGCTGCATTCCTGGGTTGTGTTTTCCCACGTTCAAGACCTCACAGTTGTCCTTGTTGTACTTTATCCAGGTCATCCTACAAGATGGCTCTCTCTTCTGAAGTGTCCACTTCCTCAATCGGTTTAGTATTACCAGCACAGTTCATCAGGGTACACTGGATGTCACCTTCCAGATCACTTATGAAGACACTGAACAACTCTGTGCTCAGTATCGATCCCTAGGGGACCCCACTGGTGACAGTTTGTCAGTTGGAAAAAAAACCTTTACCACCGCCCTCTGGGTACAGCTGGTCAGCCAGTTCCCCCCACCCTCATCCCCCGCTGCACAGATAACTTGTCTAAATAATAATGCATCAGTTTCTCTAGGAGAAGACTGTGGGAAACTGTATCCAAAGCCTTGGACAAGTCTAGGGGGACAACATTCACTACCTGCCCGACATCAACTGAGCAAGTTAGTGTTGTCATAGAAACTGATCATATTCATCAAGCGTGATCTGCCCTTGATGAATCCATAATAGCTTTTCTTCAGCATCTGCTCATTTTACTTGTCATAGACCCCCAGGAGGATTTGCTGCATAACTTTGCCAGGGATTGAAGTAAGAACGACGGGCCTGTAATTTCCTGGATCCTCCTTTAAGACCTGTGGCGCATCAAAGACAGACTCCAGCTCTGGTGAAACCTGAAGACCTTTATTTCCTGTCTTGCATCCTTTTTATAGTCTACTGAGTGCTAAACAGTAACTTTCCACTTTAGCAATTTAGCAAAACTACTAAGGTTTACAAATATTCACATTGTTTGGTCTGTCTTTAAGATGCACATCCTGCTTTATCTTGCAAACTCTCTGCTTTGTTTTGCTAACTGATCCTTACCCTTCATTGTTCTCTTTACAGTTCCCAAGGTTTAGGCCTGAGCAAGGCATTAACACCTGGTGTTTTCTTCACCTTCCCAAGGCTTAAGCCCATTCAGGGCAACTGCACCTAGTGTTTTCTAAGGTTCCCAGGGCTTAAGCTGGACCAGGGTGATAACGCCTGGATCCATTTCTTTAACTATTTCTATTCTGTCACCCACAAAGACCTTCTTGTAGATTGGGGTGACATTAACCAGTCTTCTGGGACTTCCCCTTATGTCCATGACTTATCAAAGATTGTAGAGAGCAGCCTTACAAGGACTTTAGCCAGTTTTCACAACACCTTTGAGTGGTTAACATCAGTGCCCATTGATTTGTAGGGGTCAAGCCTCTGTCACAGTTCACACACTAACTCTTCCTTCACTGACAGTAGGTCTGTGTCTGAATTAACCTGGATTTTTGTTCCCAGCACCTAGGGTCAAACAATGATGGTAACAACAGAGATGAAGAAAGTGTTAGGTGAAGAAAAGAGTTTCTGCCTCTCAGCATTGTTGCTGGCTAATTCATCTCTCCTGGATTACAGAGAGCCAATATTTTCCTCTGTTTTTGCGTATTTATATATGTGAAGAGCCCTTTCTTGTAGTTTCTGACATCTGTGGCCAATTTCAATTAAAGCTGAACTTTTCTAACTGCACCTCTCACACTCTGAAAATACCCTTGTAGTTCTCAACTGGTATTCGTCTGCTTTTCCATCTCTGGTACACTTCTTTTTTGGTTTTGAGCAGACTCAGTTAAACCAGGGTGGGATATGTCTCTTGCTTCACCTACTTCCCTTAACTTTGAAGGGGGTGAACTGTTTCTGTGCTTACAGAAAGTTGTTCTTGGAAATCTCCCAGCACTTTCTATCTCTTTCCTTCCATGGAAGCTTCCTATGGAATTTTTTCCAACTGAGCTCTGAGCAAGCTGAAAATTGTTCTTCTTAGAAGGAAATGCTTTGGTTTAGTACTAGCCTTCAGCACGCTCAGATGGATTCCAGACTCCACAATACTGTGGTCACTGCAGTCAAGGCTATAACTGAGATATTACAAAGCAGATTTCCTTGCTTTCCCAGTAGCAAGTCCACCAGTGCCTCATTTGTGGTTAGCACATTTAACATTTGTATGAGGAAGCAGTCCTCTAAACAGTGAGGAACTTGATGGAGGACATGTGAACTGATGTATTGTTCTTCTAAGAAATGTTTGGGTAGTTAAATTCAGCTGTAAGGATCAGGTTCTGTAGACCCAAAGCTTGTTTAAGTTCTTCATTGGCCTTATAATATTGGTTTGCAGATTAGTAGCAGATGCTTATTGTAAGATCCCTCCTGGAGATGTCCCCTCTGATCTTGACCCAGAGGCATTCAACAGGGCTTCCACAACTGTCATGTGGACTTCTATACATTCAAGGTTCTCCTTAGAGCATGACTCCTTTTTCTTCCTTGCCTGTCTTTACAAAATATCCTATAGTCATCCACTGTGATCCTCCCATCATGCACCTTGTCCCACCATATTTCAATTATTCCTGTGACACCACAACTTTCTGCCTGGGCATGGAGGTGTTTTTTCCCCAGGCTGCATGCACAGGAGGTGGCTTGTCTTCTGGTTCGTCTTCTGGTTCTCATCTTAGGAGGCAGCTTAGGAACATTTCTCACTGCTGTGGTTTACCTTAAATGTCTTTTCCAACCTAAATGGTTCCATGATTCTATGAATGCAGACTGTGCATATACCTTCAAAAGTCGGACTTAGACATTGTACTTGACTTAAAATGTCCCAGTGTTCACTCCCAAAATATTAGGCATCTAGCAAACTATTCTTATAATGCAAACTACAAGAGGCAGAAGTTCAGTTTTCTTGTTGTGTTATGAGGCTGTGAAATTGTTATGGCAAACCTTCATTCTACTTACACGTGCTGTGGATGAGTATTTCTATTTAAAAGATCCTTGCTTGTTTGCCTAGAAAATCAATAGGTGCAGAGACTGTGGGTCACACAGTCATTTCCTTCTCCAAGGAATGCATCTCTAAAGCATAACTTCATCAAGTTTTTGAACATACTTTTAAAAGCAGGCAAATTGTTTTCATTATCTATAAATACATTATAAACTTAGCAGTAACTAACCTGAATATCTTTTTTGTCTCATCAAGCTTTGCAAGAGCAAAAATGGCCTGGAAATCCAGTGCATTTCTTAATATTGTGAAATCCAGAGCAAAATCCTCATGAAACTATAGGTAGCTTGTCTTTGAATTTCACCTCATCATACAGCCAGATACAGTGTGTAAGTGCTATTTTAAAAAGCATTTAAAATGTAAGGTCTTATTATTGCTTTCAGAAGTGATATTAAATGAGAGTAAAAGATTAAGATGTTGTAACTACAGAAAATTAGTAAAATATAAATGAATAACACTTATTTTTCATTACTATCTTAAATTACCAGCTTCATATAAAACTCAGGTGGTAAAATATTTCCAGCAAAACCCAACTATTCCTGTCTCTTTACATTTCTAAATATCAGAGAAAGAAATAACAGTTTTAATCTTTCATTTTCAGAATTTTTTAAAATCATTAAAACCAGTTCTGGGCTAGACCCAAAATCTCTGTCAAGGGATATGTCTTCAGCATATGTGATTACATGAAATTTCTTTTTGCTTTTGTGCCTGCATACAAGGATACTATGAGTTCAAGCTCTCAAACTGAAATTGTAACCCAAAATTTGCATGCATAGACACCCATATCTGCTATACTATTTTAAGCAAATGTAAATAATTTTCCAACAGATTTGCAATTAAATCTTGGAGCAGTATTCCCTCCAGATTTTTACTAAAGAAGAAAGCACATTATGATGACTTTTGCTTCTGATTCATGACTTAAATACTTACATGAGATGAGCATAATCTATATTTAATCTATATTTAATTTAAACTTTGAACAAACAAACCAGCTGGCATTGTTTTTTCTGCTTTAAAGCTAATTGATTAATCAGGTCTTCTATTTGCTACAAATTACTAAGAATTAAACATGAGGCTAATGTGAAATATGGTATGGAAAATCCCTTTCTAATACAAAAGTGGTTGTTAGATTTTGTGGTGGAGTACAAACACAGACTGACAAATATATTCCATCCAAACTCTGTAGAAGTCTTGTTGCATACGTATATGTTAGTCTCCTCTAAAATGTTGTTTCAGAGTTTTTCTTCATTTACTGATACAACCCTTCTCTACTAATCTTATTTAAAGAATTATTGAGAGAGTATGGTCTGCCTCCAGTTAATGCTGCCTATCTGCACATTCAGGATTATGTAATACCGAAATGAACAGAAATAGTTAGGCAAAAACTAAACAGGAAATTAAGGAAGCAGTTTGGACTTCAACTTTGTGAAAACATCAGGACTTAACTGAAGGGACCATTAGTAAAATCCAACTGACATGTATGAAACTGCTGAAATAAATTCTATTTTATACATTGTTAAATGTCAAACTCATTATGACATGAAAATTGTAAGTGCAATTTGTTCAGAGAAAATTAAGCTCAGATCAGCCAGTGAAAAGAATAACACTTTACACAAACCTAAATAACAAACTCACTGTTGTACTTCAAGAAAACACAGCCAATTATGTTTATAAAGACATGCCAACTGCAGATATTTTTTTCTTTTACCATTTGTAAAGTATTTTGTACCTTCCACGTATGCCTTTGTTTTCAGTTTAGTTTGAAAAACTGAAAGACAGAGTTTGTACGGCATACAGATCCCTCATTTGAACACACTAGGTACCTTCAGAGCCACTTTCACTCTGTCTCCTTGGATAGATAAACTAAAAAAAAAGTTTCTTGAAACAGCTTGTGTCCAAAAATAAAGGTCTGTATCTTATTAGCACCTTGAATATAACACTTGAGATCTTTCTTTTCATTTATGTCAGTTGCTTTTTGCACAGGTGTGAGAAAGTACTTGGAAATGTCACACTTTCCCACCAAATGTATTCATGTCCTGGAACAACACCTCAGATCATTTCTTTAAGGTTTGCTGTTAAAAAAAAAAAAAAAGTTTGCCATATTGGGATATATTTTATTCCTTCCATTTTTAAGGTGTTATCCGGAGAACTTGTCAGCAATCCATTCTGTGGAAAGCGGAGGGAAGATGACCTCTGATGTGAAGTCAGCACTTTTTCTATAGTAGAGATGACATCTAAAATGAATTTTGGTGGCACCCCAAGATAGAGAGTGAGTTCAATTGCTTAGGCGCATATTACTGTAGTAAAATGTTTTTAGAAAAATTATAACATTTTGTGCCCTCACACTTGCAAAATATTCTGAAGTTTTTTCATTTACAATGGAAGAGATTAACATTTTCAATTTTGCTATATTCTTACATATATATATCTATAAGTCAAGCCCTTAGCATGTATTCCAATCAGCATTTTGAGCTATAATTTCCCATCAGAGGCATTATATTTAGAAACTGCAGAAACAAAGGATAGTCAGCATCTCAAGAGTAAAAGAGCTATGGAAAAAAAAATTTCATAATGACATCTTACACACAGAATAAAAGTCAACCTTTTCGCACCATTAAAATAAACATAAACTATACTGAGACAGGAAAAGGAGTAGGGGCTGCTAGGATGGAGAAATGTTCCAGCTACTCAACATGGCCAGCTAAGATGGAGAAATGTTCCAGCTACTCAACATGGCAAATCTGGGCTGAAGCATGATGTTATGCCACAGGCCAAATTGAAATGGACCAAATGAAATTAGTCCAGAGGAATCAGTAAGGGTGATGAGATACCCATAAGCTGATGCACAAGGAATGAATGAAAGCGTTAAGACTTTTCAGCTGAAAGAAGACAGAGAGGAGATAAATGAAGCCATTGTAAGCACCTCCTAATAGCAAATCAAAGATCAAACCTCAGCAAGTACTGAGGAATAGATTTTAAGGGAGATACATAAAGCCTTCTGAAGGTATTGTTGGAGCAGCACTGAAGCGAAACTGCTGAGCAGCTTTTATCACTGGAAATATCAGGAGACATAACGAATGCTGAGACTGCCGTGGACAAAGAACCAGCTTCCTTCTCTGCTTCCCTGAGATTTCACAATAATGTTGGGTAGAAGGCCAAGAGGAATATTGTGATTCCTTTTACGATATTCATTAAATTAGCATATGCTTAATATTATGCTGGTTTTCTGTGCTAATTACTTTAGCTCACATTGTGCATAGTAAGATAATATTCTATAACTTCGTAAGACAGAAGAAATCAACTCACTCCTTTACCATATACCAATATTTCTTTATCACAGCCTTTCTCCCAAGCTGTTTTTCTTTCTCTAAACAGAAATGGAAAGAAAAAAAAAAAAAAAAGAAAAGTATATAGTGATGATACTGAAATTACAAAGTTTGATGTGAAAATAAGACATGCTTATATATGAAAAATAAAAAAGTTACTCTCTGTAGTTGTTCTTATATGCTGAATAAGTTTGGCATGAGAGTGATGATGAAATCACATATACGTGCCATTCTAACTCTCCAGTTCTTTTGCGACCCTTGGTTAAGAGTGAACTTACAGTTTAAACAACTAGTGGATGGAATTCCCTGGGAAACTGCACTCTGGAACAAAGGAGGTGAACTAACCTGACAGTTCTTTAAGGACATTTTTCTTAGAGCATGAGAGCTCTGAATTCCCACATGCACGAAATCGGGCAGAATAGGCAGGAGACCAGCATGGCTCAGTAAAGACCTCCTGATCAAATGGTAGGGTAAGAAAGTAATGCACAGGTAGTAGAATCAGGGATGTGTATCCTTTGACAAATATAGGGGCACTACATGGATGTGTAGGGGTGGGATTAGGAAAGCAAGGCAGAGTAGGAGCTGAGTGTGGCAAAGGATGCAAAAAGTAAGAAGATATTTTTTAAGTCTATTTGTCAGAAAAGGAAGATTAAAGAAAAGGTACCCCCCTTTGGTAAATAAAACAGGAGAGCTGATGACCAACAATGTGCAGAAGGCAAAGGTACTCAACAACTTCTTGCAGGTTTTTTTTTTTTTCCCCCTCATTTTTTAACAGCAATCTATGTTCTCACATCTCTCAAGTCCCTGGAAATCAAGCCAGGGATAGGGAGAATGAAGTCTGTCCCAAACCAGAAGTTCATGCTCGTGACCACTTGAGAAATCTGAACATATATAAGCCTTTGGGACCTGACAAAGTGTATCTCAGAGTCCTGATGTAGTTCCCAGCAACTCTCCTTGACATTTGAAAAGTCCTGGCAGTCAGGAGAAGTCCCTGGTGACTGGAAAAAGGGAAACACTGTACTCATTTTTAGAAAGGATTCAAAGAAGGAACTTGGGAACTACTAACCTGTCAGCCTCATCTCTGTGTAGGGGAACATCAGGGTATGGATGCTTTTGAAGCTATGTTAAGTCACATGGAGGACAGAGAGGTGATTTGAGACAGTCATTATTTTCCCTAAAGGTAAATTGTGTCTGACTAAGCAAGTGGTATTCTACAATGGAGGAACCTATTTTATCTACTGAATCTTCTGGACTGTTAGATGGATAAAGAAAAAACTGGATGGCCACATATAGTATTATAGCCAGTAGTTTAATATCCAAATGGAAACCAGTAATGAATATTTTGCTTTAAGGCTTGATACTGGGATTGGGACTGTTGGATCATCGTCAGTGGCGTAGGCAATGGAATTCAGTATATGCTCAGCAAGTTTGGTTTTTCACAAAGAAAGCTGGAGCAAAATATTCTTGCCTTCAATGCAAAATACCTCCTTCGAACTACACAGGCTCACTGCATGTAGTAGATTTTACTGACCTTCTCTACCCTGACATTCTCTGATATAAGAAGAATTCTTGATTATTTTCTAAAGTACCTTCCCAGTAGCTTTGGATTATTGTGTTGGCTCTGCTTGGTGGGTCTTTTTTTGGGGTTTTGGTTTTTTGTATGTTTGTTTGTTTGTTTGTTTCTGAGCCTGTGTCCTGCTACATTTATTATTTCAAGGAAAGACTACAAAGCTTGAAATCTTTTCCTTCCTCTATCTGTGTCTTCAAACAACCCTAGTAAAATCTAATAATACTTTGAACAGGATATGTGATTATCTGTAATTAATCATATTTTTTAACAGATTTCATAGCTCTGAGAGCTCTGTAATTATGTATTTAACAAAAAGAGTAGTACTTATTAGCTGTACACAGTGGCTAGTGTGAGGCATTTCTCAGATATTTCTTCATTTTATAGCTGATGTAGCTGATCTGTAGGTAAATATTCTTATTCTTCCCCTTTTCCTCTTTTAAAATATGTAAAAGACAGACTTGATTAAGATCCCCACTATGTGAATACTTCCATGGTTATGTGAGTGAAAATAAATAAACTAATACATACATAAATAAAAATTTCCATTCTGAAAGAAGAGTTTAGAAAACTTCCAACTTTCTCTTCTAATGTCTGATTATTCTTCTGTGGCTAACTCTTCCAAAAAATGCAGAAAATATTAAGATTTCTTCCTGCATGGGTGTCAGGGCGTGAATTAAAATGCAAAACTAAGCAATCATCCATTATGGATGGAGACTGGGTAAGAGTAATAATATTTTAACACATTATATTTGTCCACAAATTGTACAGTATTTTTTTTCACCACCAAGGGTAAGTAACATTATTCTGGAATGGAAAGCAGATGCTCCTGTAATTGTCCTGTGTGGGAGGACCCTATGCTGGAGCAGGGGAGGAATGTGAGGGGTCTTCCCCTGAAGAAGAAGAATTAGCGGAGAAAACGTGATGAACTGACCACAACCACCTTCTCCATCCCCCTGTGACCTCAAGGTGGGGAGGGAGAGAATTCAGGACTGACACTGAACCCAGGAAGATGAGATGGGTGGGAGAAAAGTGTGTTGAAGATTTGGTTTTATCTCTCATTGCCCCACTCTGATTTGAGTGGTAGTAAATTAAACTAACTTCCTCAAGTGGAGTCTGTTTTGCCATGATGGTAGCTCAGGAGTGATTTCTCCCTGTATTTATCTCAACCCACAAGCCTTTTCATTTTCTCTCCCCTGTCCAACTGAGGAGCAGTGATAAGCGTGGCTTTGTTGGGCACCTGACATCTAGCTAGGGTCAACCTACCACACAAGTTTAAATTATTACACTTCTCTTTCTTTATCAGTCATGTACCAAAGTTTCCTTATTCACTACAAGTGAATGAAGTGAAATTGGATAAAGTAAAATTCATGACTGTAATGAAATTAGTTAAATTCATGTGGATACAGTAAATATTGCATTTACAAACTTATGTGATCAATTAATAATTTATTTAATTGATTAATGCTTTTTTAAATTCAGGCAAAAACCTGCAGCTTTTTTATCATCCAGTCCTCTCCTCCTGTAAATAATCATCAGACTAAGTCCTTAATCTATTGTGTAATACTATTTTCCTGTTTTCCTCAGGGGAAAAAAAAAATAATTAAAAAAATAAAAAACCACAGTGTTTTGGTGTGGTTTATAAAGAAGAACAGTTAGTTGTTTGGTACAGTTAAAACTAGAGCTTGAATAGACTAAACAAAACTTTCTACCACGCCACAGGACTGAAGTCTTTTCTGAAGTGGGTGTGTTCTTTCAATTCCAGGTCCATGATAGACCAGCAAGATCAGAAGAAACTTACCAGCTGAAGACATGACCTCATGATTTGTTGAACAGCAAGAATAAAATTTGTTTTATTATTTGCAAATAAGAAATCCTGAATTCAAGATATTTTGGCCTGAGAAATTACTTTGGCATCCCTCCTAAAGCTAGATTTGTCTTTACAAAATTAAAGTTTTAGGTCCTTGAATAAAACAGGAGGTAATTTTCCAGACGAGTGGTAATTGTGTTCTTTTTTTTTTCCAAAGAAGAATGATAAACTCTAAATTTCTGAAAGAACACTTTTTCTCAGCTAAAATAATAAAGTGATAAAATGACTGAAATGTACAATAAACTATTGATAATAAAACAGAAAGGATTTTTTTGTTTGTTTTAGGTTGCTCCTCTTAAATTTCTGTTATTTCTGTAAATATTTGCATATAATAACTGCTTAAATATTTATAAAATATGTTGCTATTGCTCTCTAACTCATAGGTTCATCCAAATATTTAATTAATTGACTTTAGTAAAGTGTAATTAATCCAACTGTATCAACAACATAGACTCAGTTACTCAGTTTTAGTAGTGCTTGTAGCTCAAGCATTACTTAAACTATATGCTCAGTATAGAAGGGAAATTACTGTCCTTAAATATACATGTTCATAAAGCAACAAGTGAAATTGATCTTCTGTAGTCCAAGAACTGATTATCAATTATTATTATAAACATTCTCCTGAGTGGTGGTGTATAATAGTAGAGACTGCAAATCTTTTTCCAAGTCAGGTGTAGTGTGTAAGGTGAAGGCAATGAGTCAGTTTTCAGCTGACGTATGAACTTTGTTCCATTGAAATCATAGTACCTGTGTTCATTTAAAGGTATGTCCGCTATTTTTTTTCAGATGAATGCCACTGTTTTCTCAGTGTAATTTTCAACATGCAATTTCCATTCTTTCTTGCTATATAGTGTGGTATTAAACATTCTTCATGAAACTATAATTGAATGATAGACATTTATGGTTTTAAGTTAAAAACCTAGGCTATACAGAGAAGTCAGTGGTCCTAAGGGTCGTGATAAAGTATTTTGCTGTAGACAAGCTTAGGTCTTAATTTGTTGCTTGTTTTTTTGGTTTTTTTTTGTTTTTTTTTTTCCCCATGACTCAGAATAATATATTTTTTCTTCAGAAACTCTAAAATAGGTGTTTACACGTTAACAGGAAAAGTGCCTTAAAATGCCCCACATGTATCTATTTGCCTGTTACTGTAAAGTACGGGAAACATGTTTGTTGGGAAGAGGTAGTATGTGCTGTCTTTCACATTTATTAACAACCTTTCTCTACAAAAATGGTGCTCTAATAATGACATTTAAAAACTATTTAATGTAGTCTTGGCATTCAATTGTTTTAATCAAGTAACTTAGTTCCTTAATAAGCAAAGCTTTTTCTTTTTTACCTCATTTGTTAATTTTCAGAAGCTATATCTGTAAACTGTGTGATCTTTTGAACCCAGTAAGGGATACCACTGCAATACCATTATTTCATTAGTAAAACTGCCACTGCTTTGAAACTGTAGGGTTTTACCCCTTTGTTTAACTTTATTTCAGAGCCTTCATTAGCTGAAAAACAAACAAAAATAATATTTTGAATTGCATGGAAATTACCATCCCTATTCCCATTGCAGGCATAACAGCCACAGAAAAATGTTTGATACATTAAACAATCCTAAATTACAAATCTTTAAATGGCAGCCCCAAGACAACACCATTGCTAATGAAGCAGACTTTGAGTTAGAAGTTTTCAAAGGCTGGAAATAAACAGGATCTCTTTGAACTAAAATTCTGTTTTATCGAGGAAGACATTATGGCAAACATCTGTCTACATATTTTGTAGGCATTCATTTTATGAATCATCATTTCATATAATGGATATTTTACTATCATGTCCATAGGAATTTAAGTTGTTTGTTTCATAAAGTTCTGGTAAATTTTGTTACACAGCCATTTGTAGTGGGTTTTTTTATAGATTGGAGGCTAATCTTGATTTACAAGCTGTGCTATGAGTCAGTGAAACACTTCTGTTTCCATGCAGAGGCCAAAGGATGGATGAAAAATGCCAGGGATATGGCATAAAGGGCAATGGTCTAGATGCAGGGAGGGAATGATAAAAAATAGTTCATAATGAATGTGTCAATTCTGTGGCAATGAAGGCAGATTCTTCTGTAGCTTCGCCATTAGAAGGATGACAAGGAATACCTCTCACTCCATCAGCATTAAAATACTTTATGAAAATCTAACACAAAAAGAATGTTCTATGCTGTCTGTTTTCAGAATACTAATATGCACTAAGTACAGTTCAATAAAACAAATGCTTCTACAGGCCCTAAAAGTTAAAAAACTCAAAAAAAAAAAAAAATCAAAAGCCAAACCAAAAAACCTAAAAAATCCCAACAACAGAATAAAGTTAAAATTCAACACTTCATGTTAAAAATATTAAAATCAAATTAAGTTGTCATGAATAATATTGATATTATTCTAATTTTTTGAATCATATTTCATCTTTAATCACCTTGATTTCGTGGCACATAGACTTGCCATGAATCATGAATTACTTTAGCTTCTAAAACTTAGCAATCTCTTATTTTTTTTTTTCTTGTTTGAACTGATCTCAAATAGATCCCCAAATATTTTTAATAGGCTGACATTAGGTTAAAGAATACTGTACTAAACCAATCCTGTGTTTTAATGACCTCAGGAAGACACCATTTCTCTTGATTTTATTTGTGAAAATGAGCAAATATGCTTCTTGCTCAGAATTCATGTGTCATACAAGGAAATTCAGAAATAATTGCCTTCTACCTGTCTTTCAAATTGTTGCTGACCTGTAGTTAGGAAATGTGATGTCTGAGTTTGCATTTAAGGCCCCATCCATTAAGTGCAAATTTTCTTCCACTGATTTTCACCTACTTTGAGTCACTTCCCCCTCACACATGTAAAAGTCTCACAGCTAATCAACTTTATAATTTTCGTTTGTTTGCATGAAAAAGTTGTATATGCATATTGCAGGTAATAATTTGATACTTAAGGGAAAGGATTTTAAATAATGAGACACAAAATTAATACTCTAAGTATTATTCTATGTTTTTATTTTTTTATCATATATATATAAATATATATATATAAAAGACACTATAATAAAAAAAAAATCAAACATCCCCACAATCTCCTTGTCCTAAAAATAATTTATTTGAGAAGTAGCGATAAAGCTAGGGTAAATGATTTAGTTTTTTCACAAAAAGAAATATTTACCTAGCTGATTGAGAGTTATACTTCTTTGCCTGTCAGAGATACATGTAAAATTTTATATAGCTCCTTACCATTGTAGGAAATGCCATGAGAAATTATTACATACATAAAAATATTCCACACTAGACAACAAAAACTAGAAATCATTCAATGTGTCATTTGTTTAGCCTGGATCAGTTGGAATAGGAAGCAGAAACTCTTATGTTCCATTTTTGTCTGTCGCAGTTTAAAGTGCTTTGTAAAATAACATGTATGATTTCTACCAGTAATGAAGTACATTCTGCAGAATGATGTATTCAAAAGAAATGAAAATCAGTTTCCAGTTAAGACTAAGTGCCATCACAGACCTCCCAGAAATGCTCTCTTTGTCTTATTGATGCACTGCAGATGTTCTGTTCAGGCTGAGGGAAGAGTGGAAAATGCAGATAATTTCCCACACTGTTGTTATGTTTATTTTTACATATTCTTAAGTGCTAACACTACCTTATTATTTCCTGCATTTCCCATGGAGAAACAGAAGATGTTTTAAATGTCTCCTTTAAGAAAGGTGAGAAAAAGAAAACAAAACAAAATTTATCATAAGCAAAGAGGTTTTGTCCCTAGAGAGCTTTTACATGTTAAAAGTGACTGCTATTGCTTTTGAAGTAGAAAAGTGTGGCACTGTATTTCAGACTTCATGGTTCATATTATCTCAAAATCGTGACACAGTGCACAAAATCAGTATGAAAGGTCGTTGCAGAACTTCTGGGATTAGAATATTTACATTTACAGAATTGGTACTAGGAGTCTGCTTTGCACTGGACATGAATTCATTTTACAATATCTCCCCAGTTTTATTTCAAAAAGACTGCATGTGCTTCAGCTTTACTCTGTTCCCTGAAGTAAGCTACTCAAAATACTGTATGTCCTAAGGGGCCTCAGAAAAAATCCAGTGTGATCATAAATTGGCTTGAAAATTCTTTTCTTCATTTGAGGTCCTTGGTGATACATGGTACACGCTAAACGCCTTGTGCTTCAGAGCCAGAAACTTATCTATATCCATCTCACTGGCAAATAAACTAGATTAAATCTGTGGTGTTTGCTCAGTTATTAAAACTGAGAGGTTGGTCGAGAAGTTTTATGGGACAAAATAGGTTTAGCTATCCATACCTCCATACTATAGCATTGAAATACTCCAGCTATTCCAGATACTCGTTAATTTGGTCTAGCTGATTTTAGCCTGTTCTTTCCAAACCCAAACATTATACGGTAACTTTAAAGAAATTTTTGATACATGCAGATTAGCCAAAATGCTATTTTTTTAAGATGTTCTACCTACTTTGTACATTTTGTATTGTTCACTAATTTTTCACTTTTTCATCTAAATACCATTCCGTGGTTATCTGTCAACAGCTGATACTAAATGAGACTTTTCTCCAAAGGCAGTCTTTTCTTTTTTTATAAAAAACAAATTAAAGGGTGTCCCAGTCTCTCTGGATAGCTCTTTGCTTGGATCCAAGCAATGTCATAGTTATAGCATCCTATGATAATTTGGGTTAGAAGAGGCCTTCAAAGCTCATCTTGTTCAACCCCCCTGCAATAAGCAGGGACATCTTCAACTAGATGGGTTATGATATGGCTAGGTTTAGCATTTGCACTGGCATGGCTGTATATTCTTGACCATAGTCTATGTATGCTATTTGAACTTGTGTCAGTTTCGTTCAGCCAGTGCCAGATGGAGAGCTTAGCTATGGTTTGAAAAAACAGCATGCAGACAGAGCCAAACCACTGCTTAATGTCAGAGCTCAGCAAAGCAAAATTGGAAAATTCTTCACCAGACAAATGTAAGTATACCAATTCTCCTGCTTCTGATGTCACTCCACCATTTCCGGACATCTGACTGTCTAGATGGAGATGCTAGAAACATGGCTAATCCTTATAAATTAACCACTTGGCATATGTGCAGTACAACCAAGTGAAACTGAGCAGTGATGTGAGATGGATTAATACTTCCTACTGTTGGAAATTGTGGAAATGGCCTGCTGTTTGCTTTTATTATATTTGGGGAAAATAAAACTTTATATTTCAGATATTAATCATAGAATCATAGAATGATAGAATGGTTTTGGTTGGAAGGGATCTTAAAGCTCAACCAGTTCCAGTCCCAGAGAGGACACCTTCCACTGACCAGGTTGCTCCAAACCCCATCCAACCTGGCCTTGGGCACTGCCAGGGATGGGGCAACCACAGCTTCTCTGAGCAACCTGTGCCAGTGCCTCACTACCCCGACAGGGAAAAAATTCTGCCTAAGAGCTCATCTCAATCTCCCCTTTGTCAAGTTAAAGCCATTCTCCCTTGTCCTGTCCCTAAAGGCCCCTGTCCAACGCCCCTCTCCAGGTTTCTTTTAGCCCCTTTAAGCACTGGGTTTGCTCTAAGGTCTCCCCTTAAGGAGCCTTCTCTTCTCCAGGCTGAACCAGCCCAGCTCTCTCAGCCCGTCTCCAGAGCAGAGCTGCTCCAGCCCTTGCAGCATCTCCGTGGCCTCCTCTGGACTCGCTCCAACAGCTCCACGTCCCTGTTGTGTTGTTGCCTCAGAGCTGGACACAGGACTGCTGGGGGGTCTCCCCAGAGCACAGCAGAGGGGCAGAATCCCCTTCCTCTCAATCAGAATCCCACCTCTCAAATGTGTCAAGGTCTCTCTGGATCTCTTTCCTTCCCCCACAGGATATGTTCAGTTTAGAGAAAAGCATGACGTGCAGGACAGTGTCAGATGCCTTGTACATGTCCAAGTTGTACATGTAGGTAGATTAAATAATAATAATAAAAAAAAAAAATACTGTGAATATAACTACTTAGATTGCTTGAATTTTAAAAGGAGCAGTGAACACAGCATTTTCAGGGGAAAATTCATCTTATCCTGAAGTGAGATAATTCAGATATTTTCATTTATCATTACTTCAGTCGAGAGGGCTGGCATGAAATGCCATTTTAGCTAATACTTGTTATGCAATGGCAAAGAAAAACACAGCTCACCTCTTTCTTTTATGCTAACTTTCTTTGATCGTGCTTCCTACTTTCAATTTCACGTGTTCTGTGAAACTTCAGAATCCATTTATTAACTCAAAAGCTTTCTACAAAATCTGGGAAAAATAAAAGCCAGATGTGATATAGCAAGTTAAGACCACATCCAGATGAAAATTATTCTTAGGCTGGAAATTACATGTGCATGAGCAATGACTACCATTGGATTATCAGCTCAGGTAAATTTATAAGATTACTGTTTTTAACCAGTATTTTTGATAGTATTTACTTTTCACAGTAAAACAAAAATTAATGAAAAAATATTATTAAAAAAAATATTATCTGAGGATCTTTCAATCACTCTTTAAAATACATTCCACCATGTCCAAATTTTTAACTAAGGAGAATAGAATACATTGCAGCTATTTCCCTTGAATTTTGAGAAAACTTCAGCTCCATACAGAAACTTCTCAAGACCTTCTGTCTACAAATGTCTGGTTTCCTCCCTCAGATATAAGATGTTTCAACACAGACCTGTGAATATTTTAGTCTGTGTCATAGAATCATAGAACAGTTAGGGTTGGAAAAGACCTTAAGATCATCAAGTCCCAACCTCCCTGCCATGGGCACGGACGCCTCTCACTAAACCATGTCACCCAAGGTTATGTCCAACCTGGCCATGAACACCACCAGGGATGGAGCATTCACAGCTTCCTTGGGCAACCCATTCCAGTCCCTCCCCAGAATCCTTACAGGCCCACTTCAGATACTTGGAAGGCTGCTATGAGGTCTCCACATAGCCTTCTCTTCTCCAGGCTGAACAGCCCCAACTTTCTCAGCCTGTCTTCATATGGGAAATTCTCCAGCCCCCTGATCATCCTTGCCATCCTCTTTTGGACTTATTCCAACAGTTTCATGTCCTTTATATGTTGAGGACACCAGAACTGTACACAGTACTCCAAGGGAGGTCTCACGAGAGCAGAGTAGAGGGGCAGGATCACCTCCTTCAACCTTCTGGTCATGATCCTTTTGATGCAGCCCAGGATGCAGTTGGCTTTCTGGACTGTGAGCACACATTGAAGAAGAATCATTTGCAGTTTCTCATCAACCAACACCCTCAAGTCCTTCTCCGCAGTGCTGCTCTGAATCTGTTATGCACCCAACCTGTAGCTGTGCCTGCTATTGGCGCAGGTGTCAGACCTTGTGTTTGGTTTGGTTAAACTTCATGAAGTTGGAATCAGCCCACCTCACAAGTGTGTCAAGGTCTCTCTGAATCCCATCCCTTCCCTCCAGGCTATCAATCAAACCACACAGCTTAGTGTCATCAGCAAACTTGCTGAGGGTGCACTCAATCTCACTGTCCATGTTGCTGACAAAGACGTTGAACAAGACCAGCCCCAACACTGATCCTTGAGGGACAACAGTTGTTACTGTTTTACAACTGGAGACTGAGCCACTCACCACAACTCTTTGTGTGTGGCCATCCAGACAGCTGTTTATCCACTGAGTGGTCCATCTATCAAATTGAAAGTCTCCTTAATTTAGAAACAAGGATATTGTGCGGGACAGTGTTGAGCGCTTTGCAGATGTCCAGGTAGATGATGTCAACTGCTCTGCCCCTGTCCATCATTTCTGTAGCCCCATCACAGAAGGCCACCAAATTGGTCAGGCAATTTGTCAGTGATCTGAAGAAAACAGATCAGTTTGGTTTGAAAAAACTGGAATAAACACAAGCACTTACGGTGACTGATAGCCAAACTGGTTTACAGCTTATCACAAATGCAGTGCCAAAACATTAGCTGCCAAAACACACGAATTGTGTTTCAGGCTCAGCTGATGATTTTTATGTTGTTGCCTGTGAAATACCCTGAATCAGCAAAGCTTTCCCTCAGGCCTCCTTGTTACAACAGAGAAGTGCCAGTGGCTTATTTCCAGATGAGTATCTATATTCTGATTAGCATTTTAAGAAACATTAAAAGAGTAATATTGTTTATACTATGCTAGACTGACAGTCTATCCAGTCCAGCACTCCCTCTTCAGAAGTGACTGCTACCAGATGCCAGGATGAGGACATGGAAGAGGTCAGGTATTGTACTCTGCAGGCATTAGGTAGGTTTTTCTTCAATAAGTGAACCCAATCCATGTCCACTTTTATCATTCACAATGTATTATTTCAGTTAGATCAATAGTTTCATCTTTGAAATATCTCCTTTTTGTGTTCATTCAAATACGTTTATGCCTGGTTCCATTTGATTTTTTTTTTTCATTAAATAACATTACAAGTATCTATTAAATTAGAGTTTATTACAAAAAAGGGTCTGGTTTTATTAGTGTTCACTCTATGATACTGTAGAATAAAATTTAGAATTCAGACTGTTTTATACTCTGTACTAGAAATGTAAAAGTTAGACCTTTAGTTGTGGATTTTTGAAGCATAGGAATCTTTATTAGTTGTTTTCCTTTCATATTTTGCTTTAATTTATGATCGGTTCTTCAAACCTAAGTATAAGCTATAAAAGTAATTAATCTACAACATGTTTTGTTATTGCATTCTGTTCTTAGGCTTTATTGTCCTTGGACTATATCTTATTAAGGTTATACAAAAAGGTATTTCTCTGCTCACTTTAATACTGAACATATTACACTGAACCTATGATGTAAAACAGAAATACTCAGCCTTTCCACCCAGCAAGATCATCTTCAACTAGACTAGCCATTTGAGTGGATGACGAAAATTCATGTTTCCTTTTCATCACTTGAGGAATTTTGTGTATTATAAATCTATCTCTACAAACTGCCCACTGAGATTCAGAAGAAACCACACTGATGATGAACACTGACATGTGGAAATATTTTGGTGTCTAATCACATACGCTGTATAAACATGGGTCTGCTCAGACCTTTGATGGGTGTGAAGGTCCAGATCAAAGAAAAGACTTGAAAGACTGAGACTGTGTGTTCATGAGTGAAATGTGTCTTTAACTTTGAGCTGACGCCAGTTCTAATTCTAAGACTTTTTGATGCTATGCTAAAAGCAGCGTTTGTTATGTCTCACTGGTATGCAGTACTGCGGTTTCTTCTCAAAATAGCATATCTTCCTCTCACTACATCTTCCTTACAAAGTCAACAAGTGCATTGAATATAAACTAGCATGGATACTCCGCTGCAGCTTCCAATAATTTCACATATCTTATTTATTACCTGCTATACTGCCTGCACTGCAAAACTATGAGTTATTAGACATTAATAGCAATATTATTTAGGAAAGAGATAAAACAATGTACACTTCTTGTGCTCCATCTTTCAAAATTCCTCTAAGAATGTATAATAAATGCTTTGAATATTTTTTTATTGAGGAATAAAAAAAGAAATCTATGTTCCTGGTGATACTATGCCACCTATGCGCACGGTGCTGCTGTCTGCTCCTTGAAACAGTGTTAGTTAGAATCACACCTTCTGCCTTGCTAAATGCTACCAGAGATGATAAGCTATGCACATTAAATCCCTCAACTGAGTTTGCTTGATCAGTTTTTAAATTATCTTTCCACATCTGAATTAAAATGTGCTTATTATAAATAATAGCTCCCCTGCTTTTCTTGGAAAGCAGAGAGTATTTAAAATTTGATTAGAACAGGGTGGAAACAAGTATGGATAAGAAAGCTGCTATTTAGAAGAGATAGAATCACTGTAGATATTCAGTGAACATCATCAATAAAAGGTTAATGATGGTGCTGTTTTGCCAAAATTTTTTTGAGAAATCTGGTATCAAAGTATTACAAGCCAGCAGGTATGCTTCTCATAAGAGAAAAAAATATTTTTCTCACACAATGATCTCATTTTTAATATCTTTATTTTTGTCTTGTTTTTACTAGCCCTTTTTATATTTATATTCCATAAAAGTTTTTTACCGGGTTTAGTAAAAAAATTACTAAGAACTGCATCCTAGAAGTTTTCTAGCAGAGATTATGATTCTATGTTTTAGGAAAGATCAACAATCTGGTAAATCACAGAATTATGGCATGGTTCGGGTTGGGAAGGACCTTAAACTCATACAGTTCCAATCCCCTGCCATGGGCAGGGACTCCACCCACTAGACTAGGTTGCTTCAAGCCAAGTCCAACCTGGCCTTGAGCACTGCCAGGGATGGGGCAGCCACAGCTTCTCTCAGCAACCTGTGCCAGGGCCTCACCACCCTCACAAGGAAGAACTGACAAGGACTCATTTGAATCTCTCCTGTCAGGTTAAAGCCACTCTCCCTTGTCCTGTCCTTATAGGCCCTTGTCCAAAGTCCCTCTCCAGGTTTCTTTTAGCCCCTCTAGGCACCGGGAGCTGCTCTAAGGTCTCCCCTTAAGGAGCCTTCTCTTCTCCAGGCTGAACCAGCCCAGCTCTCTCAGCCCGTCTCCAGAGCAGAGCTGCTCCAGCCCTTGCAGCATCTCCGTGGCCTCCTCTGGACTCGCTCCAACAGCTCCACGTCCCTGTTGTGTTGTTGCCTCAGAGCTGGACACAGGACTGCTGGGGGGTCTCCCCAGAGCACAGCAGAGGGGCAGAATCCCCTTCTTCGACCTGCTGCTCATGCTCTGGGGATGCTGCCCAGCACAAGGGGGTGTTCTGGGCTCAAGTGCACACTGAGGCTGGGTCATGGGGAGCTTCTAGTTACCCAACACCCCCAAGTCCTTCTCTGCAGGACTGCTCTGAACTCTTATCCACCCAACCTGTAGCTGTGCCTGGGATTGCCCCAACCCAGGTGTAGGACCTTGCACTTGGCCTTGATGAACTTCATGAGGTTTGCATGGTCACAATTCTCAAGTGTGTCAAGGTGCCTCTGGATCCCTTCCCTTCCCTCCAACATGTCGACCATACCACATAGGTTATATGAAATACGCTTTTAATTTTCTCCTGTTCTTAGTGACAGCTGGCCAACCCCAGGAAGCAAAAGTTTTGTCTCATCCAGTAAGCCAGTGTGATTGTCCTGGGTTTAGCAGTATCAGTCACTTTTTCCTCCTTCTAAGTAGCTGGTGCAGTGCTGTGTTTTGACTTCCATCCTGGGAACAGAGCTGATAACACCGATTGTTTTTAATTGTTGCTAAGTAATGTTTACCCTGACTGGGGACTTTGTGAGTCTCATGCTCTGCCAGGGATGAGGGGAGGCTGGAAGGAAACAGAGACAGGAACCTGACCCAAACTAGCCAAAGAGGTATTCCATACCACATCACGTCATGCCCAGGGAGGTAACTGGGAGTCACCTGGAGGGGCACGGGTTCTCTCTGGGGGGGGGTCGAACTCATTTGGCTGTGGTATTGTATTCTCTTCCGTTGTCATTTTCTCTTATTATTATTATTATTAGCAGTAGTGGTTTGTGTTATACCTTAGTTACTGGGCTGTTCTTATCTCAACCCATGGGAGTTACATTATCTCGATTCTCCTCCCCATCCCTCTGGGAGCTGGGGGGGTGTGGGGGAGGGGGTGTGGGAAAGAAAGAAAGAGGGAGAAGGTGGGGGGGGGGGAGGGGGGAGTGAGTGAGTGAGCTGTGTGGCTCTGTTTAAACCACGATAGTGTTTTGAGAACACACGTGGTTTATATGGTGATAAAGTAGGATCTCTACATTTTGCTTGAAAAGAACCCCAACAGGGAGCTATAGACAAGGCAATAAACATGATCAAACAAGAATAAAATTCAGCCATTCACCTTATAACCTGTCTTTTCTAAAACTACAATGTTTTCCTAAAATATTCTGTCACCAACTTCAGAATTTTTTTTCTGAATGCGTTTATTTTTTTATAGTGCATATGTACATAAAAATATATTAAAACAAGTGTAAGGCTATGGCTGTAGATCAAGTCACTCTTTAATTTGAATAGGTTGTATTTACTGTTATGGATACATTTATTTCAAAATAGACATGTGTTATTATATTCAAAGAGGAAAAGAACACTCATATTTGTATATACACAAAAGTAGCTTATGGGGATATATAAAAATTAAAAGTTTAATGAAATACATCTTACCTTTAGCATTAAGCAAGACATTGAAGGAAAATTTAAACTGATTCCTGAGGAATGGAGGAAATTCAGTCTATCTGTCAACAGCTTTCTATATGCTTCATGGAAATTATGGTGCAAAAAAATGCATCTTAAAACAATGATGTCTTGGCATCAGATTACTCTCTATTGATTGTTTTTCATATTAATATTACCAATATTGATATATGCTGGTTTTGCTTAAGTTTTGCTTTAAAATTTAACATTTAATTCTTTTTTAAAGGTTACTATTAAGCACTTTTTTATTATTTTGTTTTAAAAGTTCACTACAGTAAAACCTGCCAAGTGTAGACTGGCCTTTTTCTTATTTTCACTTTTTCCCTGGAGGAAAGTTAAATATTTTTATCCTGTACTAAACTGTATTGGAAGAGCTGGTATCAGATAGATAGATCTGTTAGGGTTATGTAAAGCAATGTTGCTCTGCTCATATATTCGGTGAAATGCATTTAAGTGACAGACACTTCACAGTGACCAACCGTTCTAAAGGATCTATTCTTACACATATAGCAACATTCCTTGAGGCTTGTATGTGACTCTTACCTTCTAAAGTTTCTAAAGCAAAGTTTTATTGACTATATAATATTTGTCACCATTCACTCAGAACCAAATTGAATCTGCATTTGTGTCCTGTATATGACATATCATACAATTGAGCTGCTTGACAGTGCCTTTAACCTGATGCTATGCTAGACTGCAGCCTCACCTTCAGGGGGGTTGTACATGTCACTATTACTTTGAATGCTACTAGCTGCAACTGTTATTTATTGCCTGGAAATCAAAGCTTGTTGGACATGACTCTATAAGTTCAGTAATATTTCCTGACATACCGTAAGAAAATACCAAAGCACTGTAGTGTATATTGTATAAACTGCATATATCTGTGAGTTGTTCAGTCTAATGCACGTATATATGACTTAGACAACTCTGTGGCTCCTTCAGCAGCACATCAGATCACCAAGCAGCTATGCTAGGGTACACTGTCTGTATTTGCCTTTTACATGCCCCTTAGACATGCAACTGTCACAGAAGAACCCCCATTGCAATCTTATGTTCTGCTAAATGATAAAATGAATAAGGGATAAATGGATATAGCTGTGTAAATATGGATAATTGAAAAATCCTGCCTGAAGATTTTAAGAGAATCCGTTAATCTTTTGTTACTTTTATCCGTTAGTACAACAAGCAAATACATTTGGCATGATATGACCATTTCCATGCCTTTAAATTTTATTATTGATTAAACATTTTCAAGTATTTATTATATATATTCTTCCTTAAGTTATGGAAAATTAAAAAAAAAATAATAATTAAAGTATGCATTTCTGTCATTGTGAATCTTCCCACCAGTAACCTTGTTTATATTCTCTCTCATACCTGAAGAAATAAAAAAGCCTGTGTATAGGTTACCAAATGGGAAACAGTGAAGTGTTGAAGAGAAAGTACATCGCTCCTGAATAGTTAACAAAGATATTTTTAGGACAGGTAGTGGCTGGGGAAAATTACAGTTATAGATAAAATACTGACATTGTTGAAAGGGCTTAGTGTGCTCCTTATATTTCTACTGTCCAAAGCCCACCCAGGCAGCATTATGATAATGGTTATACTAACTGGATCCTCTCATTTCGTGAGGATGTATTTTGCATTGGTCATATATCAAATACTGTCATAATAAGTTCATGATAGTAATGATAGTGTTTGAACACCTCCTATATTTGCCGCATTAACAATGACAAACTGACAGAGTGTTTGAACACCTCCTATATTTGCCACATTAACAATGACAAACTGACAGCTTTTGGCTTTGATCTATTTTCAGATTATTAAAAAGTGCAGATTTTTAAGAGAGAGAGGAGAGAGAAGCAGAGAGCAAACAAGAAATAATGGGCCATTTTTGCTTCCCAATGAAATATACCCATCAATCTCCATCATCTTTTGTGAAATTGTGTAACATTATAGACATTGTTTCTTCTGGTCATAAAAGTTCAGCTTAGACAAGCTATTCTACTCTGTCTTTGAACATGAAAGGAAATCTGTCACAATCTTTCTACTTTGAAGTTAGGTCACAGAAAACAAGTTTTAGAGCTGGTGGAGGTAAGTTGTTTCCTTCTTATAGAAATTGTTTTATTTAAGGAAATATTAAAGCTCAGTGTATATATATGTATATGCATACACACACATAAACATATATGTATAATGTCAGAGAAATATATATATCTCAAGAAATGGAGCTTAAACCAGATTATATATAAAAAAAAAACAATCAAACAAAACCCTAAAAAAAACAACGAAACGACCAAACAAAAAAAAAACCCAACCCAACCAAACCAAAAAAACTCTGGATAAACATACCTCTATATTTAACAGATAATGCTTATACTCAATTATCTGATAATCATTTAATTCTGAATTAACACTGAATGAAAGACCAAGTTATTATAAACCATTTGTTCAAACTTCCAAATTTACTTTGTATGGTTTTGGTTATTTGTGCATATTCATCTATTCCAATAAGAATTTTATCTCATTTCAATTGCCTTCGAGCCATTTTAGAAAGGAGACCATTCCAAGAGAATTATGTATCCTAGAATGTATTGTCTTGAAAGGTGGAATTTATAAACAGATTTTAAAGGACCTTCATGTGAGATCTGAAATGCTAATAGGTGAAGAAACTTAAAGATTTCTGAGATGCAGCCTTGCAATTGCTGCTTTTGGACTTATGACTCTTTTTTTTTTTTTTTTCTTAAAGGCATTTTAAAGTGCAACTCATGAAACACAGGCAGTATAAACCTTGCCTAGAGTCACAGTATGCATGAGTACAGTAAATTGTCACAGTATGCATGAGTACAGTAAAGTAGTCACATTTCTTATGTTAGGCTACTTGCTCAGCAAATAAGGACATCTGATTATCCCTTTAAATATCACAGAACCATAGAATCACAGACTGGTTTGTGTTGGAAAGGATTTTAAGATGATCCTGTCCCAACCACCTCCCACAGGCAGGGGTACTTTCCACTGGACCATGCTGCTCCAGGCCCCATCTAACCTGGCCTTGAACACTGCCAGGGATGGGACAGCCACTACTTCTGTGGGCAACCTGTGCCAGGGCCTCACCACTCTCACAGTAAGGATTTTCTTCATTGTATCTAACCTAAATCTCCCTGTGGCTCATATGTAATTATTCGGAAGTATAAATCAACAGGGCAGTATTTTCTTATAAATCTACCTGCATTTCTTATAACCTAGAATGAAATGGGGGAAAATATATGAATAGTAATGTTCTTAAGGGTTTAAAAATTATGTCAAAATGAGAACTAAAATGGAAAAAAAAATCTTTACTTGATTATAGTAATTTTTTAATAATATTTATTATGCATTTCCCAAGTTTATAGGATTTTTATGGCTATAAAAATTATAGGAGAGGACTGCCCAACAAGGCACTACAGCTGGGTTTTGTGGTTGTTCTCCTTAGGGATCAAAAGAAAGATTAAATAAATTTTTAACCCTTAGCTATTTAGAAGGTCTTTTTTGACTTTACTAGATTAGGAAACATTATTTCAGTTTTCCCTTCTGCTCTGCAAGAGCTAATGATCTTTTGAATGATTTCGCCAGCAAGAGCTTTATTAAAAAAGACCCCCAAAAAAACAGAAAACCAACAGGAAAATGGAACTGATTTATTTTATTCTTCCTGAGGGTAGAAGTAAATATGTTTAGGGATGTTTTGAAAATGCCTATTTTTAAACTGGAAACCACATGGGTAATATTTCTGTGATGGAACACCTGAAGACATATATTGTGTCATGCTGAACCAATTAGGTGCACAGCAAAAGGACATTTCTCATCTTCACAAACTGTCTGCAATTTGTGCTTTCTCAATTCTGCATGAAACATTTTATGTTTCCAAGGTTTCACCTTAAAATTGGCATGTTTAAACCTTTACTTGGCAGTTTCACATAGTACCCAAAGTATTAAAAAAAACATATGTGCAATTTGTTATTCTACCTTCAGATATATTGAAGGAATCATCTCAGTGACTGTTTTACAACATACATTTCCAGTTCCAATTCTAATTCATATGGTGTACTTATGGTAAAAGAGAAGTGTAATTATCAAAGAACACTGCATCCTTCTTTTCTTATTTCTACTGTGATGGGTATAAGATGCTCGTGTTTTAATATATTGCAGGGATATAAGCAATGGAATTATCGAATATTGCTTTACCTTGGCATTATCTACAGGTATGACCGTACCTTCAGTAGAGTCCTGACCATGAAATCAGTCTGTGACACTAGCTGCTGAATCATGATACCTCTTTCTGTTACTCACACTTTGATTAAATAACAGATGCATGTAATGGTAGACTGGTACACACTTGCTATTTTTTCCCTTTTTATTTTTTTTTTCCTGGAAAGCTCTACAAATTACTGTCATTAATTGCTTAGCAGGTAAGAATTTCATTCTAAATGATCATTGTTCAGAGCAGTGCAACAGAGTAGGGGATTCACATATTTCCCAGAAAAGTAGCTTCCCTCTTCACAAATTTTGTTCTGTCAGTTTTCCTTCTTATGTCTGTTGCAGCTTTAATGATGGTGTATACTCACTAAAGAATTTCTTATTTTTTGGTGGCAAATTAAACAGCTGGCTCTGCTGGCTTAACACAAATATTGCCTTTAATGTTATTTTGAAGAGACAAGAGTATAATTTCTGGAAGTGAACATGCTGTACTAAAAAAAGCTAAACAAAGTAGTGGAGTAGCAGGCACATGGCAACTGTGATGCCTCACTTGCACACTGTTATTCCTCTCAGGGAGCTGTTTACAGCCTACAGAATAAACTGTAGCTGGATAAGCTTGGAATTAATACCAGGCGCTTGAGATGGGTAAGAAAATACTTAAAGAGGAGTGCCCTGGATTGTGTTTGAGGAATCCACTTCGAACTGATGGTGGTGTTCAACAGGTAAAGTAATCCCCAGAAGCTGCAGTCTGATAATGTGCCTTATGCAAGGAATGACATTCTCCCTGGCATTTTCATGTGTGAAACACGAGTCTTAGGTAAGCCTTGCCCAGTCACTTACAACTGTTAATGAAGAACGAATTTTTTTAGCTATCCACTCATGTCACAGAGCTGAATTTGGACCTGTGAATTAGAGGAATGCCCTTATTGTATTCTCCCCATATATATAGCTAATACTGCCCTATCCAATTTCTCATGAAGTGAATAGGAATCCAGGTTTCTGTGTAGTCTGCCTTATTCAGTGGAAAAGCAATTTAAATGATATTTTCCATGACAGTCTTTCTCCAGGGGAAGGCTTATATGAGTAAAAGAGAGAGTATCATCCATTATGTACAAATTTTGTACGACTCTCTGAAAAGTTCTGTACGCTAATCCATATCTTTAATTCATAGAACTTTCTTAAGAGAGCACATTCAAAAAGTGTCCTTAGGATCCTTAAATAGTTTAAGTATGAAGGCAACAGTTAGTCTAAGCAATAATTTAGCATACTTTGACAACTGAAATGATTAAGTAAAAATGATCCCAACTGCATCTAGTGGAAACATTTTGAGTTTTTGGCTAGTCTTCTAAATTTGTAGAAAGAAGGTCTACAAACCTAACTGTGTTCGTATACCCTAACTTTGACAAGTAAAACAAATAATCTTATTATAGCTGCCTCACTTGCATTGTTAACAAAGTACACATTCTAACTTGAGCCATAGTTCCTGCAAGCAATGAGAAGCAAGGAACTGAGTTTTCTTGTATAAGTATTCCAGAATATGATGCCAAAATAAAATGTGGGATTTTAATTTGAGTCTAAAAAAAAGTCTTCATTATATTTAAAAGACATTCATATTGAAGATGTATTTCAAATGTTTGATGCTCTTTAATTATCAAATTTATTTACAACATCTACATTATGGTCCTTGTTGAAGAAAACTATAGCCTAGATAAAAGTAATGTCAGGATGACTAGAATAAATGAATTGATTTGTCATTCATGGAATGAATCATTTAAGTCAAGACAGAAATGTGATCAATTTGCATTTGATACTTTAATATAATCCTAATTATTCTGAAACTAAATAATTGCATTGTCATCTAAACAAAAAATGGCTGCTGGAATAGTGACATAATTGTGATATTGTCATTTGATGACAAGCGCATTCCTTGGTACTCTCTAATCAAAAGGACTTGCAAAGGTCAGGAAATGCATGCAATCAAGTCCTTTAGTGATGAGGTATACCATATGAAGACTTTGACGGGAATTAGTTTTCCACAGATTGTAGTTTCTTGCACCTAATGGACCTGGTAATCAAGAATATTTAGATATTCAACGGCCCATTTTTGCTTTCAAATGAATAAACCCTCAAATTACAGAAAAGTTTTTGGTGGACTGTAGGAGCCAGCATGGTTATGGTGTTAGTGACAAGTCATTTTACTGTTGATATCTATTCTGTATTTTATGTGCTGTTCCAAGGACTACTTGTATACTGGATTCATAGATACAATTTCCAAAATATTTTGTCAAGATGAAGATGGATAGAAACAAACAGAAGGAACAAACAGAAAAATGTTGTAAGTGATCTAGATAGTGATCTACAGCTGCACAGTGTTAGAATAAGAAACTTGACAAAAATCCAAATTGGTACAGCATGTTAAAAAAAAATAAAAATTAAAAACTGGGGAAAGCCAAAAGTACAGAAGAAAGTAAATAGTTTTCAATACTCCATTTTGAGACTCACAAGAAACTGAATGATGAGCAAGGCGGATGCCACTTAATAATGGTAAAGACACTAAGCTTTGGTACAGAACCCTTAGAAAGCTAAGGCCTGTCTGAGAAATTAACTTAGAATACATGTCATAGACATTTATGTAAGAATAAGAAATCAGTGCCAGGATTCTTCTGTCAAGGCTGTTTACACTACAGCTCTACAAAGAATCAAGAGACAAAAAGAGGTGGAACAACACTACACAGTCAGATCAATCTGTCAGCAGCAATACTAGTATTTTAAAACTTAACAAAAACATGAAGCCTGAAAGTAGACTGTAATGTAACACAACGATGAGAGAGTTCCCATCAGGTTCAAGGTTCAAACTTTCTCAGCTGGAAAACCAAAAATGTATTTTGACTGCTATAATTTTTAATATCAACCTCAGATCTTCTTGTGCACTAACTGAAGACAATGGTAAAACATCATGGTTTATTTTTTGATAAAATGAGGGCTATTCTACTTTTTCCTGCTACAATTACGAACTAAAGTAATAAAAATTACTTTTGTTTGTTTTGTTTGCTTTGTTTCTTTTTTCTTGTTTGTTTGTGGTTTTGTTTTTTTGTTTTGTTTGCTTTTTGTTTTGGGTTTCAGGGTTTGTTTTTTTTTCTTCATTAGAGCAACTGAATGCATTAAAATAAGGAAGACAGGTTGAATTACTGATCTCAAATTATTTGAATATGCAAATACCTGGAGTCTGCAAGGAAATATTTCCTCTCTAGCACTGGCTTTGAACTGGGGCTAAACTGCAGATGTCCTAAACTTCTGAAAAATATTTATGCAGTCCCTTTTGAACATTCTAGGCATCGTTCTTTCTAAATTTGTTCTTGGTAGTTTAGAAACTTACATCACTCCAAATTGTCTTGGCAAGCAAGAGACTACAGAAGGACAACTTCTTGCTGAAATCCTCTCTCTGCACCACATTTTCCTTCAGAATTCTGAGAGTGTTTGTGCGCTCTGAAAAATCTGCTCATGTACATTTATTTCCAACATTAAAAGCCCTTCTGAATTGATATTTAGCTCCCATAACGGTATTTTTCAAAGATCATAGTGTGAATTGAACATAATCATATTTTTCATGGCATTACATAACTTCAATTTCAAACCTTGTGGCTTCCCTAATTCCTGAGCCATGCAAATTACTAAGTGAAATTAATTCTTCCATGACCTAGCTGCTGAAATTGAAATCAATGTTTTTGCGTCAGCCTTTAGCTTTCTAAAATAAAGAACTTATGGTTCATTTGTTACTTTACCACTAGAAGCTTGATTTTCAGGCTAGATATCTGAAGCCAATCCCAGAAAAGCCAAACAGGAAGAATAACATTAGTATTAACACTTTGAACTTGCACTCAGAGGTAGTCAGTGGCTTGAGCTTGGAAGGGATGTCTGGAAGAATTTTCTTTGTTTATTCATTCATTCATTCATTCATTCATTCATTCATTCATTCATTCATTCATTCATTCATTCATTCATTCATTCCTAGGAGCAGCAGTTTAGAAACATAGTGCTTACATTGTCCTCCCATAATAATCTTTTTTAAATGTTATTTTTTATTACCCTCTGCTCATCTTTTTGTGAAAAATAATATCCTCCATAACAGCAAAACCGTATCTGATATTGGCATACTCTTCATAGCTATGCATGCATTGACATTACAATAAATTTTACAATACTTTGTGCAATTGGAGATAAAAACTTGTGAAAACTTCTACTTCCCCCACTTGTATTTTGTGGAATAAATGGTAGGAAGTACAGGAATAGAACTGGGAAACCATGTCCTTAAGTGAGTTCACAGCAGGACCAAACTAGGGGAGCAGTAGGTTTGTTCTTGTCCAGTCCATCTATAGCTGCCTTACTATGACTGCTGAAGCTGCTGGGATCAATAAAGCCTTCTGGAGAAAAGGGATTTGTGAGGGAAAGCTGTTTTCTACAAAGGGATAAGATTCTTTACTGTGAGCCTGGTTAGGAAGTGAAACATTAGCCTTCGCCTTCTTAGCTAAGGGCTTTACCACCTGTCTTCTTACGATCAGGCAAATGTACTCAATATTACCACCAAAACCTCTAAAAGAAGCCTTCCCTAATGCATTGTGACTTGTACAAGGATTGAATATGAATGTTTTTCTCATCTTCAATAGACTGACTAGCAGTGAATCATCTCAAAGGCACAGCCCTCTCTAGTAGAACTGGGGTTGAAAGAGTTGGTTTAAATTTCCCCACCAGAGGAAACTGTTTGAATATCTCATTCCAACCTTTCTTAGATTCTTCTCAGAACTGAAACATTTCAAGACCTGAAGCCCCTTGCTGTGGTAGCATTCACATCAACTTTATACAAGCATACCTTTTGTTTTTAATTAAAAAAAAAAAAAGGAAAATTAAAAACAAGAAAAAGTAGTGGATCCTCTAACTAAACCGAATTGAGATTTTGTGACATTACATGAAACTACTATGGCAAAGGAGATTTGTTAGAGTACAACTTGATTTAATTTCACATTGCAGGAGGCTAAGAAATGGAACTAAATATAGAAGAGCTGTATGGACGAGCATTGCTGATAAAAGTACAAGCTTCATAAACCTTCAGATTGTGTCTAGAAATGTTTAACCAGCTGAAGTCAACCAACTTGAGACTGTATTGAGGACTTCATTTAGAGAGAAGTTGAGAACTTGGAGTGATGTCTGGTTTTATATGAATGCCAGAGTCAACATTTTAAAGTTGGTTTGGCAACAAATTGTTAGTCAATGTACTGCAACAGCAATAAAACAGGGAAGGATTTTTTTTTGAAAACAAGTCCATCCATATACCCTGCCTTCAGCATTAATACCTATGCTGGTTTCACTGTGGGATTGTCACAGGAAAGTTAATCAACCAGAAAGTCCTCCAGATAACACATTTGGAAATATACACTGTGAAAGTTTAGCTGCATGAAGCTAGATTAAGATGCCTCAAGTTTTGTAGCATGTTCACAAAGGCCAAAAGGAGCAAAGGTCTAGGACTATGTTCTTACATATGAGAAAATATAAACAGACCTCTACCATTCTCCCAAGCAAGAGGAGCCTCTTACCAGCAGGAAATTTTTCATTTTGCTCTTGAAAATGTCATTACAGGGACTATGTTAAGCATCACAGAATGGCCCCAGCAGCCTGCAACTCTAAGAACAGTCCTTTATAAGTAAAAATGAGAAGCACATATGGGAGAGAAGGTCTTCCACGCCCGGCAGCACTTTTAAAGATAAACTAGATTCTGAGACATCTATAATTTGCAAATTTCCGTTCAAGTTTATTGGTGAACTTATGTGTAGGAAGCATAAAACGCATCTTCTGCCCTTACAAGTGTGGTAGAATTGTTAGAGTTTTGTATGGTAAAGAGTGGCCCTAAATGCATTTAGAAAAAGTCATATTAATCCCTAGAAGGGGAACTGCAGGTAGGAAGAGGAGGGATAAACCAAAACCAAAACCAAGTCATTTTAGCAAAAAACATCACTTGTCTGTTTTCTATTGGGCAAACTAATTGTGTCTATTAAATATCTACAAAGTTTGCATCTATAAAAGTAACTGCTATTACTGACCACCCTCTGCTGCTTTGAAACCCTAGTGTGCAGTGGTGCCTTTAGAAAATCTCCCAAATATCTTACTGCTTTCTTCTTGCTAACCTCTTAAGCAGATCTTTTAAACACAGTTTCAGAGGAATGTAAACAGTAGTATATCAAAGGATTGGAGAAGACTGTACTGCACATAAAACACAGCTTGGAACTGACAAAGAGAAAAATTGGAAACAGTGATTCTCTGAGGCAAATAATTTCAACTCATGTTGTTTTCTACCCCTGCAAGTTCTCATTTGGTAAGAAGTCAAACAAGCTAATCTAACAGATGTCTGTGTCACTGATTTAAAGTCAAAGGTAGGACACTTTCAATATCCATCTAATTCAAACAAGGGAGGTTTCTCCTGATAGGCACAAAATAGCACTGTACCAATACCTTCCATCTAAACAGCAAGGTCAGTAATTATTGTTCGTACACAGGACTGACTTGTGTGGTTTTGAGTAACTGAGTGATTACCGCCCTAAGCAAAACATTCCTCTAACAGGTAGAACCTACAGTTGAAATATTTTCTGTTCTACACACCCAATGGAGACAATAAGAGAAAATTAATGTTGACTAACCACTGGGTTATCATTCATCTAGCCATCTTTCAAAGGTCATGTAGGATAAAATGGTGTTCATGATTCAGAAATTCAAGTCTGTTACACAAGGGCATGCTAACCTAAGTCTATCTTAGCTATGGTTATGAAAAGAAACCATATATATTTGTGTCACATGGCAGCAGTTTAAATAAGGCTGACTGTCCAGGATCTGGCAAAACCTTTCTCTGCTGGCTTTCTATTAAATAACATAGTGCTTAAGAAAATCTTTTAGGATGTAAATCAAATATAACAGCATGCCCTTGTGACTCTGTAGCTTGAAAACATAGCTCTAAGGAAATTGTTCATGTTCATTTTGAAACGCTAAGATTTAAAACTAAGGATAAGAATCTAAATAAGAACATTCTACATATTTACTTTCTTGATTAAGGCACACAGGGAAGAAGAAAGATAGCTTTGTCACAAAGAGAAGAGGAACATTTGATTTTCACATTAGAGTTAGACATGGCCAAAACAGGCATTCTGGTTAGAAAGCGAAATCACCACTTGCTTTCCTTTATTCTTTCTCCCCTGGACACACTGGAAGTCTTGAATCTTCTTTTGATTGTATCCTTGGTATTTTATTTATTTTTCTTAGCAGTATTTATTTAAGCTTTACTTTTGTTAATGCATTTCTTTAAAGGAAGTTATAAAAGATATCCTATTAGAGAGATGAATTTGCGCCCTCGTATAAACCTATACAGACGGCACACATACAGCTATCATCATCAATCACACTAAATAACACAAAATCCTTATCTTCATACCTAGTCTTGAGGGAACATTAGTCTTGACAGAATTCACTGCAGAGGTTGTTAATAAGAACCCACTTGTGCCACATATATAGGGAATGAGGTGCCTATAAAGGTTATCATGAAGGTCTGAACATTCATCTGTTTAACTAAGCAGCAAGAAATATGTGTCCCAGTCCAGTGGAATAGTGTTGTGGTTTAAGCCCAGTCGGTAACTCAGTACCATGCAGCCATTTGCTCACTTCCCCCACCCCTTCCTCCCCTCCTCTCCCAGACAGATGGGCAGGAGGATCGAAAGAATGTATCTCCCACGGGCTGAGATAAGAACAGTCCAGTAACTAAGGTGTAACACAAATCACTACTGCTGCCACCAATAATAATAATGATGAGGGAAATAACAAGGGAAGAGAATACAACAGCTCACCACCCACTGACTGATACCCAGCCAGACCCGAGCAGTGATCTCCCCCTTCTGGGTAACTCCCCCCAGTTTACATACTGAGCATGATGTGCCGTGGTATGGAATACCTCTTTGGCTAGTTTAGGTCAGGTGTCCTGTCTCTGCTTCCTCCCGGCTTCCCCTCCTCCCTGGCAGAGCATGAGGCTCAGAAAGTCCTTGGTCAGAGTAAACATCACTGAGCAGCAACTAAAAACACCGGTGTTATCAACGCTGTTCTCAGGCTGAAAGTCAAAACCACAGCACTGCACCAGCTACTAAGAAGGAGAAAAATGACTGCTACTGCTGAACCCAGGACAAACAGACAAACTTTAATGCATTAATACAGGCTTTGGAACCTCTTTTTTTTTTTTTTTTTTTTTTTTCTCCTCCCAGTTTAGGGAGGAACAGGCAAGAACTCTCTCTTTTACACTCACAGTTTCCAAACTTTCAAAGTGCGAAGCAGTCACAAGGCATCCCAGTGGTGAAAAGTTCATATATGAGCCCCCTTCTATCATGACAAGGCCAAATCTGCACCTTTTGCTTTGCAATGATGAACACATTGACCAGGCACAGTAAGCACTTTCCCTTTTCTGTATAAGCCTTTCAGATGACCACTTTAGCACAGGTGCCTATGTCTTGTAGTAGTATGTATCCATGGTTGAGATCAGGAGTTTCCAACATTAAGTTGCAGCATAAGCAGGGGTTTGACCATCTAATTTTTTAATTCATGTGTCTTTGCACTTCCAGCAGTTTCATGGATCTAGCTGTTGCTGCCTTAAACATGGTATTCTGAGACAAGGGGGGCACAAAATCACAAAATATATAAACCTTTAGAATCAGTTTTAAGTAATGTTAAGTTCGATGTTTTTTTAAGTAATGTTAAGTTAGATTTTTTTTAACAGTAGCAATGGAAAATTACTGAGGTGCATGATACCTGCAGCTACAAAACATAGTGAGAAATCTTGTACAACATAAATTGTTACAGTTGACATAGTTTTAAGAAAAACAGTCTGAAGAACAGGACACAGGGATAAGGAGTATCTGGGAATGGCAGGTGTCCAGGATGGGCTACAGTTAAACCAATTGATAAGTAGGAGGGCAGGAGGATTATTATGTCTCTGGTGCTAATGAACCAATTAAGCTGGTATAAGCATCTATTGTGTGTGCTTCAAAGGCTGCCAGAAGTGATGAAGATTGTTGGAAGAAGTAAACGACCCTCAGAGACCACCACCACAATTCTGTACTCATGCGGGGAACTTTCTGGAAAACGATGTAATGTATGTATGCCCAGGGACTATATAAGGATGGCTTGCGTAGCAATACAGAGACACAAGTTAGGAGGAGATATCCCCCATGCCTCCCGGCGCCGCAATAAAGAATACCTGCTTGTCAGCTTGAAAACTTTGTTGGCAAGTTTGTTCCTGGAGTATTCTCTGAATCAATTCCCTCTCAAATATACAAACTAATGCACCTACTTTTTTTTGTTTAAAGGTACAATTATGTTATTTCATAATAAATTTATTAGATTGTCAGTCACTACCAAATTTTAAAGAATTTTCAGCTTTTATGTTATACAGTTCTTTATGCTATACCAATATATTGTTGTCCAGTGGGGATATTTTCATGGAATTTATTTTCCTTGATTGTAAAGCTTAGAGTTTCTGCAGGGTTTGTTTGCTTGGGTTTTTTCTCCATTTTACAGTAGTGAAGATGCTGGATATTAGTTAATACTATCTGGAAACTGTAAAATTGTAAAGTTGCTTTTAACAGTAGAAAAGGAGGCTGGCTGTCTTTTCAGCAGTGGGCATCCTCATTTATTAAAAACCACTGACTTCTATGGGCAAATACAAAAAATTTCTAACACTGTATATGGAACAGAGAAACAATGTATGACTAACTCAGGCATTGCATATCTCTAATGCTTTTCTCTTTTTCTTTATATGAACTTTAATGTGTTTATATTCTTTCTTTAATCTATGGCATATATAAAATCTAAAAAAAAAGTAATTAAAAGAAAATAATCTTTAAAGAGTAAGAAAGAAAAAAGAAGTCTGCATGACCTTTAAAGATGTTTCTGCCTCAGATGCTGAACAACAAAATGTTCTTGTAATCTTATATATTCATAGGGCCTGAGGCAGTTCCAGTACAGATTTTTCTGTACTGTGCTTTTCTAAAAATTAGTAATTGAGGGCTGTTGCAGTGTACAAAGTCCAAGTAATTTAACATTTTCTGTAAATGTCACTAAAAAGTTATTCAGTTTCAGCAGGTTGCAAGGTCTTTTATACACCATCTAGCCTAAAATGATGATGTTACAAGAAACAAAGAGGAAAAGTAACAGAAATGTTCTAAAATGGAGGAAAGCTGCTTTGACATATATTTGCATAGCAGTGTTGTCAAATATTAATAATATGAAACCAGTTGCTGTTTGCTATAGTGACACTAGCTACTGGGTATGAGAGTAGGAGTAACTGAGGTTGTAGTCACTTATCTAACTATGTCACTTAAGCATAATTTAAGCTTTGTGAGACTGGTGAGAAGAATAATTAGATAAACCAGAAATTTGTCTTCACCGCTTGAACAGACAATTAACCAAGCTTCCAGAAAAAATATAAAACATCAAAAGTGTATTATGTGATTGAGAACAGAAAAAGGAAAATAAAAAAGTAGTATCAACATTATTAAAACAGAAGCAGAATGGAAAGACAGTGTTTACAAGTATAGTTTATGTAGTTGTGCAATAGATATTTTTGTAGGAAACACATACAACTAGGTCTGGGATATTAATTTCCTGGATAAAGATTCATCAGGAGTTTCCTTTAAACTGGAGCTGGGAACAGGTGAGGAATTGAGCTTTCAGAGGCAGGTGTTGTGGTATACCTTCAGTAATTTCCCCATTGCTTACTATGACATTGCACTTTTCAAGACATATTTAATTGCAGGAATTATTAGAAATTCAGATACAGTGAAGCCTACTCCCAAGCATGACAGATGCCTGGTTTCATAGCTGACTAGCGTGCTGAAGGGTATTATCTTCTGTCATACCTTGTGCAGCAAATTCGTTACCCTGTAGCCTGGTTTCCATGACAAGGAAGCCTCCATGTACCATCCATATGGACCCATAGCAACTTTCAGCATATTTCTCCTTTCTACAGTGATTTGCCCAGGACCTAGGCATTTTCACACATATTTTCCCAGCAGGAAAATTTAGTAGAGGCTTCAATATCTTCATATTTCTGAGAATAAAGCCCTGGAGGGCAGGGGGGCCCAAGACTGTTGGTTTATATTCAAGGATCACCTGCTGCAAGCTCAGGAGTGCTGCATCCCAACTAGAAGGAAGTGCAGCAGGAGGGCCAGGAGACCTCCTTGGATGGATAAGGAGCTGCTGAGGAAAATTCAAAGGAAAAAAGAGGCTTATATAAAATGGAAGCAAGGACAGGTGGCCTGGATAGAGTACAGGGATGTTGTCCGGGAAGCTAGGGACCAGGTTAGGAAGGCTAAGCCCCAGTTAGAATTAAACATAGCCAGGGATGTTAAGGATAACAGGAAGGGATTCTACAGGTACGTAACAAACAAAAAACAGACTAGGGACAAAATAGGCCCCCTGAGGAAGCTTTTGGGAGAACTGGCTACACAGGATTTGGAGAAGGCTGAGGTTCTGAATGACTTCTACGACCCTCCGCTTTTTCTTTGTAGCGCCAGTAGAGATCTTTACCTGTGCATAATCTGGCTGTTTGTGACGCAAGTTTGTTTCTTCATTAGTCTCCTGCAGGACAGCAAAGCGATTCTGCGTGGGGACAACAGATTTAGGAGGAAGTTCCTTGCTTTTAATTGTCCTTTTCCTCCTTCTTTTGTTATTTTTCTTTGTCACCAATTCCCAATTTCCCGGGTTGGTGGCCTCCTTCTTTCCTTCATGAGTTGGAGGGGAAGCTTGAGGCCCCTGCACAGTGTGGGGCTGGTGCAAGCAGCCCCGCTTCCTCTCAGCTACCCTGACATCTTGAAGCCCGCTAATAGCATTCCGCAGCTCAGCCACCTGCTGCAGGAGGGCCTCCATCAGGGAGCACCGAGCACAGCCCTGCCCGTCGTGCTCCTTCCCCTCACAAGCCCAGTGCAGGCACCTTCTGCACTCCGAGCTCTGCACTGCAGCCTCCCCTGTCACCGGCTCTGTCTGGGTGCCTACGCTGGCCACCGCCGGGGCAGCCAGAGCAGAGCTCCCAGCGCGGGCCCTACCCATACAATGGGTGCTCACCAACCCGCTCGCCTGCCCGCGCAAACTGCTTCGCCGCGCTCCTGGTCGCTCACGCTCCCTGGGGCAGGTTTTTACCCACTCAGGGCTGGTGCCGCTGCTCCTGGCTCCGCCCCCTGTGAGTCCCTGCTCGCATCCGCGGAGCTGCCGGCTCCTGGGCAGGTCCTATCGAAAACTTGAAGCTCCCTCGGTAGCTCTGGCCGCTCTGAGTTGAGGCTCCTGGACGCTGATCTCTCCCCTGCTCCGGTATTAAAGGCGTCCTCTCTCGAGCTACTCACCTCAGCAATTGGGATTTGGAGAAGGCTGAGGTTCTGAATGACTTCTTCGCCTCGGTCTTCACTGGCAATGGCTCTGACTGCACCACCCAGTTCTTAGAAAGTAGACGCAGGGACTGTGAGAATGAAGACCTTGGGCCCACTGTAGGAGAGGATCTGGTTCGAGACCATCTTCAAAATCTGAACGCGCACAAGTCCGTGGGACCTGATGGAATCCATCCACGGGTCCTGAAGGAGCTGGCAAATGAAGTTTCTAAGACACTGGCCATCATATTTGAAAATTCATGGCAGTCAGGTGAAGTTCCCAACGACTGGAAAAAGGGAAATATAACCCCCATTTTCAAGAAGGGGAAAATGGAGGACCCGGGGAATTACAGACCAGTCAGTCTCACCTCTGTGCCTGCCAAAATCTTGGAGCACATTCTCCTGGATGGCATGCTAAGGCACATGAAAAACAACAAGGTGCTTGGTGACAGCCAGCATGGCTTCACTAGGGGGAAATCCTGCCTGACCAATTTGGTGGCCTTCTATGATGGGGCTACAGAATTGATGGATAAGGGTAAAGCAGTTGATGTCATCTACCTGGACTTGTGCAAAGCGTTTGACACTGTTCCACACGACATCCTTCTCTCTAAATTGGAAAGATACCAGTTTGATGGATGGACCACTCGGTGGATAAAGAACTGGCTGGACGGCCACACACAAAGAGTTGTGGTCAATGGCTCGATGTCTGGCTGGAGACCGGTAACGAGTGGTGTCCCTCAGTGATCGGTGTTGGGACCGGTCTTGTTTAACATCTTCGTCGCTGACATGGACAGTGGGATTGAGTGCGCCCCCAGCAAGTTTGCCAATGACACCAAGCTGTGTGGTCCGGTTGATACGCTGGAGGGAAGGGATGCCATCCAGAGGGACCTTGACACGCTTGTGAGGTGGGCTGATGCCAACTTCACGAAGTTCAACCACTGTGAAGTGCAGGGTCCTACACCTGGGTTGGAGCAATCCCAGGCACAGCTACAGACTGGGCAAAGAAGAGATTCAGAACGGCCCTGCAGAGAAGGACTTGGGGGTGCTGGTCGATGAGAAAATAAACATGAGCCGGCAGTGTGCGCTTGCAGCCCAGAAAGCCAACCGTATCCTGGGCTGCATCAAAAGGAGCATGACCAGCAGGTCGAAGGTGGTGATCCTGCCCCTCTACTCTGCTCTTGTGAGACCTCACCTGGAGTATTGTGTGCAGTTCTGGTGTCCTCAACATAAAAAGGACATGGAACTGCTGGAACAAGTCCAGAGGAGGGCCACGAGGATGATCAGGGGACTGGAGCACCTCCCATATGAAGATAGGCTGAGGAAGTTGGGGCTTTTCAGCCTGGAGAAGAGAAGGCTGCGTGGAGACCTCATAGCAGCCTTCCAGTACCTGAAGGGGGCCTATAGGGATGCTGGGGAGGGACTCTTTGTCAGGGACTGTAGTGACAGGACAAGGGGTAATGGGTCCAAACTTAAACAGGGGAAGTTTAGATTGGATATAAGGAGGAAATTCTTTCCTGTTAGGGTGGTGAGGCACTGGAATCGGTAGCCCAGGGAGGTTGTGAGTGCTCCATCCCTGGCAGTGTTCAAGGCCAGGTTGGATGAAGCCTTGTGTTGGATGGTTTAGTGAGAGGTGTCCCTGTCCATGGCAGGGGGGTTGGAACTAGATGATCTTGAGGTCCCTTCCAACCCTAACCATTTTATGATTCTATGATTCTATGAAACCCAAACAAATGTTCCAGAAATGTGAATGTAGCTCCTGGACTCAAATAGCTGAATCATAGAATCATAGAAGAGTTAGGGTTGGAAAGGACCTTAAGATCATCAAGTCCCAACTCCCCTGCCATGGGAACGGACACCTCAAGATAAGCCATGTCACCCAAGGCTCTGTCTAACATGGCCTTGAACACCACCAGGGATGGAGCATTCACAACTTCCTTGGGCAACCCATTCCAGTGCCTCACCACCCTAACAGGAAAGAACTCTTTTCTTATATCTAATCTAAATTTACCTTGTTTAAGTTTGAACCTGCTACCCCTTGTCCTATTACTATAGTCCCTAATGAAGATTCACTCCCTAGCATCCTTATAGCTCCCTTTCAATACTGAAGGCTGCTATGAGGACTCCACACAGCCTTCTCTTCCCCAGGCTGAGCAGCCCCAACTTTCTCAGCCTGTCTTCATACGGGAGGTGCTCCAGTCCCCTGATCATTCTTGTGGCTCTCCTCTGAACTTTCACTAACAGCTGCATGCCCTTTTTATGTTGAAGACACCAGAACTGCACACAGTACTCCAAGTGAGGTCTCAAGAGAGCAGAGTAGAGGGGCAGGATCACCTCCTTCAACCTGCTATTCACGCTCGTTTTGCTGCAGCCCAGGATATGGTTGGCTTTCTGAGCTGCGAGCGCATACTGCCGGCTCATGTTCAGTTTCTGATCGACCAACTGAGTCTTCACCAGAGGCTTTGCGCCTTTTCACTGAAAGAAAGGTGATTACTAAATATACTAGCTAAATAAAATTCAGCCTCTATTTTGGGGGGTTGAATGCATTTTAAACAGATACCCATATTAGCACTGAGGAACAGCCCTTCTGAAATAAGTTACGTTGTGTCTGAAACCTAATTTCAGCAGGCATATGCATAGCAGGTTTGAAATATATTGTGTCAGAGTGAATTCAGTCTCTTTCTTGTTTAAGCATAGATGAGAGTTTAAAAATAGAGTATGAGACAGAGAAACAAGAGGAGGATAGGTATGTGTGGATTGAATTCCTTAGATCAGAGACCTGGAAGGATCTATTGCAGAACAGTGAGTGCACGAATACCTCTTGTCTTACTTTTCACTTTTTCTTTTTTTCTTGGAAAGACTAGCATTTTAAAACATAAGTGAAAGAGGATACTTTTCCTCACGTGAGCAGACTGGAGACGTCTTGAAGGTGCTTGTCACTTTTTCCTTAAATGTGTCGTATAATTTTCTCACTACCTATTCAGCTTGCATTTTTATTTCAAAATACTTAAGAGTTTTAACTGGTTTTGGTAACTTACACATGAAAACTTGTGCTTTGTCACAGATTTCTGACAAATATTTTCTGTAAGTAGCACTTTTTGCATTGCTGTCCTCTATCTCATGAAATTTGAAACACGCTTTTGTTTTTCTGTTGATTGATATTTCATCTTGACAGACATTTTTGATAGCTTAGATGAACCGTATACTACTCAAACCATTATAGGATTGATGACATGCAAGCTTCGGTAGTCAGGTTTGTACTTGTTTTCACAGTACACTCATGGTAAAGAACATGATCTATTACTCAGTAGGAGTCTGTGGCATCTAAGGAGTGCAATTAGCAGTTTTGGAGAGCTGGTAAGGCCACTAACTGATTTCTGGAAAGGAAAAAAGAACGCTGTTAAATGCATTGCTTCTGCTTTCTCTGAAACATCCTTCACAAATCAGTAATACAGTGATTATCAGCTTGCTATTTGTTCACTTCCTGTATGTATCTAATGCACTAAAGCTAATGTTTATGCCATTAAATTCCTTAAATATTTAAAGAGTTATATGCATATTTGTTCTAGTAACAAACCTATTCAAATAGTCTAGAGAGTATTACAATATCAGCCAAGCATTATTTGATTTCTGTCTCTCTTAAGAGAGACTGAAAGTAAATGGAAGAAAACCACATTTCTGCTCTGCTGTTTAAATGAAGTGTTATCTTTAACAGGTTAAATCAGTATTTAATGGTATATGTCATTTACTCTTATTAACCTTCTCTAGTTCATGTGTGAACCTTATGTATTTCTATCTTCTGCAATGCTGTTGGTTGTTGGCCTTCAGGCTTACATTTGGATTTTATCCCATAGCAACATAATATTAAAGAGAAAATTATAATTTTGAAACACATACACTTAAAAAATTCTATTTGTACCTTAAGATCATTACACAGAACAAAGATATTAATGATTAATAGGATCTCCTGCAACTCTGATCACTATACATATCTGAACTGTTTAAGTGACAATATGCAGTATAGAATCATAGAATCGTAGAAAGGTTTGGGTTGGAAAGTACTTTAAGATCACCAGGTTCTAACCTTCTGCCATGGGCTGGGACACTTCACTCTAGGCCATGTTGCCCTAGGCTCTGTCCAGCCTGACCTTGAACACTGGCAGGGATGGGGCAGCCACAGTTTTCAAAGTGTGATAAGATGATACAGACAGAATGCTGACAAACAGTGCAGTATTCACTGTAATAAAGGAAGATGTTGCCATAGCAAATTCTAAGTCCTAAAGCAACTTCATAACAAAAGCTATTACTTCATTAACAGGGAAGAACATTCAAAGGAAGAGATTATTCTTCCATTTTTCCACTTGTATCAGGAGCTCTTGATCTTACATGAAGGAAATGGTAGAACCTAGCAAAAGCAGAAATTCCAGACTGAAAAATGCAAAGACGAACAATAAGTTATTTGCACTTAGGATGCAAGTGTGGACCACAAAAACATTTGTTTCACACTGTTCTTATTCTCATCTTCGTAACCATGTCAGGCCCATAGACCTCACAAATAAGACAAACCAGCAACTGCCGTTTTCATAGAATCATAAGATGGTGCAGGTTGGAAGAGACCTTAAAGATCACCTAATTCCAAACCCCTGCCATGAGCAGCAACACCTACCTTTAGACCAGGTTGCTCCAAGCCCCATCCAATCTGGCCTTGAACATTGCTAGGGGTGGGGAAATCACAGCTTTTCTGGGCAGCCAGTGCCAGGACCTCACCACCCTCACAGGGAAATCTTCTTCCCTATATCTCACCTGAAATTCCCCTGTTTCAGTTTAAACCAATTACTCCTTGTTCTATTGCTACAGACCCTCATGAAGAGTTCCTCTGTGGCATCCTTGTAGACCCCCTAAATAATAGAGAACTAAGGAACTGCAAAACTACTGATAAGCATGCTATACTAGTATTTGAATAGACTGCCTCTTTCATGGTTCCTTAAAAATTTGAGGCTCTACAAAGAATGTTTCCTACTAAAAACCAAGAGCTGTTTTAAAGGTCCTAATATGTCTTTAAATTGCTGCTACAGACACTTACAGAGTTAAGACTTTACATTCATGGCAACCATGAAAATTTGGTACAAACCAAAGCCAGATACAACTTCTGTAAGTAAAAGTGCAATAATTTCCTAATTCATTCAGCTACATGTCAGTGGTTTAGTCTGAGAACTCAGCTATTCATCAAAAAGCTGAGTTAAGTGTTTGGTGAAGTTATAGTGAAATCAAGTAGTTGGCCTGGTATATTGTTGTACAGAGCCAGTTCCAACAAAAAGCTGGTGATGAACTTGTGAATGACCTAGAATTTTTCTGCATTTAAACCTCTTTTTTGTTTTGTCTCCCCTGACTCTTGATATGAGAATACATTAAGGCAGAAGTAAAATGACATACTGGTCCCAGAGCAGAAGGTTACATCCTTGCTGTTGCAGCTCTCCCTCGAGGGAGTATTTTCATTGAAGCTGCAGTATTCCTAAGTGGTGATTTAATTCATAGTTTTGAAGGACATAAAATACCATTATCCTTTAGTTTGACTGGTTATACAGCTGCAGAAATATAACCAGCAATTATTTTTTAAACACTCCTAGCCTCCAGTTTAACATTTGTCCTCTTTTGTGTGTTTGCAGTTGGTTGCAGGCAGACTCTGCAAAACTTCTGTACCAACACTGGTCTATCTGCTTGTTAACCTAGTATAGAGTGTGTGCAACCAAGTAGTTCAATATATTATCTGAGGCTTCTTACCACATTAATGTAGTTATGGCTATTAATCACACTTTTGTTAGCTGGGAACTTGGGCAGAGTGATGAATAACTGCTTGCAACTGAGCTTATAAATATGCTTTTAGTTCTTAATTTCATAAATTAGTACAATATTTTCAAAATTTAAGCCTTAAGCCGTCCCACCTAATAAGAAACAAATCCAGACAGTTCAGTATGCAAAATCTGAGTAAATCTCAGTCTTAAACTCTTTCCTTTAGACACGATAGAGTTATAAGAAAGCTGCTCAAATGACTGCAATTAAACGATTTCTGTAAGTGATCTTAAATCTTTCATAACAACATTTATTTCCATATATATACGTGGATATAGAAACTTTCTATAAGCTTAACAATCGCTTTTCTCAGGACCAGTCAGGTTAGGAACCTGTGAAAACAAATGATACCAAAACTGTTAAGCCAAGATGATTCTGTCCACTGGAAAGGGAACCTTGTGTGTTTTCTGTCCATTTTATTGGGGAGCGGGGGGGGGGGGGGGGGTGTTGGGAGTGTGTGTGGTTTTTTGTTTTTAATTTCCTCAAGAAAATTAACTAGGAAACATAAACCATACTTTTATAATAATATGTACATGGTCTCAATACTAAAGATTTTCACTGAATATATTCAGTGAAATTTTGGGTTTATTGAAGGCACTGCAGAACACAAACTCTTGCATTTTTGTTGAAGGTGAATTGCAGGAGGAGCTGACACCAGCTAAATTAAGACACCTTGCAGATTTGCACTCTGTAAATAAACCATTTCACCAAATTTGTGCTTTCATCAAATTTGTGCTTTCATCAAATTTGTACTTTCATCAAATCAAAAGAGTGTGGTACTAATTTCCTGTATTTTATATATGAGAAAATATGATCCTTTACACAATAATCTGCTGATTTCATTTGCCTTGTAGAGCAGTCACAGTTTTTCAAACGATGACTTCTAAATGTATTTTCCCTGTTAGAAAATTTTTAAGGATCTGAGCTATCATTTGTTGAAAACCAGAAATCTTTCTAAGATTATCTGAGGTTCACTGTACGTGAAAGTGCATTGTCTGCAAGGCCTGTTCTGTGTGTATTCAGGAACAGGTATTGTAGTTGTCAGCGTTGTTACATAAAATGGAGGATGTTCTCCAGTGTACATGATTGCTGTCACTCTTCTCGGATGAAACTTAGAATCACAGAATCAGACTGGTTTGTGTTGGAAAGGATCCTAAAATCATCCAGTTCCAACCCCATGACACAGGCAGGAACACCTTCCACTAGACCAGGTTGCTCCAAGCTCTGTCCAGCCTGGCCTTGAGCAGTGCCAGAGATGAGGCAGCCACAGCTTCTCTGGGCAACCTGTGCCAGGGCCTCAGCACCCTCACAGAGAAGAACTTCTGCCGAAGATCTCTTCTCAGTCTCCCCTCTGTCGGGTTAAAACCATTCCCCCTTAACCTGTCTCTACAGGCCCTTGTCAAAAGCCACTCTCCAGCTTTCTTGGAAGTACTGGACGGCTGTTTCAGAATCTCTACTGTGATGCTGGCTTTTACAGCTGAGGTTTTTGTGGCACAAAACAAATAAATTCCTAGTTTCACCTGCATTTCAACTTTTCCCTCCCATAGCACTAATGCTGAATGAAATGTTAAAACAGCTACTTGTTGGGACATGATGGGTATTAACCTTCCCACATTCATAGGCCACAGAGGACTGTGGCACTGCATTCACAATATGTTAATATGCAGCTGAATTCCCAGTGTAGCACTTAAGAAGAAATCATCCACGGGGAACCTCCTGCACTGGTCCTCCACCCTCTTATGCACAATGAAACTGCAGAAACTGGGGGGCAGGACTTGGAAAATCACAAATCAGCACTGTGGATCATATCTTTGCTGTTGCAATCCCACTCTGTGGTGTTACTCAGCACCCTAAGGTTTTGAGACAAATACCTGACTATTTATGCCTGAGGACATTGCAAAATTAATTCAAAATATTTCTCACAGAGGAATAGGGAACATGTCAGTAATTCCATGTAAGTGTGGCTAATAGCTCTTGTGTTGGGCGTGAAGGAAGATAAAAGCCCCTGAGGCCTATGTATTATTTTGACATAACATATTCAACATATTAGAGTGTCTCCTCCTGAAAAAAGACATCCTTTGTGTCTGTGTCATGTTTTCTGGAAGAGGGAAAAATCTGTGAACCTTTTCAGAGTAATTCAAGTAATTAATGTAAGATATTGTGTTTTTGTATGGTAGTTAGTATGTATTATGTGATGCCACCACCAGATTCATATCTAATAATAGCTGTTATTTCTAAGCCTATAAATACAGGGTACTGCAATTATCATACTAATAGGTAGTTTATGAACTGTGTGCATTTTAATGTGTGCCATTCAAATTAGACCTTTGTTATTTTTGATAGGATAACTATAAAGACCTAATTGTCAAGAAGTTGAAAAATACTTATAAAAACCCTAAAAAAATGGTTTTACAAATACCAAGATATGTACAAAGATTACATTTCTAACACAGCAGTAACCAAAACAGGAACAACAGGCAGTGATATCTATTAGTGTGTTTCCTCTGTTCGATAGTTTTCCTCATTGCGATCTTGTAATGTGCTTCAGCTGACTTAAATTTATACTTATTAAAGTTTAGTTCTGAAGTACTTCTTCATAAAATTAGTCTTACAAAACACCATTAAACTATATGGACAGCTACTGCAGAGAGAACAAAATTTGCTTTAAGGATTTAAGTTTTAATTTTTTTCTTTATTCTGAAATTAACTTGTTTGCACAACTTTTATTTAAGACAAAGTTAGCTATATTCACCTTTGTCTCTTGACCACTCACTATCTGGAAATCCTGAAGCTCTGTTTGAAGAAAATTCTGTTAACCAAAATAAAAATTTAAGAACTACTTCTTGAACTAAAGTGTTCATCTGCTTTCCTCCCTGCTTCATTTTAGTGAAATCTCTTGCTTTTCTCATTGATAATATACGCAGCACAACAAAGTTGTTATGTCAGTCATAAATAAAAAATTGGAGTAATCACCATGACCTTCACAGACTGAAAAATCTAGATATACTAGATTCTTGGATGATTTAGTGTGAGGTGTCCCTGCCCATGGCAGGGGGGTTGGAACTAGATGATCTTGAGGTCCTTTCCAACCCTAACTATTCTATGATTCTATGATTCTATGATTCAATAGTCACAAAGTGCTTCTATAGGAACAGAAATACATTTGTTTGACATGATTAGCATTTATAACTTCTCCTTCAGTATAATCTTTTTTCCAAACTGTCCTTCAATCTGCCACAAATATTACTGTGAAAATTTTGTTAATGTAGCCCCAGGTATTTTCTTTTGATTAGCCAGAAAAAATTAATTTCTGCTTTTCTTCAATAATATGACAGATAGATATCACTAAATTGTCTCTAATGCATGATAACATCTGCATTCCTTAAAAGGACAGATCTTTTCTTCATATATGCCCTCCTCCTCTGATGTGGAAGGGTTACAAGCCGAGGTTTTGTCATAATTAGAGCAGCAAGTGGATTTGGAATTTTTCATACTGCCTTTCTTTCCCAACCAAGTCACAATTTCTCCAACATTAAAAATAGTCCTAAAATGAAATCAGTATTAATGTCTGTTCTCCATCTGCATGAATTAAAAATAGGTGAAAAAACTTATGTTAAGCTTCTTCTTTGTTCAAAGATATTTAAGTCTTTTAGCTAATATAACTCGAGCTTTTATTAGCTGTCAGACAAAAACACTAATCAGGTCACATTCAGAGGAAATTGCTTCAAATACACAAAAAAAGCCTTTTTTTTTGCATTTTTGTTGATGATCATTAGTAAAAAATGTGAGACTGTGAAATCTGTAATACTTCTGAAAATTTGGGATAGAACCGTGTTTCAATAATTTTAATGTTTTCACAGAATGGGAAAAGGCCTCCTGCGTAGGTCTTAAAAGAGGTTGTCAAGGCTCATATTTCTGGAGTAATGTGCATAAGTATTAAATCATATGTTTGATCATAATTTCATAAATCATAATTTCAAACATCTGTTGCTGTCTTGCAGCCCACCCTTTACCCTTCATACTTCTGTTTTTCAGATCAATAAAGAAGTAGTATGTAACAGAAGTGTACCTACAGTAGAATTCAAGACTCTGCCTGTTCACCATCACTGTTTCAGTGAATCACCTGGTTCTCTCGGAGAAGGAAACATTTCAGAGCCACCCTAAGTCTAATCTAAGTTTCTTCAGTAAAATAGAAATTAAGTGGACTTAATTTTCTCACAGCTAACCTCTTAAGTACTCTCTATATTAAATCTTTTTGTCCATTCATTCTTACTTTGTGGGAGATTGAATAATTCTTTAAACTGAAGGCTCCTCACTCAATTTTTATTTTGCTTTGGGTTTTTTTCCACCCCTCAGACTGGTTATTCTTACTGGTGGGCCTGGTCTAAACATAAAATACAGTAAGACTTTTTTTTTTAACAGAGAGCTTTATATGAGATGAGTTCTCCTCACCTTCATACCTTATTAATAATTTCCACCCATGAGAAACAATTATAAATTATTACCTTTATGAATGTTCCAATGTATCTCTGAAATACTCTATTTTCATTGTTAGTAAATCTCCCTTTTCTTCTATGACTTACAGCAAATAATATAGGTCCTGGATAAATTTTGGAATAACTTGGAAAAGTTCTACTCTTTTTCTAAAAATTACTTGGCCTAAATATTGTCTTAGACTTGTGTTAGCCCTTATGCTGACTTCTTAAAAACTTCCCAGCAATTTATAAGCAATAATCCTCACTCTTTGAGTAAGCACATTAAGACTTTGTAAAATGCAGTCATTGGGAGCAAGATAATTTAAGAAAGTAAATTAAAAAAAGCATGGGTAGTGGAGAGAAAGATGAGAAGTAGTACCACAAATGAAATGTTTTAATACATACTTCATCTATAACAGTATTTTCTAGACACTTTTCTATAATTTGAAAATAAGCAAAAGAAGATTTGTATATTTCAGTAATTGTTTTTCTCAATTCACTATCAGAACTGGATTAAAATTATGACAGTTCTAGAAAACTTTTGGAAGGTATATAAAAAAATCAGGAAAAGAGACATATCTGGCTATGTTTAATATAATGCACCACTAAAGAAAAAGGTATAATATAGGTAGAAATTTGTCCATTGTAACTAATGCCTATGTGAATACAGAACAAACGACAACAAAATTAGCTTACTGGATGAATTTCTTTGCAGTCTATTGTGCAATGGGGATGAAAGAGGAAATGAAGCTGTAAGATGCAAATGTTAGTTATGAATATACTTGTTTCTAATATCACAGCTTATTCTAGTACGTTGTTATTCAACAGAATTAATGTCTGTAACCCACTGCACTTGACGGTGTAAGTTCATCACACTGTTTAATAACTAGCCTGATAGTCAAAACTTGCAGCTTACATTTAGCGTAATTTGTTTGGGGTTTTTTTTTGCCCAGTAAGACTTCTGATAGCATACATTGTTATTCTTGACCAGGAATTTAATCTCCAGGAGTGAGCCAGAGGTATTCCTTCAAATGGCCATCAGCAAGTAATAAACAGTATCAGAGAGATGTGTGTGCACCATCCATTGTAATAAAAGAGTTAATTTTGCTACCAGCTGGGGAAAAAGCCAGTGGCATTCTGAATCCCAGTCTTATTAAACTGATTATTTTGCATTTGATGTCTGATGTTATGTGACTGAATCTCTTTACAAAGACAATTTCTAGAGAGATTTTGTTCAACTGAGTGTAACTGTAACAGTGGTTTGAGGAGAAGAAGGTGTAAAATTAAATTTGGCAGCAGAGACAGTACTTTAGAAATCTGTCAACTTCTTAATTTATCATCTCTTAATTACTTTAAATTATGCCTCCGTAAGCCCTTGTAAAAATGACCTAGGAAGCAGTTTAAAAATCTGTAAGACAGTTTTGTTTTTCTTGCATGGAGCTCCTTCTTCCATATTGGGTTTTTTTTTTTTTTTTTTTCCCAAGCAAATAAATGGAAACAGCAAGTAACTTTTATGTTCCAGCTGGGAATATCATGGAATGATATTTTATAGTATTTAATTTCTAAAGAAACAATATAGTTTGTGTGGTGTGTGTAAGAATATTGAAATTTTTCCTTTCAGTGTCTTTTTTTTTTAACATATTGTGAAGATTTCAAATGCATTTGGCAGGAAGAAATAATCTCTGGGGTATCAAAAGCCTACAATTTGATGTTTGTAAGGAGATGGAATAAGGAAACAGCCACTCTGGGTATGTCTTTCCTAGTTGATTAAAATTTCCAGGAACTGTTTTATAGAACAGAGATTAACTAGCATGAAATAGCCTGTGTTTGTGATATTAAACTTCAGCCAAATGGATAGTCTTCTCCTGCTTGTACTAATTTCTGGATGTCTTTGGTACTGTTATGGGTTGATTTGTTTGGGGTTTTTTTTTTTTTGTTTGTTTTGTTTTGTTTTTATTTTTACCATGAGGTGATTACAGAACTTTCTGTACTCGTAAAAAAGATTTAAATACATGAATCTTGTCCAATTTTTGCTGTACACTGTATTCCTTAAATTAATTCTGGAGCCAAATGTCCCTTCTTTTACTCTTTGCAGTAATTTTTTTTTACTCTTTTGGGAATATGCAGAGGCACACTTCTTTTGTTTGACAGAGCTACAGCTACAGAATAGCAAAAACTGAAGGGCAGAGAGAAAAAAGAAGAGGAGAAAACAGAGTGAGAGAAGAACCTGAGAAGAAATTCTGGACAGTATTTAGTGCTCTTGACTAAAACTAGGAGGTACATAATAATGCAATACAGAAGCAGAGTAAACCATACAGAATGCCAATGTTGGCATTCAAAAAAAAAAAAAAAAAAATACAACAGAGGAAAAAGAATGGAGCATAAACTGGTGTGACTGATCAGAGAACACATGCAGTGGAAGAAGGCTCACAGAATATAGGCAAGGGCAATGTACACATGAAATTGTTCTAAAGGTAGCTGAACTTGGAGATGGCACAAGGGTGGTTTGTGTTTTAGATAAATGGCTTTATCTGTTGACTGAGTTGTTTGGTTGTGTAAATGTTCTTCCTTAAAATTATTGGTATATGCTATTAACATTTGCAGCCAGATGGGCGTTGCATAAGGACAGCATATATGTGGCTCAGAACAATACAGAGTAGAAAAATCAAACCAACAAAATTAACTTTGAAGAGAACAGTGGGCTTGAGCTGACTCCAGCTTATTTATTCCTTCTTATTATTATGGTTTCAACAGCCAAAACTAGGATACCCAACGACTGGGAACTCCCAATATAATTTTGGCAGACATACAGAGACTGGTAAAGGGAGTTTGTGTTGTAATCCAGGTGTATACTACAATTGCACTACAGTGCTTGTGTTGTTATTTTAGTGCATTGCTGTTCATATCTGTTAAATCAAAACCTGGTGTATGTCAAGCATCTCCCAATATTTGTCATTAGCCATTAAATCTGTCTCATGTAGAATATCTAAAAGAGCCTGCTTAGAGAGCATACCAGCATAACTGGAAGGGAAGATAATAGAAGGTGGTTGTAAGAAAACAGAAAAAAATTTATCTGAGTATTCTGAATAACAAAAAGAGGTCAATTCAGCTAATAATACAGATTAAAAAAATAAATGTGATTTATCAACCTTAATTTCCACATTATGTGTACTTTTTGGTAATACTATTTGTCTTAGTTTCTTTTTTGCTGTATAGCTATGAATAAGTGAAGAGGGAGACTTCAAACAAGAAAAGCTGTTGTTACTAATTACAAAAGATGTATAAAAGTAGGCATTCCCCAGACACATACCTCATTAACCTATGCACCATCCCATTAACCTAGACTCAGAAAAGCTCATGAGACAGGGAACAAAGAACTGTATTTTGTCTTTGGGCAATAAAGAGCTCCAATAGATCAATGCTGGTATTTTATTGTAATTTTTTGAGATGGATATCCTGCATTACCATAAATATCTAGGAAAAGGAAGGACAAAGTATTATTTCAGTGAAAACAGTGTTTGCAAGTTCATAACTTCAGCTCATGTTTTTTTTAATCTTGCTCTTTCAACACGTGGAGATTTGACTATCTGACTATGAGCAATTTCAAATACATAAATATTAGCAGAACTGTCTCACTATACCCACCCTCTCCACTCAAAGAACATGCACTCAGTAACCTCCCCGGGTCAAAGTGTGGATGTATCATTTGCGCACATACAAGTAGAGGCCCCAGTATGAAAAGTCAGACCATTAATTGGAAGCCCTTTTGTCTTTTCAGTAGCCTGTTACACTGGGACTGAACATAACACTCTATTTGTGGATATATCTAGTACAAATTCACGATACAGATTTTAATGACTATAACAACTGCAAAGAGAAAAAATATGTAACAAGGACCCCAGTATATAAACAACCATATTGTTGAGAAAATCAGCAACTTGAATTGGGAAGAAAGTGCAGCCCTTGAAAAATGAATCAAGTGCCTTATTGTCTTACATGAGTGAAAAACATGCTAGCTCCTCAGCAAATTCAATACTGCCAGGACATAAAGGCCATTATAATGCCAATTTTCTGTTACCAAAGCTCATGAATGACATTAAAAAGCATAAAATTAATATTAATAATAGTGTGCTCCATGTAATATTTTGAATGTTCAAGTTACATTGCATTATTTTAGTTACAGAGTTATATTTCAGGTAAAGATGGGCACACAGACTCTTGGCATTTCCTCTCATTTTCATCCTTCTTGGTGGGACAGATTATTTTGAATGGTTAGGCCAACAGTGGGACCAGACAAGGAAAGACTCTCTCTTCAATACTATGAAGTGTACTATGAAGGTCATGAGGCCCTGGCACAGGTTGCTCAGAGAAGCTGTGGCCACTCCATCCCTGACAGTATTCAAAGACAGGTTGGACAGGGCTTGGAGTAACCTGGTCTAGTGGAAGGTGTCCTTGCCCAGGGCAGAGAGGTAGAATTGGATGAGATTTAAGGTCCCTTCCAACCTAAACCAGTCCATGAATCTATGATTCTATGACTACATAGCATGTAATTCACAAAGAAAGTTAGGTGAAATTCTGGCTATTTTCATTCAATTGCTGGAGAAGGGTGAAAAAGAAAACATTTTTGTATACACACAGCTCTCCATCCTGTGCTTCCTGCACCACCACCTGTTAAACGGTTTTAAAATGCTACTCTAGGTGAAGTGACATCAACATGCCTTAAAAGATCTAAATTTAAGAACTTACTACACATATTGACAGACCAACAATAGCCACTTACAGTTGGAATGGTAACCTTTTTTCTCTTTCTTTTTTTTTTTTGTTTAACAGCTACTCCACAATTCCTACTTTATATATATAAAAAAAAAACTTTAGAAATTACTCAAGTGACCAAAGTAAAATCATGGTCCTTTGAGTGTCTAGAAAATATTTCAGTGAATCTCTAGTATTGCTGATCTTTCTACTTTCATTTCTTTCGTGTGAAAAATATTCATAGAAAAAAATTATGCAAATTGAAAGAAAATAACCTAGCGAAATTCAGTGCTATCTACTCAGAGTAGCTACAGGAAGACATTAATGGTCTGCTTTCCTTTAATTTTGGTCAATTTCATACAGTTCCCTGCTATGAAGAAACTTGTTTGTTTGAGGGGTTTTTTAGTTATTAGATATTTGTAAGTAACCAAATGAAATATTTAGGTTTGTTTTGTTTTTATTTGATTTGGTTTGGTTTTTTGTTAGGTGAAATTAAACAGAAAAATATCTGATTTTGTGATTACATAATATATATTTTAAAAATGTATGTAGAGCATAGAAAACCTGCATATGGCTATACTGGAGTGCAGAAGCATAGATTGCATTTTATTCATATATATCTCCTCCACTTTCAAAAATTTGTGATGAGGTACTTCTGGAGGCAGATATAGATGCAAATTACTGAGTTTAATATCTTCTAATGGATGTTTTCCCTATTAGTTTGCCTAATGGCTTTCTGAAGGCATTAATATTATTGGCATCCACCACATCCTATGGCAATGAACTCTCCAATTTAATTATGCATTTTGTAAATTTCTTTTTTGTTTTAAACCAGCTGCCTGCTCATACCATTTGATGCCCTCAGCTATTACAGTATGAAAAAAAAGACAGCTGCTGTAACTCATTGACCTTCCCTGTACGATTCATCGTTTTACCTACTTCTACTACATCCCACGCCAGTCTTCAATTCCAGACTGAAGTCTTTATGTATTTTTTTATACAAGCTCTTCCCAAATTCTGATATTTTTACCAGTCTGAATATCTTTTGTAGATTTAAAAAAAAAAAAAAAACCAGAAAAAAATTGTGTCCTGTTGTGATATCAGCTATATGAGGCTAACATAGATTTTTCCTGATGCAGCTAGGTTTTCTATATAAGTACTCTGAAAGTTGTAATTTCCAAGGTGAAAGTGTTCTACTCGATAAATGTCCTAAGAATGCTGATTTCAGTCCAGCAAAGGAGTTTAATAAGAGCTTACTTTTCCTTTGACTTCAGCTAGGTCATCTATGTTCTGAAAGTTAAACATATATTCAAAATCTTTATAGCTCATGAAGTACTGAGCATTTGTCGAACTATATATAGGAAACATTACTTTCCTTACACTGAGATTTTAGAATCTTGAAGCTTTTTCCAGGAGGTCAGAAGAAAGGAAGGAAAACAAGAATTGATAATTTAACAAAAGAAAGGCAAGTATATTGCTAAGATAGTTACAGTGATAATAAGGTGTAGATAATGAGCCTTGTGAAACTTGGGAAATTATAGTTAATGGACATCTCATTATTAATCTCATTATTGTCTCATGGACATTTTATTATTAATGCATTTTGGCATGAGCTGCATTTCCACCTTGCTGAGTTGTTATCTTCACTTCTCTGGGTGTGTTTTTTGTTTGTTTGTTTTAGGTTGTTGTTTTTTTTTTTTTTTTTTTCCCCAGGGCATTTTAATATTAGATCAATGCTACTTTTTCTCTGAAACTTTGACAGTTTTACTTTATTTACAAATCCATATCAGCACAGAAGTCTGGCCTTTCGTTTTTCCTAGTTTCTGAGCTACAAGACTTCAGATGCTATGTTCTCCCTTGTGGACAGGCCAAAATGGTAGCAATAATTATGGCTCCTCAGTCACTTCTTACCATATCACTGGGACCTGGATCATGGCTTGACAGGACTTTACCTGGACTCTGGGATTAGGCGCCCATCAGGGCAGGATGCAGAGCATCCACTGTACACCTCAGCAGCTCCTACATTGGACAGTCAAAGAATGGGGACTTTGCAAGGCACGTACCAATCTATACCCTGTGGTAATGTTAAGAAATTGTGCGTTCTGCAGGAATTGCTGAGGAAATGCTCACAGATGAAAGACACAGTCCTTTATTCCTCCTGAAAGGCTTGAATTCTTTTATAAGGTGTGAGTCTAAATCAGGTCATTTTTCTAAAAAAAAAAACAAAACACATCTGAACTTATTAGGTTCCATCCAGAGTAAACTTGTCAAAACATCTTTAGGACTAAGTTGTTTCATTATCTCATGAGAATGCCAGGCCCTGGAAATGCTGTGAGTACCTGATTTTAAAGCTATATTCTTAGTCTGTACTTAGATGTGCTTATGAATAAGTGTTATTTAGGCAACACAGACACTGTTTTATGCAAACTGCAATCACTGTGTCTCATAAAAACTATTTTGAAGGACTACAGTTATATTTTAATGCTATCATTATTTATTTAAATATATATTTCAGTATATTTTAGATACCTAGGTTTGTAATTTTGCCTAGTGTCTGATTTAAAACTAAAATGAAATAAAGAATTTTAGATGTAAAATGAAAATGCAAGCAGGCATTTTGGTTAACACAAACGGTGTTTTCGTACTCTTTTGTACCCTTCATTCTCAATTTTAGCTTTCACCCTTTTTGATTATTGAAGTTAAAGTAGACTATGATTTAAATGCAGTTCAATAATACAATATTAAACACTTCAAGAGCTTTCTAATACAGAAGCTTATCACTGTTAGAATAATTGAAAGATTAAAGTTTGGTCACTAATGACAATTCCCTGTGATTATATGTGAGATTGTTTGAAGGACAATGCTGAATACCCTGAGGAAGAAACTTTCAATGCCTATCTGAGGGTAAAGGAATAATATTGCTTTGTATTGAACCACTTAACTCATCAGTCAAGCAATACAAATTGTTGGCCAGTACTTGGGTTTTTTATTAAGTTAATTACATGTTAAGTTTGAAGAAATGTCTCATAACCATTTCCACCATTTCTGTTTATTATATAATGAGAAATTTAGAGCTTCAGAGCAAAACCAGAAGAATATAAAAAAATATCTGAGGAAGGCAGAGAATCACTCAGACTGGTGTATTTTAATGTATGTGCAACAAACCTCAGTGCGTGGCCATGGTTTTGGAGATACACAAACCTCAGGAGACCATGTTTTACTTCCGGGCATAATCCAGGCAGAATATTTTGTCCTCATAAAGAGGCACAACCTATTATCATCTCAAGGGAGCACTGTGTCAGCCAGCTTTATAGCAAGTAGTGTCTGCAGCCAACAGTAAAGCAAGAACAGTCTTGTACAGCTCTTGGGTAAGGTTAGGTCAGGTGGCTTCATTCACAAGAAAAGGGAGAGGCCATGTAGAGACCTCAGGATGGTAGGACAAATATTTTCTACCAAATATTGAAGAAAATTGTTATGTGAAAAACAGAAGCACATGGTCCTCACATAAAACGATAGTGCCACTAATCTGTGGTTTAGCAATAAAAGACACAACAAAGTCAGAAACTGACCAGGCCAAAAGTCTAATTTTTGCTACTCTTCTGTGAAGAAGTTTGAAAATATTTCCAGTGAAGACCACAGAACACAGTTATAATTTCAGCTTTGGGACTTCAAGGGCTATCTGTCAGTATCTTCCTCAGATAGTTTTCCAAAATAGTGAAGAGACATTTTATATACACAAATGTTACTATACCAGCTCACTAATTTTCTACCAGTTTGAGAGCAAGTTCAAGTATACACTTTGACCTTCAAATACGTTCCTATAGACTATTAACAATATTGCCTTTAAACAAGTTCCATGAGGAGGAATATAAAGCTTTTAACTACAGTTTTCAGTTTCAGTGCTACACCCATCACATCTAAGCTCTGAAGCTTATTGTACTGTAGAGCCCATGGTAGTAACAGTCAACTTAATGTACCAAATTTATGTGCAAAAAGACAGAAATATTCTTAGGAATAGAGTGACATAGCAGACAGCAATAAGTGAATATGAAAGTGTTGGATGTCATGCTCCGCCTCTGTTTCTCTGGATGACATGAACAATATTTTTAGTTCCTATTCTTGAGTTTATCTCGCTGAAAAAATCAAGATTAAGATGCAAAAGGCTTTAATTAATCAGATAAAAAAGTACCTATTAAAAAGAAAACCAAGGATGAAATAAGATACATGTGCCTACAAGTTAAGGTTTCTTCTGATTTTACTGCAGCTCAGGTAGAGCCTTAAATAGGGGCAGCACTGCACAGATGTAGAAGCAGAAACTTAGCCCTACGAAGAAATTTTCTAATTAAAGTGTTGACGTGTTAGGGCCCAGCCGGGAAGGTTTGAGCTTACAATTTTAGACTGACACAGCTCATATCACAGACCTGTGATTTAGGCTCTAATATTCTCTTTTGGAAATACTCTTAACTACTATTTATTTATATTGTAGCTCTATATATTTTCTAAAAACAGGGCTTTCATATTCTTAATCTATCCTCTGAATGATTTATTATGGTATGACAACATATTATGAATTGCTCTTCAATTAATTGCACATTTGTATCAAAGTTAAAGTGTTAAAATATTAACTTCTATTCTTCGTCAAATTTTACAATCTCCAGCTGAAGAAAGAAACATGTATCTGAATATGCAAATATAATGCAGCTTTATGAAATAGAAGCCATAAGATACTTACAGAAAAAATTCGTCTCTTTAACTCAGCACTTCACCAAGTAAAATCAGCTGCATGTATGCTTCCTTTCTATGCATCATAGTAGAGATGCTAAATAAATTGTGTCACATTAAAGAGCTCTATGTATAAGTAATGAGACGAATTTTTTCAGAAAGAAATCTCTTTCTTCGACTCTTCAATTTATGCAGTAGAAAAAGCTAGCAAGAAACCCAGCCTATAAACCCAGGAAGAATTTAATATTGGTTTCTCAATGCAACATCAATCCATATTTCCATATTCACTGTCAGTATTTGAAACTCATCACTGGAATGAAAAGTCAAACTGCCTTTTACAGAGGCAAAAATTGCAGGTGTTCCAGGTAAAGCACCACATAAACCACTTTATTGTCTGTTTAAAAAATATGAAGGTAGTCTCATATCCATCACATGCTAGTTTAAAAGTCACCTATAATAGAAAAGTTTTGCCAACATAGAGTATTTGATTTTTCCCTAAACACACTACAAGGCATTCAGTAACCAACGTATTTCATGGTCAATCTTATTAAGAAAGCTAACCATATAGGACATGAACAAGTAAATTAGTGTCAGCATTTGAATTTGCACATATCCTTACCAGTTTATGGAATTTTGATCCTTACACAGACAGAAACAGAGAAGGTGTTCTACTTCACAAGGGTTAGGATGTCTCACAATCTACCTTCTCCAAAGCCAATAGAAACTGGTACATTTTCAACATTCCCAAAATTAAAGAAGAGAAATCTGATGGTCAGAGAGGCAGCTAAGGTGTTGAGCTCCTTCTGAGCTGCAGGTCCATCCAGGAGTCTCTTCAATACCTGGTGCAGCAGCAGAATCCACAGCTCTGGGTGAGATGCACAGGCTCTTAGGAAGAAACTTGTTTCTGTGAGGGTGATGAGGCCCTGGCACAGGTTGCCCAGAGAAGCTGTGGCTGCCCCATCCCTGGCAGTGCTCAAGGCCAGGTTGGACAGGGCTTGGAGCTACCTGGTCTAGTGGAGGGTGCTCCTACCCATGTCAGGGGGGTTGAAATTGGAGGAGCTTTAAGGTCCTTTCCAACCTAAACCGGTCTGTGACTGGGGAGAAGGAGCAAAAAAAAAGCAGTGTACAAACTAAGGACGCACCGATACTGATTGTCTAATATTCAGAGCACAAGGGAAAAGGGGTTTGATTATGTGGGCATCAAAAAGCAAGCAATGTTCATACAAGCCCATCCCTCCTTCTCAAACCTGTGTTAATTTCTCACCCTTTTTTAAAATGGCAGGTTAAAAGGGCAAATGTTGACCAAGGTACTTAAACACTCAGGTGGAAAAACCTAAGCAGTACCTGAATGCTACCTAAAAAATGGGCTGAGGCAAATGTAAAGTCTTTCCAAGATGGCTTAGAAGTTTTTCACAAGAGATCAAGGTATTAGGTCTAGCACAGAAGAAAATAGGTTTTTAGGAAGGACCTAGCAAGTTGCCACCTTGAAGAAATTCAACTCAAGTTTCTGATTAATATATCAGTAACGCAGCCAATGCACAGGCCTTTGACAAATCTGATTATTACTGTATCAAATAAATGGCTCTTTTATCAGCTTTTGTGTAGCTTGGCTTTGTTCACATGCATGCCCATGGAAGATAATCACACAGAGCTTGCAACAAAACAAATCGGTTTGTTCTAACCAGCTTAGTAATTAGCACAAACTGGGGGGAGGGAGATCAAAGATCCACAGCATAAGAAGTACTTACTGAGTGCTCCACAAAGGAAAAATGAAAACAAAATTGTCCCAGCTGAATAGTAGTATTCAAATTAGATGCTTGCAATAAAGCAAAAATTTGTTTCTTGACAAGCGCTCAGAAAAAGCTAAAATACATATAAAAGCATGACTAATCTACTGTGTAATTACCAAAAGTAGAAGTAAACATTTGAGGTTTTAAGATAGGCTTTTATAGGCATTTTGCATTGATGTCCATCATGTAACAAATCTCTCTGAGAAGACTGTGGTATTAGCTGACATTTGAGTACTTTTGTACAAAGAAATGCCATAATATGGCCTTGTAATTATTCTACTGCTCCTACATTGTGTGTTATGCTTCCACACTAGTTTTTGGTCTTTATCCACACACTGTAAATCGCTAAACACCATAAAAGCTAAATGAAACGTGAAACTTCAGCAAAAGGAAAGTGAGAGGAGATGAAACAAGACCTCCAGGATACAACAGCAAAATGGAACAGGATGACAAATTACTGGGAACTGGGTGTCACAAGTCACCCTCCCTGGTTTCCAGTTACAACTTCTTCCCATGTCTTGGTTGAGGATGATACCCCATTTCCACTATCTACAATCACTTTAAAAAGTTTCAGTTGTATTAAAGCTTTTTCTCTGAAAGGAGATGCCTGACAGCCTATAATCCACTTCTCCAGTAGAATCTTGCTTATGTAGTACCCAGTCCATGTTCTTTCTTACTTTCCACTCAAGTGATATATTTTCTCAAATTGTGTTCAACCAGATGGCTCAAATCCCTCTATCAATAACCCATTCATTTTGTTATTCATTACTGCACTTCTGTAAAAGTTACCAGCAAAAAATGGAGCTGTATTCAACTATGTCCTGGCTTTTGTGTGCTCCCTCAATGAAGAGAAACTAGTGCTTGCCCAGAAAAACAGCAAATGGCAAGATGGCATAATGTTTTGCTCCTCCTGTACAGACTGCTTTTTATCATTAAACCCAGAGCATTGTACTGACTTTTGGTTTTCTTGTTAACATTAAAAGAAAACAATAAAAAATATTATCTTTCTCATACTCAGTATTGATATTCCACTGATTTTTTCTACTGAATTTTGTGACTGACAACATTGTCATCTAATAACCATCTTTCATAAACATATTTTTTCAAATAATCTGTACATTTCACACATTCCGAACAGGATAGCTTTCTGACCAGTGTAACTTTTTTTTCATGGAATTCTCTTTTTCAGTATCTGATATCTTGGACTTCTCCCCCTTTCTGTTAAAGATTTTTACTGCTTTGTCAGTATTCTGATAAAAGATTTCAGTGTATATAAATGTTATGGTGCAAGCCCAGCTGATAACTCAGAATGATGCAGCCGCCCATTCATTCCTACCATTTTTCCCTCTTCCCCTGCTTCCAGAGGAATGAGGAAGAGTATCAAAAGAATGTAAAGCCCACGGGTTGAGATAAGAGCAGTCCAGTAACTAAGGTACAGTACAAAACCACTACTGCTACCACCAATAATGATAAGAGAAATAACAAGGGGAGAGAACATAAAGCTAAAAGGCGAAAAGGAAAACCGTAAACACAAGTGATGCACAATGCAATAGCTCACCACCTGCCAACCAATACCCAGCCTGACCCAAGCAGCAATCCGGGCCTTCCAGGTAGCTCCCCCCAGTTTATGTAATGGGCATGATGCGCTGCGGTATGGAATACCCCTTTGGCTAGTTTGAGTCAGGTGTCCTACCTCTGCTTCCTACCAGCTCCCTTTGCCGCTCTTCATTGGCAGAGCATGAGACTGAAAAGTCCTTGATCAGGGTAAGCATTTCTTAGCAACAACTAAAACATCAGTGTTCTATCAGCTTTGTTCTCAGACTAAAGTTGAAAACACAGCACTGCAGCAGCTACTAAGAAAGAGAAAAATAACTGTTACAGCTGAATGCAGGACAATAAAGTTTCTTTTAAAAAATGAAAAATTTGGTCATATTCCTTGTAGGCAACATGTCTAAAATTTCAATAATCATTGAAATCATGAACACAGCTGAGAAATTCAGTAGTCAACCAGTTGTAAGTTGGTCTATTTGTTTCTCTCTAATAGTAAAAATGGTAGAGATTAACAGAGCCTTGACTGATGTAATGCAAGGTGATGCAATGATACAAAAATCCAAAATAAACAGACAGAGTTTATCCAGCCCATCTTCTGACCCAAGGAGAATAACTCCTGGTGAAATTCTCAGCAAATTTTTTACCCAGATTAGTCACTTTTCCAAGAAACCACTAATGGGTCCCAAATCAATTGCTTGGGCAGATTCATCTCAATGCTAGGGCATGACATCACCCAGCCCAGAAGCTGGTATTACAACTATAATTATGAAATAATGGAATCCACTAGAGAAGTGCTTCATTCCTTAGTGTTAGTGTTAGCAATAAAAAAAGTGACTTGTTAGTTTAATCTTTGATGTTGATCCAGCAGAAGGATATAACTGAGTGGGACTCTTGACTTCTTTGGCGGTTTCCCACTGTCCTATAGTGTCACCTGGACAAAGGAACCATCCATATCCAACACATTTGATGCTTTCCTGGGATCCCTTCTCTGCCAATGAAAGAATAATTTATATGGTTAATTAATGCATTATTTTTCCAAAAAAAGTCTCAAATCTCAAGATTTTCATACTTGAAGAACCAGCACCTTCACAGTAAATCCTATCTATTCCTGGGATGATGGCTACTTTTGAATAGTCTGTAACACATAGAGATGAGGAGGCAGCTGCCGTCCCTGCCTGTTACAGCTGTCTTTTTCCCGGATGGAAAGACTCCTCACCCCTTTCAAAGACAGTTTTCAGCTGGATGTTCTCAAGTCTGAGAGACTACAGGTTAGGAAGATCTGTTTTGCTCTAACGTTAAGAGGGTAGCTTTTTGTTTTTGAGCACTTTTACTGGATAAAGAAGAGATAATGGGATCCCAAGGTGTGTTAGGACTGCGTTATGGCAGATATCTGTGTTGCTCCTCTGATCATTCCTTTTTCAGTTTCTCCTGTCGTCTGTTGACTGTAATTTCTGAAACATGTTTGTCTACTTCAAAACTTAAAAAGAAAGGAGTAAAGACATGAGAGATCCCAGAAATAGAAAAGCAAACCATCCATCAGATTGACAGAAGCTTGTAAAAAAACAACCCAGTAAGTCTTAGCTGCTCCTTAAAGAAAGTTGAAAAATGTAGAAAAAATGTTTGCTTAGATGCAATGCTAGTACCTTTGTTTATGACAGGAAGAGATTTAAAGCAGCACATCACATGTCACTACAGCAAACAGCATAGTTGCATTCACAAGCAAACACCTCTGCACATCGGTGCTGCACCTTGTATCTATTATGCATAACTCAAAGGCAGTGAGATATCTTTGTATCAATACAGGCAAGCAGTTACAGAGCACCAATTTTATAATGTTACTTGATAATGTTACAAAATAATGTTACTTGAAACTTGTGAAATCTAATAAGCAATAAGCAGTGTGGCAGCACTGACAAGAACAAGATAAAAAGCAACTTCTTGTTTTGAATATAACTCTGTAGAGCTACTCTCTTGCTGTTTGCCTGAATTTTCTTCTTATTGACCTACAAGTTTATGGAAATCTTAGTGTGGTTAAGTATTTAACTTTGCAAGTATTTTAGCAGTGTTGGAAAATGAAGACAAATTACAAACATTGGTAGCTATTTTGTCCATTCATGCATCCTGTAATGGAGAACGTTTCTGCATTAATTGCATAAGCATGAATACCAAACAGCAGTCAGACCCATGCACACTAGATGTTCTCTATACATATTGTCAGCATTAAGTAAATAACATATCCGTGGGATAAAATCTCTTTTAGGAAACACTAATCACCAACTGTGTAATTGCAGGTACCCAAATCCCCTGCACTAATAGGCATACACAGCATGTTGTCATGTATGGAATAAGAAAGATGTAAAAACTACTTTGGTCACCTTTCATTTGGAACTTTGCTATTTCTTTTTCTAAACTACTCTTAGAGGAATTGAGAATTTGTGTTATGAACTCTTTGCAAGGCCCTATAATCCAGTATTTTTTTTTTTTTTCCTACAGTGTGCTCTTTCTTCCACTTCCTTCTAAAAAAACCCACAAAGTCCTCCCGACCAATGGGTGCCACAGATTATACTGATTTACTGATTTACTTCAGCATAGTATAGGTAGATCTATTTTGGAAGGAGTTTTTTCAGTTGGTTCTTTCTTTTCATTTCTGGATGGCATTGTAGGACAAGACAAGAAATACAAACCTTCAAAGTCAGTTCAATGGGTTTTTGAACAATAAAAAGCTTATATTTTCCTTCACTTCCCTGTAATGCACTTTTGGGGGGTTATTCCCTCTGTGCAGGCTCAAACTGATGAAAAGTTTTATAGACTTTACCAACTACTCATGGTATTGTGCAACACTGACTCTTTTTCATTGCCTTCATATGTAGTCTGTAAAAATCTTGTTATATTACTAGACTCAAGTGGAAAAACACCGACTCTGTAATTCTGGTGTAGGTTCCAGATGCCACCTTAACCAGCTTAAATTTGGTTTAATTTATAGATATTTTTCTACAATATTATCTATCATCAATCTATCTATCTATCTATCTATCTATCTATCTATCTATCTATCTATCTATCTATCTATCATCTATCTATCTATCATCTAAATAATCTACCTACCTACCTACCTACACCCCAACCTATCTACATACCTACCTACCTACTTATGTGTCTGTAGTTCAGAGTTAATGGATTTTCAGGGAGGTCTGTAGCTACTTCCTTCTCAAAACCATCAACAACTTGGAAAACTGGAAAGCTCTCTAACGTGAGCTGAACGATAAAATAATTATGGTCTGAAGAAACTTGTAGCAATCTATAATGATTCGAGTGGAGTTTAGGCTTCAAAAGGACAGTTTAGTTAACTCAGTGTGGGTAGACAGTGGGCTTGACCTAAAACCATTTTAAAAAGTTTTAACTATGAAAACTATATAATTTAACTATTTAGTTAGCTAAACTATTTAAGTTTTATTAACTATATTATAATTTATAATAAATAAAATTAATATAATAATTAATATAATAATAATGTAATTTTATTATATTAACTATTTAACTATTAGCTATTTAAAACTATTTATTTTTAAAAGTTTTAACTACGAAAACTATTTAACCATTTAACCATATAGTTATTTAAAACTAACTATTTAACTATTAAGTTTTAACCTTGGAAACTTAAAAAAGTTATCATAGCAAAATACCCATTTCGTTTAAAAGAATGGACTGCTTTCATACTAATACCAGCAAAATAAACATGAACCACATACAGTTTTTCATGCATTGCTGTGCTAGTGACTGTCTCTATTACAAAGCACTGTCCATCTTAAGAGTCAAAGAGAAACATTCTTAGTAGTATTTCATAATGAACAAAATGGATATGACAAACCAGGTAGCAGTGATTTCACAGGTTAAATTTCACTTAGATATCAGTTGACAGTTTCTTTATACTTGTCTCAGGTTGTGGGGTTGTCGTGGTTTAAACCCAACCACAAACCTCGTCCACTCACTCCCCCCACTTCTTGCCCTCCCCTTGCTCCTGGAGGGACGGAGAGGAGAATCGAAAAGAATGCAACTCCCACGGGTTGAGATAAGAACAGTTTAGTAACTAAGGTATAACACAAATCACTACTGCTGCCACCAATAATAATAATGATAAAGGAAATAACAAGGGAAGAGAATACAACACCTCATCACCAGCCAACAGATAACTCGCCCCACTTCCCCCAGCCGAGTACTGACCAATAACTTGTCCAGCCCTGCTGTCCCAACCCTTCTGGGTAACTCTCCGTTACATCCTGGGCATGACGTGCTGTGGTATGGAATACCTCTCTTGCTAGTTTGGGTCAAGTGTCCTGTCTCTGCTTCCTCCCGGCCTCCCCTCCTCCCTGGCAGAGCATGAGGCTCAGAAAGTCCTTGGCCAGATCAAACATTTGAGCAGCAACTGAAAACATCGGCATTATCAGCTCTCTTCCCAGGCCAAAAAAAAAGCAAAACATAGCACTGAACTAGCTACTAAGAAAGAGAAAAATGACTGCTACTGCTGAACCCAGGACAGGGGTTTGTTTTTTTTTTTGTTTGTCTTGTTTTGTTTTTCTTCCAAGAAAATTACTGTTTAGTTATATTTTATTAAGTTATTTCTAAAGGAAATAAAAGCAGTTTTTGCACTATGCCTTATAATAAAAAAAAAAAGGAAAAAACCCAACTAATTCTTCTTACATTGAAAGTTATAAAGCAATAGATCTTTGATCTCCAAAGTAATTCACTTTAAAATAACTCTGTGAATTGCATCTCTTGTTTTGATAAAACTCACTTCCACATATTTATTTTTTCACAGGAACAGTTTGTAGGGACCTGGCGTTGAACCATGTGTGAGATGCATTACAAAACTGATTTTGCATATTGTTTATATTTTATAACTTTCTATCCAGTGTTAATGAATTGGTCCAAAATGGTCCAAGTAATTAAGGTTTGTAGCTTCATGGTCAAAAGTGCAAAGGTTCAGAGCTATTTATTGAGAGATAAATCCTCAAAAGAACTAAAGAAGACACAGAATGAAGTGTCTAAATAACAGCATAAAAAGTCACTGATCTCCTAAGCTTTTCTTTTCCAGTTGCAAATTCACTGTAGTCTCTTTCAGATTGTGGGTTAGCAAAATTACATTTGGCAAAGTTGTTTCTCAAAAAGTAAACTAATTTTTTATATCATCTCTAAGACTGATGATATTATCTAAGCATCTGTATAACAGTTTGCTGTGTATATTCTTTCTTTACCAGAAGGTATTGATTTTCTAGCTGTATTGTCCCTATATCTAGATTTTTCTGAGAAAAATTTTAATTTCTTAATCAGACAGAATCAATATTAGTTTCAGCACAATTAGAAAGAGCTAACATTTGACATTTTGGGATGGCTGTCATTAGAACAGCACACATTAAAGGGTGATATTAACACTCTGGACAACTGCTTATGGAAATAACTTATCTATTTAAATGGACTTCAGCTATAAAGATGCCTATACGTCTTAGTGTCTGTCTCACTCTACCTCTTCCTCCCCTGCTCCAAGAGGGATGGGGAGGAGAACCGAAAGAATGTAACTGCCACGGGTTGACATAAGAGCAGTCCAGTAACTATGATGTAACTCAAAACCACTACTGCTACCACCAGTAATAATAATGATAAGCGAAATAACAAGGGAAGGGAATACAACCACTTCACCACCTGTTGACCAATACCCAGCCCGACCAGAGCAGTGATCTCCCATTTCTGGGTAACTGAACCCAGTTTGTATACTGGCATGACGTGCTGTGGTATGGAATACCTCTTTGGTTAGTTTGGGTCAGGTGTCCTGTTTCTGCTTCCTCCCGGTTTCCCCCCTCCCTGGCAGAACATGAGACTCAGAAAGTCCTTGGTCAGAGTAAACGTTACTGAGCAGCAACTAAAAACATCAGTGTTACCAGCACTGTTCTCAGGCTGAAAGACAAAACCAAAGCACTGCACCAGCTACTAAGGAGGAAAATGACTGCTACCGCTGAACAAAGGACAGTATCCACCCCTTATTCCATACCATTCACGTCATGCTCAGATCTCACATTTTCAATATACCATAGCTGTTATCTTATATATCTACATATATATATACATCCGCATACTGAGATAGATAGATAGAGAGATCATTCCTTAGTGCATGGACCAATCCCTATAAAGCTGCTGAGTCCGTTCGGTCCATGGTGTCAGGTTCCATACCTTGTAACAGTCTTTCAGAGCAGGAGAGGCTGCGTGCAGTGTTGGATCGTTGCCTGCTGATGATACCACAGAACTTGTCTGGTTTTATCAAAGTTCATTCTTTGTTGAGATGATGGTCGGCCAGAAGTCAGGGCCAGTCTCTGGTGACCTGAAGACATCTAGTTGGTGGGCTCTAAAAGTATTACACAGCAGGCAACAGCATACAATGGAGTTCATTGGCTGTTTTCCCCTAAAATCAACCCCCTTGAGCTACACATCAGATTTCCCCATATTCTCATGTTACTCGCCAAATATATTCAGGTCCCTGAGCAAAAGCAATCCCACTAATGGATTTGCCTTTACCTGAAGCAGGAATAACCCAAACTGTCTTCCCCAGCAAATTCTTCATGTGCACCACAGGAACTTTATCCCCTTCTACAGTATGGAAAAGTTCTGACTGGGCTGGGTCAGCCCTGTTGGCAGATCCTCTGGTGTTGACCAAAAAGGTGGCCTTTGGTAAGTGTGTACACTAATGTTTGAAAGACCCACCACCCATTGCTCTCAGTGTAGTTCATAACAACCCATTGTGCAGTTCAGATTTTCCCAAAGGCTGGTGCATGGTAGGCGATGTGATATACCCACTCAATGCCATGCTTTTTGGTCCAAGTGTCTATAAGGCTGTTCTGGAAATGAGTCCCATTGTCTGACTCAATTCTCTCTGGGGTGCCGTGTTGCCATAAAGTCTGTTTCTCAAGGCCTAGGATAGTGTTCTGGGCAGTGGCGTGGGGCACAGCGTATGTTTCCAGCCATCCGGTGGTTGCTTCCACCATGGTAAGCACATGGTGCTTGCCTTGGTGGGTTGGTGGGAGTGTGATATAGTCAATCTGCCAGGCCTCCCCATATTTGCACTTCAGCCATTGTCCTCTGTCCCAAAGAGGCTTTAACCATTTAGCTTGCTTAATTGCAGCACATGTTTCACACTCGTGAGTAACCTGGGCAATAGCGTCCATTATTAAGTCCACCCCTCAGTCACAGGCCCATCTCTATGTTGCACTCTGCCCTGATGGCCTGAAGTGTCATGGGCCCACCAGGCCAAAATAATTCACCCTGATGTTGCCAACCTAAGTCTATCTGAGCCACTTCAATCTTAGCAGCTTTATTCACTTGTTGGTTGTTCTGGTGTTCCTCAGTGGCCCGACTCTTGGGTACATCAGCATCTACATGGTGTACCTTGACCACCAGGTTCTACACCCGGGCAGCGATATCTTGACACAGTGCAGCAGTCCAGATAGGCTTACCTCTGCATTGCCAGTTGCTTCGCTTCCATTGCTGCAACCACCCCCACAGGGCATTTGCCACTATCCATGAGCCAGTATAGAGATAAAGTACTGGCCATTTTTCTCGTTCAGCAATGTTCAGGGCCAGCTGGATGGCTTTCACCTTGGTAAACTGACTTGATTCGCCCTCTCCTTCAGCAGTTTCTGCAACTTGTCGTCGGGGACTCCATACAGCTGCCTTCTATCTCTGATGCTTTCCCACAATACAGCAGGACCCATCAGTAGACAAGACATACTTCTTTTCACTTTCTGACAGTTTACTATGTGGTGGGGCCTCTTCAGCACGCATCACCTCCTCCTCTGGTGACATTCCAAAATCTTTGCTGACCGGCCCATCTGTAATGATTTCTAGAATGCCTGGATGACTCGGATTTCCTGTTCGAGCTCGTTGTGTAATTAGCGCAGCCCACTTATTCCATTTAGCATCGGTTTCGTGATGTGTAGAAGAGACCCTGCCTTTGAACATTCAGCCCAGCATGGGCAACCGGGGAGCTGGGAGGATCTGTGCTTCAGTGCCAGTCACTTCTGAAGCAGCTCAAAACCCTTCATAAGCTGCCAGTATCTCTTTCTCAGTTGGGGTATAGCTGGCCTCAGATCCTTTCTATCCCTGACTCCAAAAGCTGAGGGGTCGACCTCGGGTTTTCCCTGGAGTTTTCTGCCAGAGGTTCCAGGTGGGACCATTCTCCCCAGCTGCGGTGTACAGTGCATTTTCTACATCTGGACTGATCTGGACTGATCCAAGGGCCACTGCATGAACTATCTCTCATTTAGTTTGCTCAAAGGCTTGATGTTACTCAGGGCCCCAGTAAACATGAGCGATGCACAATACAATTGCTCACCACCGGCCGATGAATACCCAGCCTGACTAAGCAGTGATCTGTCCCTTCTGGGTAACTCCCCACAGTTTATATACTGGGTATGATGTCCTGTGGTATGGAATACCGCTTTGGCTAGTTTGTGTCAGGTGTCCTGTCTCTGCTTCCTCTTGACTTCTTGTGTCCCTCCTCACTGGCAGCGCATGAGAGACTGAACAGTCCTTGATCAGGGTAAGTACTATTGAGCAACACTAAGTAAGACATTGTTGAGTTATCAGCTTTGCTCCCAGGCTGAAAGTCAAAAACACAGCACTGCACCAGCTACTAAGAAGAGAAAAAAAACTGTTACTGCTGAACCCAGGACAGCATACTTCATGATTTTTCTGCATAGTTAGTAAATTAATACTGAAATAAAAGCTTGGCTAAAATAAATAAGGATTTTGAGTAAATAAACATTGTGATGCTACCTCCAGCTGAGCAGGTTCATAGTTAGGATATGACAGGATAGGACACAAAATGCTGTTGACTTGCTTTTTGCATTACTAAGTGTGCCTTCTTGCACAGTGCTTGTGTTACCTTTGGCAGATACTGCAAAAAATTATCTTGCTACCTTTTCTCCCAGGTTAGGGAGGATTGCTCAGAGGAATCATTCATATGTGGGGGCTTTGGAGATGGAAAAACATTTATTTGCGAAATTGTCCCCAACATATTAGAGGTTGTTGTTAATCTACTCACTCGTTTCTATGGATTTTACCATACATCCCTGTCCCCACAATCATATCTTCTCTGTTTGCTCTATTTAATTGTGTGCTGTTTGAAGGTTCCTTTGAATATTTATTTTTCCCCATGAATTGGCTGTGGAACTTCCCTGTTATCTACCCTCCCACCTTCGAAACAAGATTGGGATGCCTGACTTAACTTTGCAACACTTTGGATCAGCTCCTTCACTTTTATCTTTCATTTATCTCACTTATCACAAGTGGGTCTGTAAATTCAAGAGAAAAAAATAAAAGCAATACAAAAAGGCATATAATCCTTGCATTTATGCTGCTTATATAGCTCTCTAGTCTTCTGACTTCTTGGTCACTAAAGAAACTACTCACCCCTATAGCCTTGTGGCCCAGAATATATGACATCACCATTACTTCCAGGAGGCCACAAACTTAAGATAACCAGGGACTTTTTCTGGGCTAATTTTATTTGGCTGTACCAGCAATTGTCTAATTCTGACTACCGTATTTAGTCTGAACATCTTGAAGACTGTTGGAGACTATGTACACAGCATGGAATAGTACAGGCATGGAATGACAGTAGAGGACTTGAAAGTTCAGGAACAAGATAATACTGGAGGCGCCAAGGGTATATATAAGTAATCAGTAGTCAACTTGTAATTAGCAGAGGATGCAGAACATTTTCTCAATTTATAGAATTACACAACCCACTTTGTATAGAAAACTGGGATGTAGGATGGGATTACAAACTTTTGATGAAAGAGGAAAGGTGTAGAGCATGCAGGCAAATTCACTAAAATGCCCCTGGGAAGGGTGATGATTCCTCATCATCCAGCAGCCAGAGGCTGTCTACTTGATAGTGAGGTGAATATAGCACCAAAGAAGGGATAAATACTGGAGCATTTCTACGTGCACAATTTCAACTAGCTGTAATCTGAACTACAGAAGCGTCATTTTGACCATAATAATAATGGATTAGATTTTTAAGGATTCATTTAGACTAATAATGAATTCTTGGTAATGAATTTGTCTTGACAAAGACCATATTTTACCTGTAAGTAACTGCTGGTACAAATGATGGCAACTAGCCCTCAAAGTGAGCAAATGTTAGATAATTTGTCATCCAAATGTCATTTCTTTGCACTAGGAAGTAGATATGTCCTCCTTTTCGTGTTGACAGTAACTTTTTTTTTTTTTTTCTCCCTCCCAGAAGGCTGGATTCAATAAAAATATCTAAAAGACAAACTATATAGATACACATTCTGTTAAAAATGTTATATGACGTAGAGAAAAAGAATTGTACTCTGAATTGTAAGGTTAATAAGTGTTATTAGAGAAATCGAGATGATATAATCATACAACTGTTCTTATTCTTGTAGTGTAAGTAATATTTTAGCCCTTGAAAATTATGTCTGATTACAGATTACTTGCATATCAGTGTCATTACTTTTGTTTTTCTAGTTAGCACAGGGGAACATGAGACTAAGAAAGACAAATTTTTTCTTTTTTTTTTTTTTTTTTGTCACAGGTTTAGTTTATGGGTCAAATTCATAAAGTGGGGCCCTATCTGTGAAACAGCTTCACTAGTGGAGTTCCTCAGGGGTCGGTGCTGGGACCGGTGCTGTTTAATATTTTCATCAATGACCTGGATGAGGGAACTGAGTGCACCCTCAGCAAGTTTGCTGATGACACAAAACTGGGAGGAGTGGCTGACACACCAGAGGACTGTGCTGCCATTCAGCGAGACCTGGACAGGCTGGAGAGTTGGGCGGGGAGAAACTTGATGAAATTTAACAAGGGCAAGTGTAGAGTCTTGCATCTGGGGAAGAACAACCCCATGTACCAGTACAGGTTGGGGGTTGACCTGCTGGAAAGTAGCGAAGGGGAAAGGGACCTGGGGGTCCTGGTGGATAGGAGGATGACCATGAGCCAGCAATGTGCTCTTGTGGCCAAGAAGGCAAATGGCATCTTAGGGTGCATTAGAAAGGGAGTGGTTAGTAGGTCAAGAGAGGTTCTCCTCCCCCTCTACTCAGCCTTGGTGAGGCCGCACCTGGAATATTGCGTCCAGTTCTGGGCCCCTCTGTTCAAGAAGGACAGGGAATTGCTTGAAGGAGTCCAGCGCAGAGCCACAAAGATGATTAAGGGAGTGGAACACCTCCCTTATGAGGAGAGGCTGAGGGAGCTGGGTCTCTTTAGCTTGGAGAAGAGGAGACTGAGGGGTGACCTCGTCAATGTTTACAAATATGTAAAAGGTGGGTGTCAGGATGATGGAGCTAGGCTTTTTTCAGTGATATCCAGTGATAGGACAAGGGGCAATGGGTGTAAACTGGAGCATAGGAAGTTCCACGTTAACATCAGGAAGAACTTCTTTACTGTAGGAGTCTCCTACACTGGAGATATTCAAGGCCCGCCTGGACAAGTTCCTGTGTGATGTACTGTAGGTTACCCTGCTCTTGCAGGGGGGTTGGACTAGATGATCTTTTGAGGTCCCTTCCAACCCTTGGGATTCTGTGATTCTGTGATTCACTTTCTGAAGCAAGCGATGCACTGGAGAGTCTGATCATCTGCAGGTTGAGGCTGTAAATGCTCTGGCAGCTGTATTGCACTACTAAAGAGCAGAAGCTGACAGTGACTGAGAGGAAAAGCAGCACCAACCTTTATCAGTTTTTTCTTAGCAACAGCAGAGCAAAATAATTGCTGTTTCAAACGAAAGCATTGCAATAAGTGATTATATCAGGGGAAGAGAAGCTGCATAATCCACTCATAGTACTACGAATTTATCTTTGCAATGCTTTACAAGGAACTTATTGGAGCATTTCATTCTGTCCTCCTTTAGAAAAATGTTGAAGGCATCCTAATTAGTTTTCCTATGTCCCACTCCTTGAAGTGATGATGAACTCTTTACAATAGTGTTTTTTAGATGCTTTTGTTTAAGTTTGTCCTTTCAAATTAAAAACAAACCAAACCAACCAACCAAACAAACAAAAAAGCACAAGGTAGTATTTAATGGAGTAACACAAAGATGAAATTAACATTATTCTTAAATAATTTCTTGAGAACCAGAAAGCCACGAATGTGTGAATTGCTTAAGACTTTGCTATCAGGTACTTAAATCATAATTGCAACAAATGGATGCCTCCCACATACCCATATTTATCAGTGCCTTAAAGTGTAGAAAATTCTTCAGATCTTTTAGAAGAACATTCATTTCAGCTTCAAAATGTTCATATGAGCTATAATTTATTTGAAGAATTTTAACTTAATTATACAAGAAATGTGGTTTTACACATCAAAGCCCCAATGTGCTGTTTTCATCAAAAGAACAAAATCTATCACCAAAAATAAAATAAGATTCAAATGTTATGCAAATTATAATAAGATGGCATGTAATGAACTAAGATCCCTAAATTAAAATTTTGAGAACATTAATGCATACTTATGAACACCTACAGATGTAGATGACAAAAAAACCTTAGTAGGTAGCTACTTTAATCTTTTACTGTTGTGCTAAAATATAAACTTATCCTTCTAAGAAACTATTTTCTTTTCTAGTAAAAGTAAAACATGAGTTAATAGAAAAAAAACTTTATATTTACATTTTAATTAAATTATATTTAATTAACATAGTGATTACAGTAATTTCAAAATGGAAAATGGGACTGTAAGGTTCCTTTTCATTTTTTAGTTTAGGATAAATTTTAATAAAATCAAGATTTCCCTACAGAACCTTTCATTTTTGACAAATCAGTAGCTTTAGTGAGGAGCTTTGTCTCAAGAAAACTTTCATTCAGCTCTGTGTCAGTGTGTGCGGTGCAAATGCACATACCTATAATTCAACAGATCCATAAAAATAAACCTGGTGAGGACTTTGGTTCTCTTTTAAAAGCTGCATTCTGCAATGCTGAAGTTGGTGAGAGCTTTGTCAGTTACTTTGATTAACAAAAAGTTACTATTTTAGATGCCACTATTCACTATTCAGGTCAGCGTGGTTGGTTTTTGTTGTCATTTTTAAAAACTATATAGCTTTTTACTCCAGTATTGCTACATTAAGTAAATGAGAGAGTGAACATGAATATGACTGGACTTTTTCTGCACCTCTTTTGCATTTAGCTCCTATAGATTTCTGTGGATCAGGGCACAACCATTGGGATCATGCGCTGAACACAAGATTGCTACTGTGCTCATACAGACTAACTTTTAAACACTTCTAGCTCCCTGCCTGGTTTCAAGATGACATTTAAACAAGTCAATGTCGAGTTATTGCTCTCTGGACATGCATAAGCAAGTCAAATGATACAGTTTTAAAACAATATTACCTTCCTTTCCACCAAACCCTAGGGGGGGAAAAAAAAAAAAAAAGGAAAAAAAAAAAGAAAAAGAAAAATATTTTTTACAAAGCACAATTATGTCCTATGTAACTGCTTCAACATGCTTTTATTTTTCTCTTCTTAGTAAAGTGATACTTAGTGTCTTCTGATGATTGTAAAATCCACTGATTTCAAATTCCAGATCTCTGAAATTGACTTGCTTATTTTGAATGAACCAGGAAATTTTAAACACTTTTTACTATATATTGTCAAGATGTATTTTCTTACTGTATCAATCACAAGATAAATGCAGTGTCAATCATCATAACACTAACAAATTTCAAACATTAGGGTAGTAAATGAAAGCTTATTTTATGACAGTGGCCAACATCTGTTCTGTGATGATGGTATTCAAATTTTAGCTGTAACAAATTAGATAGAACACAAATATGTAATTAAAATTAACCTCTAGTTTTTTACACAACACTTGCATAATTAACAAAAGCTGAACTTAAAACTCACTCCTACTGTAATTGATTTTAACTGATTATAAAACCACAACTCTGAACAGCATTGCTGTTTTTCGTTAGTATGCATGTACATGTCACATTGTTTGCTCCATATATTTTCACGGTTGGCAGTATGAATATTCTCTCTGTATCCATTCTAATTAGAAAGGATGCTTGAGACACCTGATAATGACCTAATGTCTCCACTGGTTCGAGTTTGTTCTGTATTTCAAAACTGATTTCACACATGACAGCAATAGCTACCCATATACATTGGCAAGAGCAGAATATGCTTATAACGTGTAGAAGAAAAAGGGAGATGTCTTGTTGTACATCTCACTTGTAGTGTGGTTTAGTAGTTCTTCAGGTCCATATTTTCCTGATGCTCTATAGGAATGACTGTCCCTTTGAGACAGGTCAGTGAAGAAATAGAATAAAGTGCTTTCATATTCAATCGTCATACCTCCAGTGAAAAGGCATGTCTGAACAACCTGAAGGGTTTTTTAATAGTGACATTTGGAAGATGATAACCTAAAGTAACAGTATATACAAGTATTCCCTTTGCATAAGCCTTCTACCTGCTAATTCATCTTTCCACCAATAAGTGTAACTTAAAATGGGGTGGGAAGATCATCATTTGTACAACTAACAGTACACTTAAATTCAACAATTAAAGCAGAGGTATCATGGAAGAAACAAGAACCTGAAAGGCAAACCTTCAGTATGTAGCTCAGCAAGGAAATTTTATCTTACCATTACCATTTTCAACTACCTTCGAGTACTTGAAAAAAGGCCAAAAATTCGGGACCATCTGAAAATTTTAGCTACTAAATCCTTACCAAGAAATTCTTAATAATAGCTTTCTCTTAGAAATAAAATGGAAGAGTTTCTGATTTAAAACTTTGAAAGGATTAGCTGAAGAATGTATAAAAAGTAATATTTTACTGGTAGTTTAACACTATTAAATTATTTTTTTTCCATTTTGCTTTCATGCCACTATAATAATTTTTAAATAGCTAGATTGCAAAATCTAGTTTGAAGTTACGCAGTTACTCACATGATGAGAAATTATTAGTCCACCTCAGCCTTAACAAGAGATGTTAGAAAATAATTTCCAAGACTAATTTTTGACATACTAACATTTTTGGACAGTTACGTCTTTTTTACTCCTGTTACTTTTGTAGTTTAAAATGAACTACAGTAGTCCATAATCTAATTTTATAGTCCTTTTATATGGAGTGTTCATTCTGATGAGGTGCCAGGTAAATGGAATAGAATAAGTACATAAAATACATATTTTTATTTATCTGCACATTTCTTATCACAACAGAGTTGCATATTCCCTTATGGCAACACTCTTGTGGTGGTGCATCCATCCCCCTCTCTCCCAGACCCCTCTGCTTTGCCAAGAATTCCTGTTAGGATATGACCTTTATGTGTTAAGTAAATATTTCCTTATTGCCATGTAAAGTAAATATGTTTTGAGTTTCAGATATCATATGATAAATGAATATATTTTATAGTTTGGCAAATACATGTATCTGATACATGGTTTTGAAGTATGCCAGAGAACTGCTGTTCATATTTGTTCAGCATCTTTTTAATAGATTCAGTTGCAATACTGTACTTGAAATTTATAAACAGAGGGGCTTGGGTTTTTTTTCCAATCATGTACCTCCCTGCCTTGTTCTAAAGGATGTTGCATTTGACGGTACCTGCAGTATATTCTATTTTTCACTAAATATCAGTATAGCAGCATACAGTTTGCCAAAATAACCTGTTGTTTTTGTTGACAATATGCAGTTTAAAAAAAAAAAAAATCTGTCTTTTTTAAAACAGAGATTAATTTTTCTTTTGTTGAGTTTTCATATGTGGTAACTCAAACAGGGTCATACTGAAGGAGGTAAATGCAGAATATAAAGAAATTAAAAAATATTTTGGAATGAGAAAAGAAATCTATTTTGATTAACTTAGAGAGCTAAAGTACTCTAGGATAGATTTTTCTAAGTTTTATAAGGATATAGGACTTGGTACAGTACATAATACACAGTACATTTGATACATTGTAAATTTAAGAACCTGAACTTATGCAAGTCCATGGGACCTGATGAAATCCATCCGCGGGTCCTGAAGGAGCTGGCAAATGAAGTTGCTAAGCCACTGGCCATCATATTTGAAAAATCATGGCAGTCAGGTGAAGTTCCTGATGACTGGAAAAAGGGAAATATAACCCCCATTTTCAAGAAAGGGAAAATGGAAGACCCGGGGAATTACAGAGCAGTCAGTCTGACCTCTGTGCCTGGCAAAATCTTGGAGCAGATTCTCCTGGAAGGCATGCTAAGGAGCATGAAAAACAACAAGGTGCTTGGTGACAGCCAGCATGGCTTCACTAAGGGGAAATCCTGCCTCACCAATTTCATGGCCTTCTATGATGGAGCTACAGAATTGATGGACAAGGGTAAAGCAGTTGATGTCATCTACCTGGACTTGTACAAAACATTCGACACTGTCGCACACAACATCCTTGTTTCTAAATTAAAGAGAGATCAATTTGATAGATGGACAACTCAGTGTATAAAGAACTGGCTGGATGGCTGCACACAAAGAGTTGTGGTCAATGGCTTAATGTCCAGCTGGAGACCAGTAATGAGTGGTGTCCCTCAAGGATCGGTGTTGGGACCGGTCTTGTTCAACATCTTTGTGGGTGACATAGACAGTGGGATTGAGTGCGCCATCAGCAAGTTTGCCAATGACACCAAGCTGTGTAGTTTGGTTGATACGCTGGAGGGAAGGAATGCTATCCAGAGGGACCTTGACACAGGTTGTAAGGTGGCCTGATGCCAACCTTATGAAGTTTAACCATGTGAAGTGCAAGGTCCTATACCTGGGTAGGAGCGATCCCACGCACAGCTACAGATTGGGCAGAGAAGAGATCAAGTCCTGTGGAGAAGGACTTTGGTGTGTTGGTCGATGAGAAAATGAACATGAGCCAGCAGTGTGCACTTGCAGCCCAGAAAGCCAACCATAACCTGGGCTGCATCAAAAAAAGAAGTGATCCAACCCCTCTGCTCTTGTGAGACTTCACTTTGAGTACTGTGTACAGTTCTGGTGTCCTCAACATAAAAAGGACATGGAACTGTTGGAACAAGTCCAGAGGAGGGCCACGAGGATGATCAGGGGACTGGAGCACCTTCCATATGAAGATAGGCTGAGGAACTTGGGGCTGTTCAGCCTGGAGAAGAGAAGGCTGCATGGAGACCTCATAGCAGCCTTCCAGTATCTGAAGGGGGGCTATAAGGGTGCTGTGGAGGGACTCTTCATTAGGGACTGTAGTGACAGGACAAGGGGTAACGGGTTAAAACTTAAACAGGAGAAGTTTAGACTGGATATAAGGAAGAAATTCTTTCCTGTTAGGGTGGTGAGACACTGGAATGGTTTGCCCAAGGAAGTTGTGAATGTTCCATCCCTGGTGGTGTTCAAGGCCAGGCTGGACAGAGCCTTGGGTGGCATGGTTTAGTGTGAGGTGTCCCTGCCCATGGCAGGGGGGTTGGAAGTAGATGATCTTAAGGTCTTTTCCAGCCCTAACTGTTCTATGATTCTGTGATTCTATAGTGAATATAGTGAAAATAGTGAATATAGTGAATATAGTGAAAAAAGAGAGTGTCCTTAATTTTCATCCCTTTGTTATACTGGTGCAAGAATCTGACATTCTGTTAACGTTGACCCAAACCTGGAATATTCCTATTTAAAATCTTTTTCGTGTCCTTTTTCTAACTGTATCATATATATTTTGAGGCTTTCAAAATCCCTGAGGATAAGTTTAATTGCTCCCACAGAAGTGATACAAAACCCTTTTCTTCATATATCAGCTGAATCACAAAATCACCGTTAAGATCTTCTGCTGAATTAAGGGTCTAAAATAAATAAAAAAAAAATCCTGACTTACTTCATGGGTTATGTTATCAAAGAACTGCCCATTGATCAGGACAGACTTAAGTAGTTTCATCTGAATTTACCTTACTTTATGGGCTGTAGAACAGAAAATTCTCTAGGAGATTGTGACTGTTCTTGAGCTCATAAATTCTTTTATAGTATATGCTACTTTTTCTCTCTTTAAGAATTTAAGAGAAATAGTTTAGATGGGCTTCTATATGTTCAATAAATTGCTCTTATCATTAAAAATGATTGCATGATAGATTTTTGTTAGGAATTTTTCTTAATCTTTTTATACATTTGAACGACTTTTAAAGAAACGCAGTTTCTGCTTGAAAGTATTTACTGAAGCAGGAACGAACTACTATCGATAGAATTAAGTTTAAAAGGGAGAGTTTGTGATCAAGATAACACTGGTGTTAGCAGTTTTGTGTTTATAAATAAGTTCAAACAATTGACAATTTTAAACTGTTATGTGTCAAGATTATTACTTTAGGAAATGTAAATCTTCTCATCAACACCTGAAAAATTATAGACCAACCAAAACTAAAAAGACATTCTGTATCCCTGCACACAATTAATTCCACTGTACAAAACACATTTCAGACTTAGGATGCAAAACAGTCTTGCCCAGGGAAAAGTCTGCATCATGAATAACAGAAGAAAGCCTTGGCCTTTCTTAGCTTTAATAATTGTTGGTAAAGAATTGATTATACAATGTGAGAATCATAACATGGTGTTTAACAGATAACAATTTCAACAGAAAGAGCTAAGCTTGTTGTTTTCAACAAATCACAGATCTTTCTTTTCATCTAGAAAACGAATTATTTAAAAGGAAGAAGACCCAGAAATTTTCCTATATTAAGTACAGGCAAATGCTGTCTTAAAAAGATGAGTGATGATTTTCACCCTGAATAGGGAAGGCCTTTCTCAGTCAAAAATCATGTCATTGCCATAACATGGTTTTGTTTGTCTCATTAACTTCAGTGGTAGCTGAAGCAGTCAATACTTTTGTTAGTTAAGACATTTTGAATGTCTGCGCAGTAGATGGTTACAGTGTTACAAGACCATACCCAAAAGTTAGTGAAGAAAGGTTTTGCATCTCAAAACACAAGTATCATCTACTAATGTCATTGCCTTACACAGGTACATTGTTTCAGTGTGACAGTTTTCATTTAGTTTTTTATGAGAAAACTTTCATTCTAAAGTTATAGAAATCTATCTCATGGCTATGAACTTCTATTGTGCAGTTCTGCAGCTCAGAGTAAGTCCTGAGACAATTTCAGGTCAGCTCCAGAACCTTAGATTAAAGGGCAAGTTTCCAGACAAAAATAACCACCAAACTGTATATTTAATGGATCTATCTACCAGACAAATAGGAAAAAGTGTAGAATGTGATTAATTTACATTAGAGAAGGACAATATATAGATAGCACAATTTTGTTGTGACAGAAATTTGGAAAATTCTATCTAGTGTGATCAATTTTGTACTGTTCAAAGTTAAAGAAATACAGGTGTTTTATTTGTTAATTTTATCTTCATGGGTTTGATGTGAATATGCAATGAGTTATGTAAAGACATTCTTTAAATACACTCAGTAGCTTTCAAGACTTGCTCAAATAGCATGGAATAATGTACATATTGTGTTGAGATGCCTTTAAGTAAAAACCCCTAGATTTAGTTAGAAGATAATATAAATTAATATCCTAATACTGGTGTTTAATTAAATATAATTCAATTTAACATGAAAAACCCCTCACCCTATAAAATACAAGTCCCTGAAGGACTTCATTATTTGAGTTCTGCAGCATTATAGATTGATAATGCACACTACTTCTGCATTATACACATTTTTTATTTGTTCTGCTAAATAAAACCCCTTAAACGTTGTTCTGAATCTTGTTTTGGGTTTGTTTTTTTGTTTGATTTGTGTTTGGTTTTTTGTTAGGGTTTTTTTCCAAAAATATTTCAATTGATGTTATATATATATAAGGGTGGTGGGTTGACATTAGCCCATAAAGAAAGAAAACAAAAATTTAAATTTCATTCATTACTACTAACAGCAAAAAGTGTGTAACACAATTCTGGCAGTATTTCATGACAGTTAAACTTCTGTTAATGGTTGGAGTTTATTGATTTGTTTGTTTGTTTTGATGGAAAAAAAGGGGTTTATTTATCTTTCTTGTTAGCTTGGATGCTCTTGTCAACAAGGATTACAAAAGTAGCTGAGTATCACCATGAATCAGAACCCAAGGCTGCTAGCTGCAATATGGACTTTAATAAAAAATACTGTCTCTGATGACCTTTGCTTTCTAAATGTCCTGTGTTTTGCTCCTCTTTTGACTTTTATTCTGGTTTTGAATAAATTATGGTTTTGGTATTTCTCTGCTTAATTTTATTTCCATATTCCAACCTTTTCTCTGCCCATCTTTAATTCTATTACATGTAAAATAAGGAAGCGTATAACCAAACAGGATAACAATTAAACTATGAATGAATTAAGTGTTCCAGGACAATAAGGTACTAAATTTTTTTTGCAAATTACAGATTACAGCCTTGCACTATTGCTGCATTTTTAGATCAACAGTTCTTCCTCCTATTCACATGGAACTTTCTGTGTTTCAGTTTGTGCCTATTGCCCCTTATCATATAATATCATATTTATTACAACATGCCTGGTATATATCCCTTTTCAGCTCTGCAAATTAGCCTGCCATGTATCTATTGGAAAACATTTCCTTCTTAAAAGACTTAGTCACAATGAAAAGTAGTTACTCAAAGCTGTAACTATTGCTAACACAAAATTACTTGCGCAGCAACAGAAATCTCCCTTATCTGTGAGAGCTGAAGCAATTGCACTGAAGCAATAAGCAGCCTAGCAGTTTAAAAAATTCTCTCTCTCTAAGTGAAAGGAAAAATGGAAAATTTAATTTCTCTTTTCCTGGGTATTTGTAATGAGAAATTAATAATGTACATAAATATATCTATTTTTTCACTAATGAAGAAAATTAATGAAGTTAGATTCATATGATTTCCCATATACATGACACAGATTTGATGGAAATAATAATAAAAGGGACCCTCGGTATGGACAAGTTCTATAGCATTATTTGAAAACTGTTTAAGTGTTATTATCTATATGGGAATAAAAAAATATTATGCAAATAAGAATCTCTCAGTAAAATTTATAAGTTCTATCCTGTAGGAATATGGTTAAAAAAAAAATAAAAAATATTCAAAGCCTGTAAAATGCAGTAATCAGTCAACATGCAGCTGCAGCGTAATTACCTGATTATGAACGGTTTCATGCTTGCAAACAATGCATTTCAGTGTTTGGTTAATTTGCAGTAACAATATTACAGAAGTGTGACTGACGCTTGATGGGCCTTTTACATGCTTCACTCAGACCAGTCATGAAAACAGATAAAAAAAGGAACCCTGTCATTTCTTTATGTATCATTATAGTGGTATTTTTTAATTTATATTCCTAATACCCAGAAACACCAGCCCCAGTGTAGAATCTGTATTGTACAAATAAAGACCAATAGGATGGCACTTGACCAAGAGAACTTAAACTAGCACAGTTTAAGACCTTGCAGTATGAATGTGGAAAATGATAAGACTTCTGAAGGTGCCGAATGGTTATTAAAGAAATAAATCAGTAACTAGATGCTTAAAATGACATGTTTTATCCTTAAGACTGTTTCTTCCTTTTTGAATTTGCCCAAGAAACAATGAAAATAATTCAGTGTAAACTTTAAGTCTCCTTCAGCTGTGGTGAGTTGCTTCTATTTTATTTTTTATTTTTATCTTGCCTACAAACAGGTATTTGAGCAGGGGGGTCACACCAGTGCAGACATATCCTTTTTCTTTTTTATGCCAATCTGTCTTTTGTTACAGAATTTTAGTTTCTACTTGTTTAGTGTAATGGTGTCAGTAAAAATTTTGAGTTACAACAGGTGGGAGTAAAGGAAGGTGACCTGCTCTGATGTTTCTTACAACCTTTCCTTGAAGACAATTTAAGGCTGAACTGAGATAAAAAAACCAAAGTTTTCCAGGACACAAAAATGACAAAATTTTTCTGTTTTCTCTGCGCTCCTCACTGTGTTTAGAATGTTTTGTTGTTTTGTTGTTGTTGTTGTTTTCTTTTTCCCCAGATGTTTAGTTGTTGGGTTTTTTTTGTTCACTGTTTCCTTACAGAGAGACTTCAGGGTAATAATTTTTATCATGATGTGACAGTCAACAGACATATGTTCTTAGGTCCTTTTCTTACACAAAAAGGATGAATTTCATGTTACAATTGAGTTGAACATATTTGGTATAACCAACTATTCAACACGGAGAAAATAGTCTAACTTCATATATAAGATCAGACACCTATACTCTTCCATTTTTTGACCAAAAATGATGATAAGTGATACCATGACATATGCACATATCTATATCTATTGCATATGCTTAAATTTATGTAAATATATGTAAAAAAAAAAAAACAGGAAAAAACAATGAGAAACACACAGAAATTTACATTTTTCTAATAAATGGGTCCAGAAAAAAAACAACTAAAAAAAATATTTGAAAGGCTATATTTTTAAGAAGATGTGTAATGTTATAGAATTAGTCTTGACAGTCTGAAAAGCAAAAAAGGAAAATGTGTCTCTTTAATAGTCTGGAGCGAAGCTCAAAGATTCCCTCAGAAGTTTTGGAAGAAAGAAAATAGATTTCTTCTTTCAGGTACTACCACCCTGACTGAAATTGATTACTTTAATAAAGCAACTGCTGATGCTGATCCAATTAGTCATCTGAAAATACTGAACAATTATTATGAATCTTTATTTCTAAAACTATTCTGCTGCAATACTGATAATTTGAATGTCTAAGAAGATCTCCAGTTAGAAGTGAGCTGTGATATCAGATTTTCTGTGACTATATGTCTGCCTGTATTTTCCACTTCTTCAAATCTCATCAACACAAGTTGGTAAAGGAACCAAAATATCTACCCATCTCTGATAAAGTGGCAATGTAATGTAATGACAGAGCTGTTAAGTTTGTGTTACTGTTCGTTTGGACCAAAAGGTCCCAGTTTTATCACAGCACTGCAAATGTAAAAATGTAGAATATATTACCACATGGATTCATAGCTATATCTCTTAGTTACAACAACACACAACTCTGAACAATTTTTATTTCAATTCAGCAAATTAATGACTCAATCCAGGCATAAAATTTGTGCTCCACAATAAACCACTTCTTTATTTCCCCTGAAGATTCGGCATAATTGGTTGTCTTGGTAAACACTGCCTCCATAAAGACTCAGTGAAACCCTGTTGGGGTTGGCAGAGACAGCTCTATGTAGGAGAAAAAAAAAGCATAGAAAAAAAGCATAAGTACTTTCTGTTCCTGAGGAAAACTCTGGGAACAGTCAAACTGATTAAGAAAATTTGGGTTGAGATATGTATATAGCTATTATTTCATTTATCAGTTTGAAAAATTAAATTCAGAGAATATATGTTTTTATTACTCTTATCAGAGACAAGGCAGCATTTATAAATTATAACAATTAATAACCTTTGTAAAGATTACATAGATGGTTTAAAACATACATTTTAGAAATTGAAGTTCAGCTTCAGAAGTTTTTGATCCCAGGAACTATCAGTTAAAGGTCCAGAGATTTAAAATTACACTTGAAATAGATTTTGTAGACACTTTGATCTGATACCACTTCAGAGCATGCACAGTTGTTGCCTCAGACTCTCAACCAGTGTCTGATTATTTTATGCAAATACATGCAGATTATGTTCTAATATCAAGACAAAACAATGTCATTGCAAGTCTATGGAGGTTAAATTATGAATAATAAACTGAAATAAAATGAAACCAATCTCAGTTTATACCTACTGAAGTGATGCCATGACGTCAAAATTAAATTGGTATATTTCCCTGCTGACCAAATTCAGGTTTAAGTAACAAATTGTAAGGCAACAAGAAATTATCTTTTAATGGTATTTTATGAAAGAAAACCAGTGCTGAACAAGCTTATGACATCAATCATCTTTATATACTGTAAATTCTAAATCATACCTTCTCCTTCCTTAGAAACAAAAATAAAAATCGAGAAAAGTTAGCAGTGAGTTGAAGGCAAAATCCACTTTACTACATCAGCTGCAATGACAAAAAAAAAAAATATATGTAGCCAGCCACTCATTTTGCATAAAATGTACTTACAATAGGTAGATGGTTGCCATATTTCTGGGAGCTTGACAGTAACTCAGAGAAGGATACTCATGGCCAGCTGCAGAAGCTTCAAGCGAAAGAAAGTACAGTGTAACCTCTTAAGAAATGAGCTGAAAGAGCTGCTGTTCATTTTATATAGCTTGTCTTGCAATAGCTAAGCCCTGTCAGCAGCTACATTTAACCAAGTTTTGTAAGAGACAGGGTGCAGTGATGGACAGGAGGCAGCAAGTGACCATGTTATTCTGGTTTAGGAAATGAAATAGATAGCAATACCCTCAATCTGGGCTAGGAGGTGCATAGGTCCCCTTAAAACCTCATAATTCAGTGTGATGCAGAGATGTTTCTAAAGGCAAAACTCTTCATCTTAGAGAATTTTAAGGTCTGAGAGACCTTAGAGCAACTCCCAGTGCCTAAGGGGGGCTACAAAAAAGCTGGAGAGGGACTTTGAACAAGAGCCTATAGAGACAGGACAAGGGGGAAGGGCTTTAACCTGACAGAGGAGAGACTGAGATGATTTCTTAGGCAGAAGTCCTTCCCCGTGACAGTGGTGAGGCCCCGGCACAGGTTGCCCAGAGAAGCTGTGGCTGCCCCATCTCTGGTAGTGTTCAGGGACAGTATGGACAAGGTTTGGAGCAACCCGGTCTAGTGGAAGGTGTCCCTGCCCGTGGCAGGGGTTAGAACTGGATGATCTTAGAACCCCTTCTAATTCAAACCATTCTATGATTCTACGATTCAGTAAAATTGTCTGGAGTCTTATTTCACCAGTTTCAGTAGAGAAACTTTACAGATTAATATTTTGCATTTAAATCGTTTCTGCATAAAGTAATCATGTTGTCTAAATTGACTAGTGGAGATGCTATACCAACAGTACAGGACTATAAAGTCAACATCACATCTAAATAAAGCTACAGCAATACTATAGATCTTGGTCATCTTATCAGTTCAATCTCCTCAAGAATCCTCAATTAAGTAGCTGATGAATCAAGTGTATACAAAACAAATCTGAAAGTTCCAGGGACTTTCTTATAAAGCAGAAAATTAAAAGCATAAAAATAAAACCTCTCCTGTCAAAAAAGAAAAACAAACAAAAAAAAAAACCCGACACCCCCAAACGCTAACCAAAACCAAACAAGATAAAAACCAAACAACCCCCCCACAAAACAAAAAAAAAAACCCAAATAACAAACAAACACCAGAAGTAAAAACAAACAAAACAAACAAACAAAAGAAATAAAAAAACCTAACCAAAACCAAGACTAAAAATATCAAAGTGTTCATGGTTTGTTGTAAAATTAGGTACAAAGAAAAGTTAATTTCTTTTCACAGTCATGCTACTGTTGGGCAAACTTTCTTCAACATTTTCACATTTACCATGTCTTAGCCCTATAAATCTTATGTTGAGAAACACAAGCTATGAATAGTTAAAAAGCCCCCAACAAGACAAAGTTAAAATACACACACACATGCGCCCCAACAGAACATCAAAGCCAAAAGTCTTTAGGGAAATAAGGTTGTCAGCATTCAAGGCCGAAATATATTTTGTGTATTACTTTCAGATGCATGTCAAACAGTATTCCATGAACTTTAACTTCATTACCATAGTTGATATGCAATTTTCTATTAAAACTAGAAATATATATTTGTCTAATCAATCATTTCATGTATTTATAAATTCTTATCCAGCCTGTAGAAAACAAGGTAATATATAAAACTGAAGATAGTACAATTGATCTGCATGACCAATTTCATCAATATTATGATAATATTGAGGAAATGTATCTGAAACAAGGAAAATTTTGTAGATTATACATTTTTAAAGACAGTATGTTTGTTTCTGATATATGATATTTTGGACAATCCATTGATTTCTCAGTTTTCTTTAAGATTATTTCAGATTGACTATAAATTCAGAATAAACTTCTGGACTATTTACACTTAATTGGGAGGGTATGTTTTCCACATGTTTAAAAACTGTCTGAATGTTGTGTTTGGGTTTTGTTTTGTTCTTTTAATAAACCTTAAACTGGTCATAATTTCTTCAGTAAAATATATCTAGAAAGCCCCAGAATTATTTCCTGCTCGTTAGGATTTTTAACTTGTATAAAACATTTTAAGCATTAAAGGTTTCTTAAAGTAATTTCACAGGGATGTATTTATTGAGCACATACAGTTGTGCTAATACAGACCTGGTATTTATTCAGATGTCTAAGAACCTTGACAAACCAGAAGTTTTTAAAGTGAAAAAATCTCCACCTGTGTTTGCACCTGGTTAAAGAAAATGCCTCTAGTCACTTTTATGAAAGTCTTTTCATTAAAAAATATATGCAGAAAAACAGGAATATGGTGAGAGTGTTATCCTTTAAATATTTTTTTGCAAATGTAGCTCATTCGTCAGTCTGCATTATTTTACCCCATTTTTGTGCGATCTACCAAGACCATGAATTTCAATTTTGAAATCCAGTTCAGATATTTCTCAGTCCAATCACAAAATATTTCTTAGATCAGTCCTCAGCAGTAAGCAAGATTGGTCACCATCACTCAAAGAGCCCCCAAGATTCATTTTTAAAGTGTAGGTTCTGTCTGATCAAGCTTGATAGCAGGCATACAGCACAGCCTAACTGTAACATCAGTTTTAGAAAGGAAAATGGGGAAAAAAAGTGCAGAGACTTTCAATTATGAATTTTATTTTTTAATTGTTAATTGATCTTATTAATTCCACACTTCTTTCTGTTGGCCTTCCTAGTACTACTTATTTGTACATGTTCAGTGACAGTTCAGGGTTACACAAATATTACTAATGGTGTACCTGCATTATTGCCACTTCCAACCATTCAATAATCTTTTATTTCTTTCTGTCACCTTCTGGTTTGCTTTTACTTTCTTGTTCTCCATTCTTCCCAGTCACTTACTACTACCACAGTAACTGCTGCGTCTTTCTTGCTATTTTTATTTAACCTGTATGTATCACTTCAGTAATCCATCAATTAACAAAAGAAATACTCTGGGGGATTAATGTCTGTAATCATATTGGCTGAAATTCTGTCACCATTAAAATCTATGGGAGTTTTGCAATTAATTTCAGCTAATCCAAGATCTCATTCCCAGTGTATTGAGGTAACATCAACAACACACAAAGGGAGCTAAATTAGAAAAAACAAGGTGTTCTAATTAAAAGGTCCCTTTCAGGTAATTGACTTTAGCGTAAACAATCTGCAAAAAGAACTACAGTGGCTTGGAGAATGTTTCTTGACTCTCTGTCACACCATGTCTATTGATGGCATTTAATTAATAGCATTATTCAAGATGTCTTTTTTTTTTTTTTTTTTTTGTTACGAGCAAGTGCGCAACTACTGACGTGTGTTTATGGTTAATGCACCATAAATAAAAAACATGCCTGACATTAAAGACATTCTACCTGATGGAAAAAAATACATTCTTCCACCAAGAAAGCACCATTTGTTTACAACTTGCATTCATTAACAAGCAAAGGGATCTGCCAGCTATAGCTTTTCATTGCTTTATATTAAAATAATTTTTTGTCCAAACATAACAATATTCTCACAGTAAGGTAGAACAGAGTGTCCTATTAACCGCTGAAAGAATGCCACGCATTTTTCACATTGCAGTTCTGAGGCAACAGCTGAAACTATAAAAACCGCAGAGAATCATTTCATACAGATTGTCAGTGGTATAGAATACATCATTTTATGGAAGGAAATCAGTTCCTTTAATTTGGGTGTCTATTCACTATAAATTCTATGGCACAACTTTGCAGTCTCTTGCAGACAGGTGTGGATGTTACTGCGAGCAACTCAAGTTCCAGCTTGCTGCATATAGTACATAACAAAATACAATCAACTCCCTTTCTTAATATCCCATATCATATTTCATGTTGTTGTGTCATCTGGGGCTCTGTCTCTTTCTGAGGAATTCAGAATAATACGAAAATTAAAATCTCAGCTCTGACAGAGGTCCTTTCTTTAGTTGATGTCTTCAAGCGATATATCATTGTGTCCTGGGTTCAGCAGTAGCAGTCATTTTTCTCCTTCCTTAGTAGCTGGTGCAGCGCTGTGTTTTGACTTTTGGCCTGGGAACAGAAATGATAACACGAATGCTTTAGTCTGACCAAGGACTTTCTGAGCCTCATGCTCTGCCAGGGAGGAGGGAAAGCTGGGAGGAAGCAGAAAGAGGACACCTGACCCAAGCTAGCCAAAAAGGTATTCCGTACTACAGCATGTCATGCCCAGGATGTAACAGAGAGTGACCCGAAAGGGCTAGAGGGACTGCAGGGTTGGAGGAGGTATTGGTTGGTGCTCAGCTGGGGGGAGTGGTGTGAGTTATTGGTCTGCTGGTGTTGAGGTGTTGTATTCTTTCCTCTTGTTATTTCCTTTACCATTGTTATTATTGGTGGTAGCAGTAGTGATTTGTGTTATACCTTAGTTACTAAACTGTTCTTATCTCAACCTGTGGGAGTTGCATTCTTTTCGATTCTCCTCTCCGTCCCTCCAGGAGCAGGGGGAGGGCAAGGGGGGGGGGGGGGGGGGCGGAATGAGAGAGCGACTGCATGATTTATGGGTGACTTTGTTTAAACCACGACACATTGGGTTTATTAGTACTGTTCTTATCTACTGATTTTTGTTTTTTTATATTTACTATTTCCCCAATCATATTAACCTGCTTGGTTATACACTGATTCCTTTTTTCTCTCCAGGAAAAGTTTTTGTCTTAATTTCTTCTTTAACCATCTGCGCCCTTGTACACCCCACCCCCACTGCCCCAAGCTGTTTTATTTTAATAGTCTTCCTCAAGTCTTGTTATTTCCTGGTTATTTTTAGTTTTAAGTCTACAACACAGGAAGTGTTCTTAGAACTGTTATTTAGCTTTAGGGAAAGACCAGAAGCAGATGATTATTTTTTAAAAAAGGCTGATCAGACCATAAAAAAAAGAAAAAACAAAGAAAAAAATCCCCAGCATAAAAACCACCCCAAAAGAGAGGTTTAAGCCGTGAAACGAAATGATCAACAGAGTAGGTATGAAAGCTGAAGTATAGCTGCAGACTGGTTCTTGCACAAAGATGGAGCAGTAAAGGTGGCAGGCTTAGACTGCTGCTTCACAGGATCCCTCTTCTTTGTGCTGAGCACAATTAAAAAGTGGACATACTTTAAGGTCAAGATGAGGGCAACTTCAGTTCATCTTCTCTGTTCCATGAAGTGAGGAAAAAAAGTTCACATGGTCAGCGTATTCCTCCGAATAACTGATGGTTCTTAATTAAAAGTTGTTTTCTCATCTATTTCCTTCCAGTCTAATATCCTTCTGTCGTGTCAAAACTTCTGATCTATTTCCTTCAAAGTTACCAGTCTTGATGAAGTCAAAGGAAAAGTTCCTGTTAGCTCCAACAAGAGGATATTTGCCCTGAGTCCTAAGAGTGCATATCCCACCTATACAGTGAAACAAACAAATAAAAAGCCTGCATACAAATCTGCACAGCTACATTTGAACTCTGTTTTGAATTAACTAGAGCTATTTCATGCTATAGTTAACCTATATTATCTTTTCCTTGTTGCATTTCATCTTTTAAAAGCTGGGGCTCATGGGAGTTTTAGAGGTATAAAATAAATAGTTCACCTGCAAACAAATAGATGTGGATCAATCACTGTCTCGGAGCACTTTTTATATTTTTCTCTCAATGGCACACTAGTACTTGCTAGTTCCATGAGCCTCTCTGAGCAATCTCACCTCCTCTCTCACTTCAGCTTTGCAGTGCCTTTCCTCTTTTCATATATTCCTGATTACTCACCAGTACGGCTTCATTTTTAAGGTCTTTATTGTTACTGTCTCTCAAAGTTAACATCGTCTTGAACAGCTCATCTAACAAAAAATCTGTAAATGGTTACAAATACATAAAAGTAGATACAAGTCAGACTTAAGCTCTTGATACATGAAGAGAAATTATACCTCAGATATAGGATTTCTCAGAATAAGAATGGGATTTTTCCAAAAGATTTCACATCTGTATGAGTAGCTGGACTACTTGGGCATTGATGCTGAGTCTCTAAAGCTTTTTTAAAAGAAAAGGAGAATGTTGTAGAAATAGCTAGGGCATTCTGAATACCTCAATACTTTTGACGACCATGGAAAAATAAACTATCTGTCTCACAAAATTGTCATTACAAGAAGCTAGGCATTGTTTGAACTGGTCTATTTTGAAACTTTCAGCTCTGCACAGATTTAAGTCTGTTTAAATTTTTATACTTTTTTTTTTTTTCTTTATTAATGCTCACACCACTAAGGTTGGTATTGTTATAGCTGTTCTTTAGGATATCACTAAAAATATCTGTGCTTTAGGATGCTGAGGCTTACGTAGAAGATCAAAATGTCCAGCCTCACTATCGTATGTAAAACTTTGGTTGTCTCGTATAAAAATCCCCAACTGAATGCCATTTTTGTACATGATACATAGAGGTCCTAGTTAAGGTTTCAGTCTTGCATTAACCCTCCCAGACACAACAAAAAACCAAAACCAAATGAAACCCAACAAAAACCACATGATGTTTAGAAATGGCACCTAGCACCAAAGCAAGAATTTGATGCATCTCATCCTGTTCCTGCGAACAATTATAGTATTTCAAAACATTCAGTCAATTTCCTTACTTCTTTCCCAATTACTTGACAGATTTATCGCTTTTGTCTCTGACTTTATGCAAAGAACAGATAACATTGATAATAAGAGTGGAAAAAAAATCCCAATAAATCAAAGAGGGTTTAAAAATGTGGTTGCTGTCTGAATAGCTTTTTCATCTCCCATGCGCACATGTATAGAATTGCCATTTTACAGATATTCAGGTTCCATAATTAAATAGATATATTCTCTTTTGTATCCTGTGAATTATAGGATTTAGAGTACTTCCAGTGATGTGCAGGATTAACAAGGCAAAAATTTAGCTTCTGTTATAGAATTGGATCTTTTTCAATGAAATCATAGTTATTGACTTAGGAATGACCTGAGCAGCTTCTGCAGTCCATTCTTATTCATCATGTAACACCAGTTGTACTCAAGTAACTTTTAAGAAAAGTTTGTCTGACTTGGAACTGAAAACCTCCTGTTCAGGATATTTTCTGTCCTCCATAAACAGTTTTTATCCATGGTCTTTATAATTATTTTTAATTTTCCTGGTGCTTAACACAAATATTCATATTGCTAAGTTAGGAAGGTGCAACTTACGTATTGCATAACCTTTTGCTTTTCAGTTGCTCAGACTAAACAGGGTGCTTTTAGCTTTGTATAATTTTTAATTTTCTTTCCTTACATATTTTTATCCTTCTGTTTCCTTTTAGAACAGGTCTTGCAAACATTATAGCAGCTAATTCTCATCCTGTTTGTAGATATCTTACTTTTGCTAAGAATACAGCACTTCACTTGTCTTTTGAGTTTCATTCTGTCATTAGATGATTTTCCAGTTTCTGAAGATGCCTTTAAATCTTAACCTCGTCTTCCAAAGTGTTGCTAATTTGGTACCATTTGAAAGTACAACATGAATGCTCCCTTAAGCTAGAATGTGTAACTCAGCAATCAGGAAAACATCAGTTAGTACCTTGGTCAGAACAGATCTCATCTGAAATACCTTTCAGTATGAAAGTGAACCTTTAATAATTATTATGAAAATACAATTCTCCAAGAAGGTTTATACTCCAAATATGGCAGTTTCAAACTGTATCACTGTATTTTGCAAAGAAAATGTCACACAAAACAGTCAAAAGCCTTACTTAAGTAAAAATAAAAAGAACTCTGTCAGAAACATGGACAGTGGGATCATCCATGTCTCTGAAGAAACCAAGCTGTGTGGTACAGTCAACATGCTGCAGGGAAGGAATGGGATTCAGAGGCAGCTGGACAGGCTGGAGAAGTGAGACTGTGCAAACTTCATGAAGTTCAACAAAGCCATGTGCAAGGTGCTGCCCCTGGCTTGAAGCAATGCCAAGCGCAGACACAGGCTGGGGGAGACTAGATGGAGCAGCCCTGAGGAGAAGGACTTGGCAGTATTGGGTGAGGAGAACATCTCCATGACCTGGCTTCAATGTCCACTTGAGCCCAAAACCCCACCGTGTGTTGGGCTGCATCCCCAGAGAGTAAGCAGCAGGTCAAGGGAGGGGATCCTTCCCTCTGCTGCATTCTGGTGAGACCCCAGCTGGGGTACTCTGCTAAACTCTCAGGTCCTTTGTACAGGAAAGACAAGGATCTGTTGCAGCTGGTCCAGAGGAGGTCACATAAATGACTGGAGAGATGTTACGCTCTGGAGACAAGCCTAGGGAGCTGGCCTTGTCCAATCTGGGGAAAAGAAGGCTCCAGCAACAACGTAGAGCAGCTGCCCAGTGCCTAAAGGGGCTCCACCATGAGCTGCAGGAGGACAGACTGTTTCACGATGGTCTGCACAAACGGGCTGCACAGGAACCTCTGCTCCACTGTCTAGAGCACCTCCTTCCTCCTGCACTGACCTTGGGGTCTGCAGGGCTGTTTCTCATATATTTTCACTCATCTCTTTCAGCTGCTGTTGCACAGGGTGTTCTACCCTTACTTAACTATCTTGTCCCAGAGGAGCTGCCACTGTTACTGATGATCTTGTCCTTGGACAGCAGTGGGTCCGTCTTGGAGCTTGGCTAGAACTGGTTGTGTCCAACATGGGGAAAACTTCTGACTTGTCACAGAAGACCCATCTGCAGCTCCACTTGTACCAAAACTTTGCCATGTAAAATCAGCACAGTTCTCACCAGCAGTATCCCATGTAGAAGTTTCTAATTGCTGTGTTTGTGTTCATAATGTGTCTTGGTTCCAGTTCACTGATCACACTACACTATTTACTTTTGCATCTTTTGCTATGACAAAATAATCGTTAGACAAAAACCAAGTAGAATTGCTGAAGTCTTAGGTCACTTAGCTTCTGTCATAGTAGGAAATGTAGTACCACAATTAATCACATTTAAACGTTCATCTGTACCCCAAATTTAGTTCAATGACTTAACAATGTGGCTTCTTTTTCAGAGCACAACTACCCTTATCTTTGTACCCAGTGCTCTGTTGCATCATGCAAGAATTCACCAACTTCTGCGCATTTGCCTAATGGCAGCTTTTTCTGCTGTAGCTTATGATGAATAATATTTTTTAAGCAAGAAAAACTGTGCAAAGGGCTAAATGTGGTTACTTAGACTGTTTCCAAACAAGGTTATGCTATGCTTAGTGAAAGTGTGCAGTTTTATTGTCCTGAATGTTTCCATATGTATAAACCATTAACAGGCTTAGCAAACACTATGCAACAGAATTACATCTTATTTAAAATAGAATTAGAACAAAATCAAAAGATTTAGAAAGCTCTAAAGGCAATTAAAGTACTTAGCATAATTACTTTAGACATGATCATACTTGACAAAAATACCTTGATCATGAAATACTGTGGTTTGTATTTACATTTTAAATTGAATGCCGTCAGGCAAGACGCCTGTATTTGATTAAAGGTTTAATACCTCATTTCTCTACTTCTGCGTTCTATATTGGAATATAAAGTAATAAAATGCTTTGGAATATGCTGTCTGAAAATTGTAGTACTACATATCCTGTGCACGCAATTATTATAATAATCATTATGTGTAAAAACAGCTATTGAGTATGCACTGGAAAACTGGCATATATACCACATACACTTGTATTTATTCTCAGATTTCTGCATCACACGGGGGGAATATTGCCTGAGTGTTGACAGGAAGATCAAAATTTCACAGAAAATAATACCCATTGTAGTGGCTAGGTGCCAGGTAATTCTGATGTCAGTAAGAGGTAGTCATGAGACATAAGTGAGAGTCACACAAACTAGAAGAATTCTCCACCACTTAACACTTTTCCCTACACAAACAGCCCCTTGAGGTGAGAACTGGTAAGCCTTAGAGTAAAGCTGTCACAACCGGCTGATTGTGCTTCAGCTACTACTATAAACTCCATCTGCTACAGCAAAGAGCTTAAGACAGTCTTGCAAATGTCAGACGCAGAATTTCATTCCAGATATTTAGTTCTTTGGTATCTTCCTTGTTGTTGTAAAGACAAGACTACAACTTTCTTAACCTGACTTACAAACTCATTATTTGGTCAAATGAAAAGAATTTAGACATCATCAAGCCAATGAACATTCTTTAAGAAGAGACTAAAACCAAAAAAAAACCCACAAAAAAATATGCTTTTCAGTTGTAAATTTAGATTCTTCTCATTGCAAATGTGAACAAAGCACTGAGTCCAAAAGAACTTACAGTCCTTCATGTTGGCAGCTGATGTTGGAGGGAGGCACATAGGAGAAACATTTCTGACCAGACACACACTCACATCACCCTCCTCTCTCTCGCTAAACACATGCATAAATTACTTTTCTTCTTGACTGTCATTGGTTTTTCTTCATTTCCTTCTTCGTACAGTATAAAATAATAACTTATGTCATTGTATTACAGCCAGAAAATTATATTTCAAATATTTGTTTTTTTTCCTGTAGTTATAAGCAAGTTTGTCTTATTGTGTTTGGTTCATCTTTTGGTATTTTCGAGGACAGATAAGAAGCTATTTAGACTCATGTATCATTCTTCAGATATCTAGCCATGACTTGGAATCCAGTCATTCATAATGAAACTAAAGAAAAAATAAGAGAAACTGAAGCCCCAGTTGCAAATCTGTGTACAGACAAACTGTTGTGTCCTTAGCGTACTAATGGGTTTCTGATTTGGCCAGTTGCCTTGATGACAGCTTTGAGGCAGTAAAAGATGTCCTTAATTCCCTCTGTGCGGTCAAACAGGAAACAAGCTTGAGAACTATTTTTCTTATACACAGTTCTACACTGAAGTTTTTCCTAATTTACACTCCTCGCCCAGAATCTCAAAGCAGCCAAAAGCTCTTTGTTTTTCTCCTCACTGAATACTTGTTGCCCAAATTTCTAAAATGAGCCTCACATAAAATTCATGTACTTATCAGTCTGAGGACTTCTCTGTGTTCTTTTACAGATCAGCAATCTTTGCAGAGTTGAGTCTAATGAATTAGGAATTTGCCATTTACAGGGCTGCAGGAAAGGTTTTTAAGCTAAGGCAAATGCATAGGATGATTTAAAAGTTTCAGTCACCCAGATGTAACAGTTCCAGTCCTCACATCCCAGACCACTTTTTCCTCCTCTCCATCCTACAATTATGAGGCAGCTTCCTTCCTCCTTACCTTTGTTGTTTGTTTGTTTAGAAATGGCATAGTTAGTACCTGTAAAGTGATTTGGCAGAATACCAATCCCTAAATTTTGCCCTTGGCTTTAGGAAAAACTTTGCCTCATTCCATACCAATTCTCATGGCTTCTTTTGTAACTGTTTTCAAGAGTACTTGAGTTATATGAGTGAGATAAGGACATATTATCCTTCACTGAGATAGAGAGAAAAATGGGTGATTTTCTATTATTTCCCTTATTGTGCACAGTATGCATAAGAGCAGAAGCAATCTGGCCCAAAATAGTGAAAGTTATTTCATACCCGTAGCTCATGGAGGGTTGTCCAAAGCAGATGATTATCACAGGGCATTTATGAAGGATCTGGATGCCAGAGAGTCTCAGCTCTGAATCAGATACAGCCAGATTCATATCAGGCAGTAAGTCAGAAAAACTCAATTAGTCTTGCACAGCCACCAACAAATTGGAGTGAGGTCTTGCATGTAGACACCACAATTATGGTATGGATCACATGCCAACTATGCATAAAAAGACATATGTAACCAAACTATAGGGTTTTATATCTTTTTTGTGTGCTACCCTTAGGACTATGAGCATCTCAGTTATGGTTTTAAATGCAATTAGGAAAAAATTCTTCCCTGGGAGGGTGGTGAGGCTCTGGCACAGGTTGCCCAGAGAAGCTGTGGCTGACCCATCCCTGGCAGTGCTCAAGGCCAGGTTGGAGGGGGCTTGAAGCAACCTGATCTAGGGGAAGGCGGCCTATAGGGATGCTGGGGAGGGACTCTTCGTCAGGGACTGTAGTGACAGGACAAGGGGTAATGGGTTAAAACTTAAACAGGGGAAGTTTAAATTGGATATAAGGAGGAAATTCTTTCCTGTTAGGGTGGTGAGGCACTGGAATGGGTTGCCCAGGGAGGTTGTGAATGTTCCATCCCTGGCCGTGTTCAAGGCCAGGTTGGATGAAGCCTTGGGTGACATAGTTTAGTGTGAGGTGTCCCTGTCCATGGCAGGGGGGTTGGAACTAGATGATCTTGAGGTCCTTTCCAACCCTAACTATTCTATGATTCTATGATTCTAAGGTGTCCCTGCCCATGGCATGGGGTTGTAACTGGATGAGCTTTAAGGTCCCTTCCAACCCTAACCATTCTATGATTCTATGATAATGCCATATGTCCATAACTGGCAATTTCTGAGACTCAAAAGTTGAGGAGGAACTTTGCCCTGTATTCCATCCTGGACCAACATGGATTCTTGCTCTCCTGTTCTGGACCTTCAGGGCACCAGCATATAGCAACATTTTTAGTCATCACAACTGGGTTTAGGGATGAACCTGTTTTTAAAATAAATTCAGGAACCAAGAGAGATCAGTGGCATATCAGTTGTATGTGTGAATATGGCATGAAATTACAAACTACTACATCTATAAACAAAAAACACTGCAAGAGGCACACTGCTGTGGATTTCCACACACACTGGGCACATACATAAGGTGGACATTTTGCGTTATAACTGTGTTGAAAACAAATAGGATCTGTCTAAGCCAGTCTGGAGTATGAGCAGCTGATACGGCATGAATCCGTCTTCAAAGTTCACTTTCCTATGTGAACATCCTTTCACTGGACTACATGGGGACACTGCAAAGGGCTTTAACCTACTTTAAGAACACCATTGCAATTTCTGGGTGTGCTGAAGTAATTCTATTTTATGCATCATTTGCTGTGGTTAACAGGCCCCACACTCTCTTGCTTAATAATAAAAACTTTCCTTGCTGATACAGAGCTGAATTCCAGGTACTCTGCCAAGACATTCACCTATCAAACAGAGCGTTCTTTTGAGAATGTGAAATAATTCTTTTTTTTTTTTTCTCCATCAGCCTGTCATACCTGGAGAAAAAAAAAATAACAAAACCACAAACAGGTTTTCTAAGAAAGTTAATGTTTCTACCTGTCAGCCTTGGGTGACTCTTTTAAGGTTATATTAGTCTCTTTTAAAGTTCCTGTAATGGGGCAAAAGTAAAAAAATAAACCTCCAAAACCTATGCCTCCTGGTATCTGCTAAAAAGATCTAAAGATCATACAAATGTCTTCTTTTAACGTGCTAAAAGAGAAAAAAAACCGTCAAATGTGCTATATGTCATTCATTACTAAAGTTACTGTTTGAGATTCATATTTTGTTTTGTTGTTTATTTACCATGTTTGTGGCTTAGCTCACCCTTGCCTCCCAAGTTATTTAAAATTGTTCAGTACCATATAGTGATTTTGTTTCTTTTACTCTAAAATATCATTTAATTGGAATTTAAGCTGTAAATAAAAGGTATTTGAAAAGAGATGCTTTTTTCATTTGAGGCCCATGCAAATTTTTGGGGGAATTTATTTTGATTTGATAACATCTGTCTCTTTTTACTGTGTTTTTGGAAGGTGAATTAATTCTCTCTCTGTCAAAAAGAAATAAATCTAAGAATGGGCATGAATATTTCTCTGGTATATGGAATAACAGAAATGGTACATGAGTACGCCCTTCTTTTTTGGACATGTCTCTGACTTACGATACAGAAACAGGTGTTCTGTATTGTACCTCTCAGCACACTGGAAGGAAAATTTCAGGCTGTCAAAATTAAAGTAATTTTGTTCCTCTTAAAAGTAAATCCAGATTCATATTTACCTCAAGCCCTAGTCTCCAATGATGGTAAGTCATCATTCTGCAATAATGTCACAGCTAATGATTGCTTTGTGAAAAGCCCTCAGTATTTGTTCTATTGTTAAAATTTCCCTCTTACTTTGCATTCTTTGGAGCTGATTGTTGAAATAAAGTCAAATGCCAGAAGGGCAATTTCAGAAAAAAAAAAAAAATTAAAAATGTGCAGTTAGCACAGATCATTGAACAAAGTATTTTTCTACTAACTATTCTAATTCCAACCAGGCAAAAAAATCTACATCAAAATATGAACACTGATATTATGAAAGCTCATTCTCCTTTCTTTCTTCTCCCCTCCCTTCAAATACCTATATATATAGCAATAAGCAAAACATTTGTATGAGCTGATAGTATCTTCTTTCCCCAGGTAATCAGAACTATTTAAAATAAGAGTATCCTGATTTTCATCTCTTATTATTTAACTAAAAACAACAAAAGCCTGGCTTCAGTTATTCACGTTCTTATATTTTGATACCTTTTGGAGTTTGGAGTACCGAGTTCACTGTCATCTGTGGGACAAATATCCCATTTCTGTTCCTGTCGGACATAAAGAATATCCTTCATTCCCGCCCCCCTACCTCCACCCCCCCCCCCGCAAAAAAAAAAAAAAAATGTGGCTAATGAAGAAAACTGAAAATAATTACTGAACAGATCTGTAACTGAATACCATATTAATATGTGTAGGGTAGCATGTTTTCTATTTCTTTCACAACAACAAGCAAAATCAGCCTCCTTAATACTGTCAATCTTAATACTGTCAATCAGTTCTGCTATTGCAACATTTTTCCCCATCCCTTATCCCAGGACTAGATTTTCTGCAGGACAAATTTGGTTAGTGTTTCAGATGGTTACTGAAGAACTCACAAGATACCTGATATGTAGACGTATTTAATTTCCCACCATGGGGAAAGACCAGCTAAGAAAATGTAATTCTATTGTCAGCACTGGTAATAGTCCTAATAACAGAATTGACTATGCACACACATACATGCATACACACACAGAGTCGGCCAGAGCTTAATGTATAAATCACTCTGCAATATGTGAATTGGGTTTAGGGAATGCTTTGGGCTTTTTTTTTATTTGGTTGGTTGGTTGATTGGTTGGTTGGTTGGTTAGGTGGTTGTTTTTTTGGTGGTGTTGGGATTTTTTTCTTCCTAATCATTATTACTGTCTCACTTCTTTTTGTCAAAAAGGACAAAAAGCTAAATGAAACCAGGTCATAAATATCTAAAAATTCAGAGTTGAAAAAATCACCCTACATCTTGAAATAAATCCAGGAAATATCCTCTGTTCTTCTCAGGGATGCAGCACGTGTCCACTCTTACTAATCAACACCTCTGGGGTTGGGCAATGAAGTGATGATCCATTCACGATGCCCTCTGGAGGTGGTTGTTGCAGGCATAGCTTCTCAATATCTGCATTTCACAGTAAATGAAAACAGGATGGATTATGACGATTATTATTATATTGATGTTGTTGTTATTGTTGTTGTTGATATTATTATCCCATTAGCTTGTGTTGCTGCTCTGCTGGAAGCACTAGAAATGGACTGCCTCAGGTTTTCTGGGTCCTCTTTCCACTCCCACACCAATTTTCCTCTCCTTTCAAATACAGCAGGAACTTGGCCCCAGTCAGACCAGAGTCTTCTCTTTGGGACAGGAAAAATTAATTTTGTATGTACTGTTGAAAATCTGCAACTTTACTCTGGATGAACACATTTGGGAATCAGCTGCAGTTATTATTTTGGCAAGGGCACACAGCAGAAATCTTGTCAGGAATTCCACTGGTACAAATCTCAGCAGGGCTTTTCCACTGTTGACATCAAATTAACTTATCACCATCCTTATAAATGAACACCAAAAGAAAATAAGACACATACATAGTAGTGCTTCATTCAGTTTGAAGACTATATTTCAGTGGTTATTAATACAGAATGAAAGAACAAATCTAGATTGCTTGTAACTTTTATGTTCAGAAAACCAAACCTCAGTTAATAGGAATGTAAATCAGATACTAGTTCACTGTCTTCATATATAATTTGAGTCATTATGTTGTGCATGTAAACAGGAATAATCGGTGTTGTCAGGACAATACTGTTCTCTAGACAAGCACAAAAGAGATATGAAACCATATGGCATAAAGTCTAATTTTAATTATTACAAAATGTGGTAAGGCTTTCAGTCAATCATGTCTGAAGTCACAGCAGTACTTTATTTGCTGTTAGGTATTCATACTAGAGATTTAACTGCTGAAATATAACAGGTAGGAACTCTCTGAGTTCATAATTTTCAAAATGCTGATTGTTTTGAGGGTTTTGTGCAATATTTTTATACATACATACACTTTCACCTAGAGATAAAATATGTAAGCACAAGGAATGGTGGTGCTTTATAAAGCATCTTTGGAGACAAGTAATCAGTTAGAACACCGAATGGAAAACAAGAAATAACAACAGTGGAAGGGTAGCTGTACAGTGGAATATTCCAAATTGAATGTCATCATTTAAGCCTCTAACTCTTATCTGGTAAATTAAAGTCAGCTACTCATTCAGATTTTAGTGTTTACCTTTATGTCAGGTAGAGATACAGAGAGTAACAGATATGACATTTTCATTTCATTGTTTATTTTAAACAACAAAATCCTTTTCACCTTTTATTATAGGAGAACTGGTAGAAGCAATAGGCATATTGTTCTTACAAAATTGTTTTTGGGAGCCTTTGTCGATTTATGAGTGACACTCAATTTACGTCAGAGAAGTCTAGTGGCATGAACACTGAAATAATGTCTTACAAAAATGCATTTCAAATACAATCTGTTTTATTGTCAATATTATGCATGTATTTACTGTTTACTGTATGAAGTCTTTTAAATATGAAAACTAAGTGCAAGGTGACAGAAGCATTGAAGATAAAAACTAAAATACCTAGGACGAACTCGAACTTCAGAGAAAAAGTGGATCATATGGGGTAAAATAACAAAGAGACCATCTCTTAAAACACATCAACCATCAGATATGCTCAACAGTTGAACCACTGGGATATTGCAGAGGGATATTCACCTTCCTGATGGCATTTGAATGGCTAAGCCCCTGTAATTGCACTACCTCTAGTGTGCGGATCATGTTCATCAAGGACAGGTCTGACCCTAAGCCCTCTTATTCCTCTCTAACTTTGTTCTCTCTATCAACAAATAGTTCCTAGGATTTTTTTTTATAGGCAAATTTCATTTCAGTGCAAGTCTCACCACTTCATAAACAATGCAGTAGCAGGTAGTCTAGTTACAATAAAAGAATATTGCCAAAATTACACCACGTTATTCTTCAACCCTAATTTTAGAGTAGAAAAGACTGGTTAATGATGTAAAATATACATGTCATAACTCAGTATTAGTACAGCTATTCTTGCAATCATTAATAAATCCATTGCAAAACAGCTCACATTATTCTCTTCTGAAAAAGTAAAGTGTGTATGTGCTAAATGACTGAAGTAATACTAATTTTAACTGGAAACTGTAGGTAATAATAATATGTTATGTCAATGTGTCCATAAACAGTTTAATTACAGGCATAAGTTGAAATTATAATTTTGTGCTACTGTCACAAAGATCATAAAGTACTTTAAGAATTAATAATTTAAATTTAAAAATTTAAGCTGCAGTTGTAGAAGCACTGGTCCCCTTTCAGGATTACAAATGTGATTTCAATGGGCTCTGTGAACAGATAATGCTTTTATCTAAACTCAATTCTGGTTTTGAGTAGAAAGTTTTGTTTCTAATATGGCAAGACACAACTGGTGACACATAGTGCATTTATACTTATTTTGTTCTCATTCAAAATCACAATCTGGAATAATTTTCTAAAATAAACTTATAAAAATAACTTTCAAAATTGTACAGATTTTTGAAACAAATACAGAAACTGACTATCGTTCAGAAGAACAGCAGAAGGTAGATGTCAGGCAGAGGTACAAAATGTAGACGACAGTGTTAAGGTTTAGTATTTTCATATTTCGATATTTACTATATGAACACTTGGGATACTGTGCCTTGCACAGTGTCAGTTTAGCTATGATTGTGCATCATGAACAGAACTAACAAAGTCAGCTGCCTGCCAAAAGAGTGTGGTGCATAAGGACTGGAAGTGCAGGCTTGTTTGCAGATTTGTGCCCTTTCTTCCATACACCTATTTTCCATTCATGTCACAATAATCTCATCTCTGTACCTACAAAGTTTATGAAATTCCTGCTCAATAAAGCACAGCTACTGTTTCAGACTATTTGCAGCTGCAAGTGTGGTGGACGCCATGCTTGCGCACCGAGGTTGGCCAGTTGTCTCTTGCCAGTAAGATGGAGAGTTTTCTTCCCCCTATCACTTGTAGGAGACCGCAGCTTTACTTTCTCTCTTTTGTCTTCTCTGAAAACTTTTAGGCACATCACTGTCTATAAGGCTGCACCCCTCTGTCATAGAATCATAGAATAGTTAGAGTTGGAGAGGACCTTAAGGTCATCTAGTTCCAACCCTCCTGCCAAGTTTTAACCCATTACCCCTTGTCCTATCACTACAGTCCCTGACGAAGAGTCCCTCCCCAGCATCCCTATAGACCCCCTTCAGATACTGGAAGCCTGCTATGAGGTCTTCACACAGCCTTCTCTTCAACTGTCAGATCTGTCAGATCAGTTACATGGGAAACAGCACAATACCACAACCTCCTGTCATGGTTTAAACCCAACCACAAAGCTCGTTCACTCACTCCCGCCCCCCCCCCAGCCCTTCTTGCCCTCCTCCTGCTCCTGGAGGGATGGAGAGGAGAATCGAAAAGAATGCAACTCCCACGGGTTGAGATAAGAACAGTTTAGTAAATAAGGCATAACACAAATCACTACTGCTACCACCAATAATAAAAATGGTAAAGGAAATAACAAGAGGAAAGAATACAACACCTCAACACCAGCCGACCGACAACTCGCCCCACTCCCCCCAGCCAAGAACCGACCAATACCTCCTCCAACCCTGCAGTGATCTAGCCCCTCTGGGTAACTCTCCGTTACATCCTGGGCATGACGTGCTGCGGTATGGAATATCTCTTTGGTCTGTTTGGGTCAGGTGTCCTGGCTCTGCTTCCTCTCAGCTTTCCCTCATCCCTGGCAGTGCATGAGGCTCAGAAAGTCCTTGGTCAGAGTAAAACATTCGTGTTATCAGCTCTGTTCCCAGGCCAAAAGTCAAAACATAGTCCTGCACCAGCAACTAAGGAGAAAAATGGCTGCTACTGCTGAACCCAGGACACCTCCTAATCCACAAGAGACCTTTTTCTTAGAAAAATGGTTGTGATTTTCCACTTCCACCACAAATTTTGTTAGGTTGGTGAGCAAAACCCGACAGCCCTAATGAAATCTGTGGGACTGTATCTGAAGAGTAAAGCAGTCTTGATTCAAAATGAAGGTTGAAAATTTAAAACTTAAGTAACTGCTATAGCCCTTTGGTTTGGCTTCACTTTATGCACTGCAAATTAAACTACAGTCTAGAGTGACAAAGACAAGATAATTATTTTCACTAACTTTTAACAGAGATCAGTGTCAATCTTACTTTCCTTTTCTGTGCTTCAGTAATTCCTAATGAAGGTCTATGAAAAAAAATAAAAAGGACCTTTTTACATATTAAGTACCTTTCATAGTCAAAGTTTCATGAAGTCCTTTAAAATGCAATGAGTACAAAACTGACAGCATGACTTCTCTCAAAGCACAGGGTGTACCATGGGTATATACATGGGTGTACATGTATATACAAACCAATAGGTCCCAGTCAGCTCTGGGCTGCGAGGCTGCTTTCCAGTGGCAGCAGACTGCCGACTCAGTGGCTTACCTGGATTGCAGACTCCATCAGTGACCTTGCAAGAGCAACTAAGTCACCTGTTAGAAATAATTTGAGTGTTCATAATGCATTTTCATTCCTGAGCATTCACAGGTGACAGTTTTATAAATGAATATAAGAATTTTTTTAAACTGCAAGAGTTTCTCGATGATTAAAAAAAGAATAATAATAAAAGCAGAAAACACCTGTATGACACATGTATGGAAATGTACTTTGTAAGGCTTCTACCATTTGTTATAATAGATTTGGCAATATTATGTTTTATAGATTAAAGGGGAAGTAACTCCAAAGGTTATTATTCTGAAGGATATTGAGTTAGGAAAAGTAATTCTCCTCAATTCATACAATCCTGATCTTAATGGCACATTTCAGTTTTCACTCTCTGAACCTCACATTCAGAAACCAGTGATAATGGTGAAAAAACAGTCTTGTCTCTACTCTTGTTTTAGATTCAGACCTAACACTATCACATCAATGTAGATGTCCCAGTTTTTAAAGAAAAGGCTCAAGTGCCAGTTTTATGAAAGACAGTGTATTCCCTCTTAGTAGTCATAGAGTGCCTTCAGAGTTAGCGGAAATGAAAATCAGAACTCCTACTTCCCATTCTTTTTCTTTCTTTGACTCTTAAGTGCTTTAAATATGATTTTGGGTTAACACAAAAATAAAAAGTTTCACCTCCTGCTTTGCTTTGAATTCTGTAAAGGCAAGTTTTGACTTACAGGTGCATGCCAGCAGAATGAAGGACAAATATCTAGAAACAATAGCATGACAGCACTGGTAAATTGCACATGGTTTATAACCTGAAATCTTGTGATGCTGTTAACACTTCTGTTTTGAAGAAGCTCTCCTTAGATTTGGCCATCAAATTATAGCAGCAAATTGACTTTGATAATTACATATAACAAGGCTATATAACGTAACACAGGTAATGAGATTTTAATTCACCAATCCATCTTGTGAATGAGTACAAGAAGTAGCAGTCAGCCTCCACTCTACTATACACAGTTTTAGTGGTAGTTATATTCTGCCATGTGTGTCAGACCACCTGCAGTGTCATTATTTATGCAATCCCATTAGGAAACCAGTTTTTGCTTTCATTTCAGAGGCCTATTGCAAATTTAATTCAGAAAAAACAAATCGAATCTTTTTAATAGTTTGCCTGTCTGAAGAACAGCGCTAGGAGACATGGTCTTGCTGTGCCTTTCCCTAGTGCTGGGAGTCAGGAGAGAAGAAGGAGGGAGGATTGTACAAGAAAGTATGGTTTCTATTACTAGTATACACTGTACTATAAAACAAGAAGTCACTTCCTTAAACCATTAATCTGATTGTGTGAAAAAAGCTGAAGAAAGTGCAACTTGTTAAATTTTTTTCTTTTACATCATCTCTTTTCTACGCTAGTGACATAAAACTGCAGGCTGTAGAAAAAGAGTAGTTTTGCAGCTACAGGTCATATGGAAACACTAAAGGCAGAACAGGATCCAGACCATCTAATCTAGGCATCTAACATCCATTTACTTTTATGTATGGAATGAAGCAGCTTATGTGAGATAAGTGTTCATGTTTCAGTGCAGTTAATGAGGAGAGAAGGAACCTTCAAAGATCTCCAGAAAGAGGAAAACTGTCTAGCCTGCATAACATTGCAGTTCAGAGGCTTTCACTGTCACAAATACTTTCATGATTAGCTGGACTCCTCAGGTTCTTCCCTTGCAAAGGAGACTTACTCAGAGCTCAGGAAATTTATATGTAGGATATTTGCATAAGTAAGACATAAAGTGTCCCATCAATTGCTTAAGAGTTTCTACACTGGACACCACCATAACAGTCAAAATATTTTTTTAAAGCCAACTGCTTGTGTCTGTTAGGAAGAACTGGGCTTATGCAGAACATGTGACTCTGCAGAAAACTCAAAAATGTCAGTATTATTTTTTCTATCCAATATGAAAATGTTCAGTAAGCAAACCATGTGTGTCATAATCTGCGTCTGGATATGTTTGCTGGATCTTGGTAAGAATACTGACACTAACAATTTATGATGTAATATGTCTCCCAAACGAATATATTTTCAAACAAATAAAAAGTAAAATCAGGTTCCTGGAAGTTCTGACAATTTGAGTCTGTTCTATTTCTTTTTTTTTTTTTTTTTTTTTTTTTTTAATAAGTGAATATTTCTCAAACAAGTTCCTGAAGAAAATTTAATTTCTGATGGAAACATGATTTCTATCTGAAAGTTTCAAGGTGATATACTTTGTGATAGCTTTCAATCTAGGTATAAATAAGCTGTCAATAGCGGTCTTTAGCTCGATTACATCTCCAGAAATAAGTTTATGCAATACACAGAATTGTTACAGGATACAAGATATCAAAGTAGCTTGTTGTTTCTGACTTCAAAACATCATTTGTGATATTTTGAAGAAAATAATTAGGTTTCATCATGGACAAATCTTATTTTTTGAGTAATTTAATTGCTCTCTTTTGAACCTCTTTTTACAGTGGTTATAAGTTTTTGCAATTTAACTGTTTGACCTGGAATTTTTTACATTTTAAATATTTGACCTGGAAATTCACCTGGTTTTATATCTGTCATGGGACTGTCATGTCCACTCTTTCTTCAGCTACAGAAGATCTGGGGGACTTACATTTGCTTTGTGTTGAAGTTTAAATATCCTTGATTCAGAGTGTTATGTCTGATTAGAAAGAATCCCATGTTTCAAAGGTTAGTCTTTTGCTGAGTCTCTCACTAATCAAATGCATTTTGTCAGTTCAATAACACCTTAGGGAAATTAAATAAAAAAATATATCTTGTACAATTCAGCACAGATTCAGTAGTATGTAGGAGCTAAATTTTTTTGAAGTCTTTCTTAGCTGAATGTGCTTTAACTCTTCACAATTACTATTACCACACATCTGTTATTGACATCAAAATGTTTGATATACAGGATCCTTGGAAAATACCTTCCTTCAATGAAGGTAAAGGTAGCAAAACAGATCATACAAGAAAGTCAAGAAACAGGAAAGTTTAACCACTGGCAGGGAAGAGGTTCTGTGATGGAGTAAAAACTGGAGCTGGGGATGAACCAAGGGGCAAGTGAAAGGGATTGAGGGGAAGAAGGGAAAATCAAAGAAATAAAAAAAATGTGGCAGCACTAGCATATCAGCCATCATCTTTCTTCCTCAGATTGTTTTTCATTCCTTTTCCAGCTGTCTCCTGCTCTCCAAGGTGAAAGAAAAACACTTGGTATGTGGTTGTCAAATAAACGTTTACCAAATTGTCTCAGCCGGGAAGTAGCGCATTTTTACACTTGCTTTGAAGAAAACCAGCACAAGCGTTTAATAGCGATTCAAGAATGTGAAAATAATTCTGCATAATTACATACCCCAATTAAAATTATGCTAATGGAACACCTTGTGGTGCTGGCTGCAGAGTCCTCCAAGCACTGCATAGAGCCTGTGCTGTGGGTAGGAGAACAAAGATGGATGCCCAGAGAAGTCTTCTGCAGGCCACACAGAGGCATGCAGTACACCTTGCAAATTCCCAGCCTGCAGGTGAAGGGTTGGGAAACCTGTTCACAGGCTTGCCTGAAGATCTCACCTAGAAGTCTCTGTAAAACAAATGTCAGCCTCTAGGAAATTGGCATTCTTTTTGAATATTTTGAGTAACAAAAATATCTCACCTCTGTTCAGTGTCATCTTACTAACTATTTTGCTGTTAATAGCTATATCCTTTTACAAGTCTGAATTTAACCTAAAAATTATGTAAATTATAAGTTATTAACATACAAATGCTCCATCCCTGGAAGCGTTCAAGGCCAGGTTGGACGGGGCTTGGGGCAACCTGGTCTAGAGGAAGGTGTCCCTGACTGTGGCAAGGAGTTGGAACTGAATGAGCTTTAAGGTCCCTTTCAACCCAAACTATTCTGTGTTTCTATAAAATTCACCAGAAGAGCAGTGAACTAAAAATCTATCTCATTTTCAAACTGTTATCTTACTTTAAGCTGTGTCCTTACTTTTGGCATTCTTTTTAAAAGATATTTCTTTAAAAAAAAAATCTTTTAAACTATATTTCTTTTAAAATCCTGCTTAAAAAAAAAAAAATGAGTTGAATAGTCAAAATACAGAAATTCCTCAAGGAGTATGTATTTAATCCCACAAACGAGATGGTATGCTGTTTTGCAAAAATAGTCTTTTTCAAGCTGATGTTTGCTGTCTGTGCTTCTGCTTGATTTTAACTCATGACCATTCTGGTGGACAACATTGTCTAAAGAACTTCAACAGCTGTCAGTATTTGCTTTTACTGAGAACTGACATGCATGTTTTTCACAGGTTTGACAAGGTAACTATCCCTTAGTGTGCCAAGGAGCACATAAATTGCAACATATCACTCTGCATTAAACTCCAATTAGTTTTCAATTTAAATTTCTAAGTTTTTTAAGAGATGGAGAAAAGAACATAACTAAAGCACTCTGGAAATTTAAGTGGCAATCCCCTTTTTTCCAGGGCTGTAAATTAATATATAAAAGGGATAGCCAGTTCTTTCTGAGCTGTTCCAAAGGCTTCAAATCAGAAAACATGTTAATGGTATTAGGTATTCATTTCTAACTTAGTGGGGTTTTTACCAGTTTCTTTCTCCAGGTTTTCTGACATTACTTTTAAAATGTGAACAGAAGAAGGTTCACTAAATCTCTCAATATAGAAAATCTGCAGGGTTAATGATATTTTGTTTATTTACAATGAACCCAAGAGCAATACTTGGCAGAAGATTAATGTTAATGGAATACTTAGGGTGAAATAGAACATCCTAGTGTCACTCTATCCTTGAATTTATCCTCTGTAAATGAGTTAAACCAGTCTCTGTTAGATCTATTTTCCCCTCCTTAACAGGCACCAGATTGAGGGAAAAAGCTAAAAGTAGTTCAATATGGAAAAATCAAGAAGAGAAATATTTTGGGAGGAATGAAGAACCAACAGAGAGAGAACACAACAGCTCAGAGTTCAGAGACTACTGAAAAAGTTGAGACTTCAATGGCATAGGTCTGTGGGTCAAGGGGAGACAGATAACAGACACACATTAAATTGAGTAAAATATTATAACAATGGAAAAAACGGAAGTTGGTTTACTGTATATGATTTCAGTTACTTTGTTATGATTTTATGGAGACTAATGAAAGGCCCTGTCATGGTTTAAACCCAGTCAGCCACAAATCACGCAGTCTCCCTCTCACCGCCACCCCCCCCACCCCCCCCCGCCTTACTCTCCCCCTGCTCCTGGAGGGACGGGGAGGAGAATCAAAAGAATGAAAGAATGAAACTTCCACAGGTTGAGATAAGAACAGTTTAGTAACTAAGGTATAAGACAAATCACTACTGCTACCACCAATAATAATGATAAAAGAAATAACAAGGTAAGAGAATACAACACCTCACCACCCGCCCACCAATAACTCGCCTCATCCAGCCTGACCGAGCACCAACCGATACCTAGCCCAACCCCGCAGTGCCCTAGCCCTTCCAGGTAAGTCTCAGTTACATCCTGGCCATGATGTGCTGTGGTATGGAATACCTCTTTGACTAGTTTCCGTCAGGTGTCCTGTCTCTGCTTCCTCCCAGCTTCCCCTCCTCCCTGGCAGAGCATGAGGCTCAGAAAGTCCTTGGCCAGACCAAACATTTGAGCAGTAACTAAAAAACACCAGCGCTATCAGCACCACTCCCCAGCTGAAAGTCAAAAACACAGTGCTGCACCAGTTACAAAGAAGAAGAAAAAATGACTGCTACTGCTGAACCCAGAAGAATGCCAGAACAAAGAGTGAAGAATGCCAGAATAAAGAGCCCAGATGTTTAGAACCACTACTTTACTAAGTAGTATTTCCTTGCTGATCTGGAACAATAAACTATACTAATTTGAGCAAAAACACTAAAATTTGGGGTTGCATGAAAATAATTCCATTTAAAATTTGCAGTTTTCCCCTAATATAGTCTATATATAGACTGCATAGACAGTACATGTTATATCTTATTTTAATTAATCTAATTCTCCCATATAAGGAAGTTGTTACCACCCTTAATGAATTACTTTTCATGAAACATATATTCTTTCCTTACATTCTTAGTTACATTTTGCAAAGAGTACATATTTTAAATTGTTAGATTTAGCTTGACTGTCATCCTACCTCCCTGAACCAATGAAAAAGGATCAGGAAGATAAACCAGGCAGAAAGAAGGAGAAAGGTGACATGGTTTAAGTCCAGCCAATAACTAAGAACCATGCAGCTGCTCACTCACTCCCCCACTTTTTTCCTCCCCCCAGCTCCCAGAGGGATAAGGAGCAGCACTCAAAGAACGGAACCACCACAGGCTGAGATAAGAATGGTCCAGCAACTAAGGCACAGTCATAGAATGATAGAATAGTTAGGGTTGGAAAGGACCTTAAGATCACCTAGTTCCAAACCCCCTGCCATGGGCAGGGACACCTCACACTAAACCATCCCACACAAGGCTTCATCCAACCTAGCCTTGAACACTGCCAGGGATGGAGCACTCACAGCTTCCCTGGGCAACCCATTCCAGTGCCTCACCACCCTAACAGGAAAGAATTTCCTCCTTATATCCAATCTAAACTTCCCCTGTTTAAGTTTTAACCCATTACCCCTTGTCCTGTCACTACAGTCTCTGACGAAGAGTCCCTCCCCAGTGTCCCTATAGGCCCCCTTCAGGTACTGCAAGGCTGCTATGAGGTCCCCACGCAGCCTTCTCTTCTCCAGGCTGAACACCCCCAACTTTCTCAGCCTATCTTCATGAGGGAGGTGCTCCAGTTCCCTGATCATCCTCGTGGCCCTCCCCTGGACTTGTTCCAACAGTTCCATGTCCTTTTTATGTTGAGGACACCAGAACTGCACACGGTACACCAAGTGAGGTCTCATGAGAGCAGAAGGGCAAGATCACCTCTTTCGGTCATGCTCTTTTTGATGCAGCCCAGGATGCAGTTGCCCTTCTGGGCTGCGAGCGCACACTGAAGCCGGCTCATGCTCATTTTCTCATTGACCAACACACCCAAGTCCTTCACCACAGGCCTGCTCTGAATCTCTTCTCTGCCCAGCCTATAGCTACGCTCGGGATTGCTCCAACCCAAGTGTAGGACCTTGCACTTGTCATGGTTAAACTTCATTAGATTGGCATCTTCCCACCTTACAAGCATGTCAAGGTCCCTATGGATGGCATTCCTTTCTTCCAGAGTTATCAACCGAACTACACAGCTTAGTGTCATCAGCAGACTTGCTGAGGGCACACTCAATCTCACTGTCCATGTCACCAGCAAAGATGTTGAACAAGACTGGTCCCAACACCAGTCTCTGAGGGACACCAGTCATTACTGGTCTCCAAGTGGACAGTGAGCTATTGACCACAACTCTTTGTAGGCAATACAGAACAAAACTACTACTGCTACTGCCAACAATAATAATGATAGGGGAATAACAAGGTGAGAGCAAAAAGAAAGCAATAAACACAAGTGATGCACAATGCAATTGCTCACCGCTCAGCCTGACCCAAGCAGCGATTGGTCCCTTCCTTGTAACTCCCCCCAGTTTATATACTGGAAATGACGTTCTGTGGTATGAAATACCCCTTTGGCTGGTTTGGGTCACGTGTCCTGTCTCTGCTTCCTCCCAGCTTCCCGTGCCCCTCCTCACTGGCAGAGCATGAGACTGAAAACGTTTGTGATTTGAGTAAGCATTACTTAGCAACAACTAAAACATCAGTGTTAGAGCGTTGTTTTCAGACTAAAGTCAGAAACATATCACTGCACGACTACTAAGAAGGACAAAAATAACTGCTACAGCTGAACCCAGGGCAAAAGGAAGAGAGGAAAAAAAAAAAAGATTTCTGATTCATTTTGTTTGTAATAACTAAACAGTACATAACATTAAGCAGCATCCATCATTCCTGTGCATTCTTTTTTCAAGAAAAGGTTTTCAGAATTTATAAGCCTTAAAAGAGATTCCTCAGCCTTTGCTTGCCCCTGATTGCTAATTCTTCCCTCCATTTCCTAAATTTCTGTGTGAACTTTGTTATCAAAACATGAGCACAAAGGAAAAGGAAAAGATATTAAACTTTTTTTTTCCCATTTCATGGCTTGATGCCATTGCCAGTGATGACTGCACATATATTCCAACGTGTTTCCTTCTGTCATTACTGGAACCACAAACTGAATGTGTAGTACTTCTAAAAGCTTGGTCAGTTCTTGAACAGCAAAGTATTTCCTATGTACAGTATTCACACAGGAAATTAACCGTGAACTTTTAGATTCTTTTTATTGTCCTTTTCTTTCTATACTCAATGTAATGTCAGAAAATAACGACTAAGATTCCAGAGTGGTTTTGGAAGGGGTGAAGAAAAGTTACACATTGAAAGTGGGAGCTTCTTTTTCTTAAAGCCCAAAAACCTTCCTTGGTGGGTTTGTCTGAGGAAACAAAATAATAGCTAGATGTTCAGTCTTTCTTCCCTACAGCTGATAAAAGCAATTCATGATTTCTTGGTAATGTCAAACACCTAAAGCACTGGGTGGCCACAGCAGGTGTGGGTCTGAGGTTTCAGGAGAAGTGGCAAACAGCTGAGTTACCACTTGTAAATACAGAATACTACTTCAGTCTGTTTCTGCAGAGCAGTTGATAAACACCTTCACGCGGGCACTTTGTTTCATCTTGATTTTCTGCCACTTCACAAACTATTCCTCTCAATTTTCTTCAGTTGTGTAATCATAGAGAAAAAAAAATAAGAAAACCATATTGATTTCATTAAATTCTGCTCAAAGGTGGAAAGGCTGGAAACCTGATGAAAATACAATGAAAGCTCAAACAAGTATTTACATGGTTATTTGTACAGAATTGCTTCTGAACTATCTGCATCCCAAAATACAGAAAAAAAAAAATAGACTTCTGCAAAAGGGTAATCCATTTAAACTGAGATTCCATCTTTAGAAAAGACTCTGTAGCTGACTGTCATAGTTCTCCAATATTTGATTTACTCATGGGCAATTTTTTCAGGAGCCAAATATGTTATAAAATAATTAAATACTTTAAAATCTCTCTAAATAGAATCACAGAATGGTTTGGGCTAGAAGGGACAGTAAAGATCCTCCAGTTACAACTCCCCTGCCATGGCAGTGATAACAAATAAAACATACATAAATATGCACATAAATAAACCTTTCTGCTCTCTATCAACATTTTGTTTCTCAGCTGAGGGATAGATATTAGAGGGTGACTGGGAATGATGATGGAAATTAATGGTCTTAAATTAAATGTTCATGACAATAGGGATGTACACAAATGCAGCAAGCATACAGGTCTCTAACACAAATCAATAAAAGCATGCAAATCTCAGTGATTCTTATGAACAAGGAAAGAATATCTGGTGGTATTCCACTCAGTAGGTAATGAACCCTCATTGTAACCTTTGCAGAAGGTTGATTAATGGTTCTCTTCAATGCTTGGCAACTTGCATTGTCAGGCATTTGTAACCTTACTCATGTGGAAGATCTGAGGCTGCAGACCAGGAGGTGAGCATTAGTGGGGTGAGCACTAGTGAGGTTCACTCAGGATTGTGCTCCTCATTTCGAGTCTTGGTGACAGCAAATCCAACTTAACTCCTAAAAACTTTCAAGGAGATAAATGGAATTGCTCCAGGAGTACTGGGTTGCTCAGTGCATATAAATGGCAGGATATATACTTGTAAGAGGTGATAATTTATGGAGGTAATGAAAGTTTCTCCTTCATACTGAGAATGTGCATGAGTAATTGAAAACGAAAGACAGACAATATAAATCTCCCAATATATACTACTGTCTTATCTCCTTTTCACACCTTATTGAAAGTGTTACCTGCAAATGGCTGTCTGGATTTCTATCTCTGTTACTAATGAAGTTACAATTCAGTGGCATATTAGAATCTTTCCAGCACGGCTTCTTGTACTCGACTAAAATGCCCTCATCAAAATTCAGTTTGTTCTTATCCTCCCCAAGCTGCCATCTGATCTAGAGTGTTGCTTGCACTCTGCTTGATTTATTATCCCTTTTACTTCTGGTCATTATCACTAGGTAACCTAATTTACCACCGAGTTCAGCTATCCTTTTCATGCTGATTGAAAAATATCTCCATTTGATGTAGATATCTTTCTCTTTTTTTTTGGCTGAAATAGAGCAGTGATCCTCTGCTTCTCACTCCTCTGTGTTTGAATGAACAACTAAGTATTCCTGCAGAATTCCCATATTTTCTCTTACCCTTGTCCTGAGTCACTACATGTACACTGGCAAGTTCCTCTAAATAGCTAATGCCAGTCATAGAATCATAGAATCATAGAATAGTTAGGGTTGGAAAGGACATTAAGATCACCTAGTTCCAACCTCCCTGCCACGGGCAGGGAAACCTAACACTAAAACATGCCACCCAAGGCTTCATCCAGCCTGGCCTTGAACACGGCCAGGGATGGAACATTCACAACCTCCCTGGGCAACCCATTCCAGTGCCTCACCACCCTAACAGGAAAGAATTTCCACCTTATACCCAATCTAAACTTCCCCTGTTTAAGTTTTAACTCGTTACCCCTTGTCCTGTCACTACAGTCCCTAATGAACAGTCCATACCCAGTATCCCTATAGCCCATATTCAGATACTGGAAAGCTGCTATGAGGTCTCCACGCAGCCTTCTCTTCTCCAGGCTGAACATCCCCAACTTTTTCAGCCTGTCTTCACGAGGGAGGTGCTCCAGTGCCCTGATCATCCTCGTGGCCCTCCTCTAGACTTGTTCCAACAGTTCCATGTCCTTTTTATGTTGAGGACGCTAGAACTGTACACAGTAATCCAGGTGAGGTCTCACAAGAGCAGAGTAGAGGGGCAGGATCACCTCCTTCGACCTGGTGGTCATGCTCTTTTTGATGCAGCCCAGGATGCAGTTGCCTTTCTGGGCTGAGAGCGTGCACTGACACAGGCTCATGCTCATTTTCTCATTGACCAACACACCCAAGTCCTTCTCCACAGGCCTGCTCTGAATCTCTTCTCTGTCCAGCCTATAGCTGTGCTCGTGATTGCTCCAACCCAGGTGTAGGACCTTGCACTTGTCATGGTTCAACTTCATAAGGTTGGCATCTGGACATCTCACAAGCACATCAAGGTCCCTCTGGATGGCACTCCTTCTTTCCAGCATTATCAACCAAATCACACAGCTTGGCGTCATCGGCAAACTTGCTGAGGGCGCACTCAAATCTCACTGTGCATGCCACCGACAAAGATGTTGAACAAGACTGGTCCCAACACCGATCTCTGAGGGACACCACTCATTACTGGTCTCCATCTGGACATTGAGCCACTGACCACAATTCTTTGTGTGCGGCCATCCAGCCAGTTCTTTATCCACCGAGTGGTTCATCTATCGAATCAATGTCTCTCCAATTTAGAGAGAAGGATGTGGTGTGGAACAGTGTCAAACATTTGCACAAGTCCAGGTAGATGGCATCAACTGCTTTACCCTTGTCCATCCGTTCTGTAGCTCCATCATAGAAGGCCATGAAATTGGTGAGGTAGGATTTCCCCTTAGTGAAGCCATGCTGGCTGTCACCAAGCACCTTGTTGTTTTTCATGTGCCTTAGCATGCCTTCCAGGAGAATCTGCTCCAAGATTTTGCCAGGCACAGAGGTGAGACTGACTGGTCTGTAATTCCCTGGGACATCCAATTTCCCCTTCTTGAAAATGGGGGTTATATTTCCCTTTTTCCAGTCGTTGGGAACTTCATCTCACTGCCATGATTTTTCAAATATTATGGCCAGTGGCTTAGCAACTTCATTTGCCAGCTCCTTCAGGACGCGTAGATGGATTTCATCAGGTCACATGGATTTGTGCATGTTTATGCTTTTAAGATGGTCTCAAACCAGATCCTCTCCTACAGCGGGCCTATGGTCTTCACTGTCGCAGTCCCTTCATCTGTCTTCCAAGGTTTGGGTGGTGCAGTCAGAGCATTTGCCAGTGAAGACCGAGGCAAAGAAGTCATTCAGAACCTCAGCCTTCTCCAAATCCTGTGTAGCCAGTTCTCCCAATAGCTTCCGGAGGGGTCTACTTTGTCCCTAGTCTGTCTTTTATTCGCTATGTACTTATAAAATCCCTTCCTGTTATCTTTAACGTCCCTAGCCAAGTTTAATTCTAACTGGGCCTTAGCTTTCCTAACCTGGTCCCTAGCTTCCCGGACAACCTCCCTCTATTCGTCCCAGGATGCCTGTCCTTGCTTCCACTTTTTGTAAGCCTCTTTTTGCCTTTGAATTTTCCTCAGCAGCTCCTTATCCATCCAAGGAGGTCTCCTGGCCATCTTTCTGCAGTTCCTTCTAGTTGGGATGCAACACTCTTGAGCTTGTAGCAGGTGATCCTTGAGTATCAACCAACGATCTTGGGCCCCCCTGCCCTCTAAGGCTATATCCCATGTTAGCTTACTGAGCAGGTTCCTGAAGAAGCCAAAGCACTCTCTTGAAGTCCAAGGCAGTGAGCTTGCTGCACGCTCTTCTCACTGTCCTGAGGATCTCGAATTCGATCATCTCATGATCACTGCATCCAAGGCTGCCCTGGAGCATCACATTTCCAATCAGCCATTCCCTGATGGAGAGCACGAGGTCAAAGCATGGCCCCTTTCCTTGTTGGCTCCTCTATTACTTGCAGAAGGAAGTTATCTTCCACACAATCGAGGAACCTCCTGGACTGCTTGTGCCAGGCCGTACCGTTGCTCCAGCATATATCAGGGTGGTTGATGTCCCCCATGAGGACAAAGGTCTGTGAGTGTGAGGCTTTTCCTATCTGTCTGTAGAGTACTTCATCCCCAGATTCCTCTTGATCACGTGGTCTGTAACTGATCCCCACAGTAATGTCTCCCATGGTTGTTTTCCCTTTAACCCTGACCCACAAATTCTCTGTTGACTGATCACCTGTCCCCAGACAGAGTTCCATACTTTCCAGCCTATCCCTAACATAAATAGCAACTCCCCTTCCCCATCTGCTGAGCCTGTCTTTTCTAAAGAGCCAGTAACCTTCCATTCCAACACTCCAGTTACAGGAGCCATCCCACCCTGTTTCTTTAATGCCTATTATATCATACCCCTGTAGATGTGCACACATCTCTAATTCCTCCTGTGTGTTCCCCATGCTACGGATGTTGTATAGAGGCATCTGAGCCAAGCTCCAAATGAAGCCGGTTTGTTGGCTGGAGTGGCTGGAGTATCTCTACATTGCTCCGAGCATTTATTATAGGTGCTGGCAGCTGACTGGGTGTGTTGGGATGGAATGATGCCCCCCTCCCCCAACACATCTAGTTTAAAGCCTCCTTTACCAGTCTGGCAAGCCTCCTACCAAAACCACTCTTACCCTTTTATCAGAGCAGCCCCACCAGTCCCCAGTAGACCTGGCCTACAAACTTGGGTCCTGTGTTCAAGACACTCAAACCCCTGACTATAGCACCACCCTTCTAAGCAATTATTAACCTGGCCAATCCTCCTAGCTTTTTTAAGGTCCTCTCCTGTACCCTGGAAAACTGATGAAAAGACTATCTGAACTCCAGAGCCCCTAACCACCTCTCCCAGGGCTCTGTAGTCCTTCTTTATGTTCTCCAGGCTACTGCTATCTATATCACTAGCACCCACATGGATCACTAGAAGGGTGCCCCAGGTAGGCAACACACCTCCCTTGAGACTGGGTCAGGCCGACAGATGAGCATTTCTGTCACTTTCAAAGTAGAGTCCCCAACTACTATGACCCACCTCTTTTTCCTCACAGCACCAGTAGAGATCTTTTTACCAGTGCATCAGATGGTTGTTTCTGGTGCTAGTATGTTTCCTCATGAGCCCCCTGCAGGAGAGCAAAGCAGTTCTGGATGGGGACAACAGATTTAGGAGGAAGCCCCTTGCTTTTATTTGTCTTCTTCCTCCTTTTTTTGTTGTTTTCTTTTGTTGCTGTTTCCCAGCTTCCTGGGTTAATGGCCTCCTTCTTTCCTCCATGAGCTACAAGGGATGCTTGATGCCACTGCACAGTTTGGGCCTGGAGCAAGCAGGGCTGCTTCCTCTCATCTTCCCTGACATCTTGCAGCCTATTAACAGCATCCCACAGCTCAGCCACCTGCTACAGCAGGACCTCCACCAGGGAGCACCAAGGGCAGCCCTGCCCATTGTGCACCTTTCTCTCCCAAGACCAGCTCTGCACTGCAGCCTCCCCTCTCATCGGCTCTTTCTGGGTGCCTACGCTGGCCACCACCGGGGCAGCCAGAGCAGAGCTCCCAGACCAGGCCCTGGTCATGCAAAGAGTGTTCACCATCCTACTTGCCTGGCCATGCTCCTGATCGCTTGCACTCCCTGGGGCAGGTTTTTAACCAGTCAGGGCTGTGAGTCAGCTGATCCCATCAGCTGAGCTGCCGGCTCCTGGGCAAGTGCTGTTGAGGCTCCTGGACCACTCTGAGTTGAGGCTGCTGGACACTGATCTCCTCCCACTCCGGTGTTGAAGGCATCCTCTCTCGAGCTACTCACCTCAGCAATATCAAATATCAAATATCCTTACAATTTTTCCTGCCTGACACTTAAAATAACTCCCAAGAAAACCTGGGTGGGCGAAGAGGGTGGTCAGAGAAAGAAGGGTGAAAAATGGTCTTTGCCATAATTCCCACTAAAATGTTGTAAAATAATGCTATTCCAGTTACCACCTATCACCAAAGCAGCTAGTGTTGCCTAGTTGCTTATCAGCTCCTCTTTTTTCGTTCTTCATACATTGTTTTCTACAGTGCCTTATTTTATGTCCTGGTTTGGAACTAAGGATCTACCCTTCGATTTTTGGCCTAAGGATTTGCACTACAATGCAGATTACAAACAATGATGATGATAGGTTAATTTATAAGCAGTCCTATTCAGAACAACTCTGTTCTCACCCATTTTTTACCTGAAACTTTCTTTTCTGTACACGTCTGAATATTGCTCAGGCTTTTGCTTTCTTTCCAGCCTTCCTGCACCATGAGCTCATATTTATTTTGCTATATATCACCTACTGGTCTTTCTCACATTTTTAATACATTTATCTAGTCAGGAGGACATTGTGTTATGCAATTCTCTCCATTGTAATCAATCATTTTCTGTATGTCACTGTTTTGAAAAAGGAAAAGAAGGCACCTTATTGTTTTCTTAAATTCCCTAGTGCCACATAACACATGCATCAATGTCTATACATATGTCTATGATACCTTTTGCTGCTTGTTTACCTGTTGTTTACATTTCTGTAGCTCAAGGTCATGATCATGCTAGACTATCCTCTGCAAAGGGAACAAAATGAGTGACTAGCTATTCCAAGGGTTTAAGTAAAACTTGTGATCAGGATAGTTGTCCTTCAGACCAATCTTAATAAGTAGAAACTGGAAAAGAAAGTCATAGTAATATAAGAAGATATGCATAAATTTACTGATTTCTTGTTGCTTAGCAGTGAAAGGTGAGTTCATTGTCATTTCATCATATTTTTAAAAAATCAACTCTTTAAAAAAATAGAATCTGAAGGAACAGCCAATTTTTTAGTAGTATGACCTATAAATATAACAACTTTTGATGCCTACTAAAGAATTACAGAATCACAGACTGGTTTGGGTTGGAAGGGACCTTAAAGCTCATCCAGTTCCAACCCCCTGCCATTGACAAGGACACCACTAACTAGACCAGGTTGCCCCAAGCCCCATCCAACCTGGTCTTGAACACTTCCAGGGATGGGGCAGGCACAGCTTTTCTGGGCAACCTGTGCCAACCACTGCCTCAGCACCTTCATAGGGAAGAAATTCCTGTATATGGAAAGTAAATAAGGTCTTTTATCTGTTATCAGTTACTAACAAATTGCATAGGATTTATTCAGATTTTATTTTTCTGTTATCAAATCACTAATAAATGAGTCCAAGTTTCTTTCAGTCTGTTACAGCCCCATTGATACAACAAATAGTTTATGTAAAATATTTCATTCAAATAATACAGCAAAATACCCAACACAGCTGTAAACTTACTCGATAAATAAATAAGCAGTACAGCTGTATACCTGTGCTTAAGAGCTCCTCTGTGTTGGAATCATAAGTACAAATACAGCTGCAATTTGAATGTGTAAATATGGCATAATCAAAAGCATGAGGAATCATAACTATTAATAGCAACAAAATGTAAGGTTTCATAGAATAGTTCAGACTGGAAGGGACCTTAAATCTCATCCAGTCCCACCCCTCCTCCCCCCCGCCACAGGCAGGGACTCCTTCCACTAGACCAGGTTGCTCCAAGCTCTGTCCATACTGGCTCTGAGCACTGTCTCAGTTAAATAGAAAGCAAATGAAAATGTGGACTTTGAAATATCCCCATGAAATAGCATATGGGTGCACTGTCTAGCAAAACCCAAAAAAAAACTTTTTTTTTTTGAGTTAAAACAACACAAACCAGAAAATACAATGATTAAATAATGTTACATATATAACTTAATAGAGTGTAAAATCCAAAGGTTTGCTTAAGAAGCACTGTCTGCATAGCTACAAAAGTTACACTGATCAGAAATGACGGAGGTTTATACTGAAACCATAGACAAAAATTAACTTTAAAAAAAATGTTTAGTAACCTGGGAAGAAGTACTTTGTAATGTTAGGCCTCTATCAACATGACTTCTTTCAAATTATTATATGCATTTAATCATATTACTTCAATGAATATTTATTCTTCTCAAATATATTTTTCATTAGCTAAACAGATGCCAATTTCCATTACTTGCTATGGTAAAAGAGGAAAGAACAGAAAAGCCTTTACTGAATTCCAGATTATGACTCATTTGATCTCTCAAGCTGGCTAAGCCTTAATGCTAAAAAACATAAAAGCTTTATTCATTTTGAAGTACTCATAGAGGATTGTTGAGTTTCCAAAGCAATTAAAGAAAAAATAGTAAAATTACATGAACCCAGAGTAAAGGACCTCTGTATGTTCCTTACTTCAATGAAGTGTAACATTTGGGAGCAAATCTTTTCAATGCTCATAACACATATGGTAGATAAAGCAATTGTTTATTAGGAGTTTAAGAAGGACATGAAAAAATAATTTTGATTCAGGAACATTCAGCAATTACAAAACCACCCCCAAGGGACTAAAAAGATGGGAAATTTTGTAAGTAAGCTTCATTTACGTAAACAGCACCCACCATCTAACGGAGGTTTGTCTTGTGCCTTGTGCGTAGGTGGTTTATGCTAAGTGTTCTTTTTCCCACTGTATTTTGCCAGGAAGCTCTTGTGGAAAAGGTATATATATGGTTTTCAGAAGATAATCACTTCCCATTTTAGAGCAGTACTAACTTACTCTTGTTTGGCTGCTTTACATACAGTTTAGAATGACTTGCCCAAAGAATAAAGCTTACAACTCCTGTATGGTGATCATGACTTCAGGCTCGCTATCTCAGAGAAAAATCAAAATTTGGATCTTAAGGAATCTGCTAAGTAATGCAAATTAAGTGATTTTTTTTTTTCCTTTTTCCCATTTATCGGTATAAAAAGTGAAAGAAAGCCCCACGCCATACTCTCCCTTTCCAGTTTTGATACCTTGCATATGAAAAAAGACAGTTGTAGCAGTCATTAAAGCAGAGCAATCAGGCTGAAACTAAAACAAGATTTTCCAAGTCAGAAACCCTCTTGTTAGCACCCTGTCCACAAACCTGTAGTTTTAAGTCAACACCATATAACTGCAAAGCAACCTTTGATGATTATTTGTATTGTCACATACATCCCCAGCTATCCCAGACAAGCTCAGAAAATGCCATTGCTTATTCTAGCTCTCCTGAAACCATCACTTTTCAGTAGGTCAGAATCTTTGTTTTCTAATGTGTCATTGTTTTGCGGTGCAGCAGTTTATTGTTTTGGAAATACTTTATCTCTTCTGTAAAAAAATAGTGATATATGTAATACATGCTGTCAGAATGTCTGATTAGATTTTCAGTAAAAATAGTAGGAAACTTTTCCCTTCCCTCTTAGCTGAGCTCAGAACCAATAATTAAACTCTTAATAAAAAAAACTGGTAGTGTCTGGAAAATGAAAGGTCCTGCACTTCAACTAGAAATGTTAAAAATGCATTGTAAAAGTAAAACAATAAATAATTTTACTATAAACCTATACCTAAACCTATTTGATTGTAGATTAATGTGCTTCTGTTATACTTTTTGTTAAAAAGACAATATAAAACCAAAACAAGTTAATATGAATATGAAAGAGTATCCATAGTTACGGATGGATACTATCTTTCATTACAAAGTTTTCATTTCAACTGCTTAAAAAATATTCCATGGAGCTCTCTTTTTTTTTTTTTTTTTTAATTTTGTATATCAAACAAAATATTTGCAAATATTTGCAAAGTCCAGTTCAGTGAAAGTTCAGACCTTACTGGAAAGAAAGTTATCATAAGTTGAGCAGTTTTGTCAGTTTGAACATTCTTTGCATTCACAAATACTGAATTATGAACTTGACATTTGACAAAAGCCAAATTTAAGGAAAAATAGGCTGTTTTTCCTCTATGTCACAAAATGAAATGCTACCTAACATCTAGAAGTTACTGTTAAGAGACTTCAGGAACTCATTTTCACAAAGACTGATTATAAAATATTTGTGCACTGTTCATGTTTAAAATCTGGCTTACAGATTTTTTTACATGTCAACTGCATTTGATATGATCAGCAATATCACTCAGATTTTAAAATTGTTAACTCAGATCTTTTTACTGACTCCTGGAGGAAGTTAACCCAGCCATGTTTCTTGTTGTGGAAATCCTTTTCTGTTCAAAATGCACTTATTTTGTGCAAAGAGCTTAAAAACTGACACAGCTAATTCTAGTTGAATTGCTAGTGAGGAATTCAAACTAAAAACTCAGAAGAAAATCTAAAGATGCAGATGAGCAGTGAAGGGCAGCGAAGGCAGCGTGTTGGCAGCCCTGCTGGAAGGCTTGGAGATGCAGTCAAATGCACTAGGGTGTTTACTGTCTTTTGCAGACACATTAAAAGAAAACAACAACAAAACAAAACAAAACAACAACAACAAAAAAAAAAAAACTAAGAGAACAACTAGTAATATGCAAGTAGAACTTGCCACTACCAGACCAGAGAAGAATGATGTGGCAAAGCCATGTATTTGCACAGAAAGTGCTATTTACCAGGGAAAATATAAATTGACATCCGGGCTCAGTAAATTCTTCATGAGTAAACAAAGAATTAGAGGCCCAATTCAAAATCCTGGAATTGACTTTATTTTCACAGAAATTACTTTCTACTCAGTCAGAGTAGAAAGTTCCTCTCCAGTGAGGAAAAAAAAAATTCTGTGAGGTGGAATGAAGATAGCCTTAATTTTCCTGATTGTGTGATGGGAAATGACATGGTAAAAAAAAAAAAAAAAAAAAGAATCTCCTAAACTATTGCTCTGGCATTGGATAGGGCAGAGTTATTTTTCTTCCTAGTAGCTGGTGCAGTGTTGTGATTTGGCTTTAGTCTGCGAACAACGCTGATAGTACACCAATGTCTTAGTTGTTGCTCAGTAGCACTCCTGCTGATCAAGGACTTCAGTCTCTCATGCTCTGCCAGTGAGGAGGGGCACAAGAAAGCAGACAGGACACCTCACCCAAACTAGCCAAAGCGGTATTCCATACCGCAGCACATCATGCCCAGTATGTAAACTAGGGGGAGTTTTCCAAAAGGTACCAATTGCTGCTTGGGTCAGGCTGGGTATCGATCAGCAGGTGGTGAGCAATTGCATTGGCCATCAGTAGGCTTTTTTGTCTTATTTTTTATCTTTTCCACTTCCTACATCAATTTTTCATGAAGGATGGGTGCTAAACCAGAATCTCAACTAATTTCCCCTGGTGACCCTCCAGCTCCTCCAGCACTGGCTGATCACAGTCACACACCCTTACCCCACCCTCAGAAGTGCGGGCAACTGAAATGACTCAGGGGATCTGGGAGTCAGACGTACACCAACCTGGTTGTGGTCAGAGGTCAACTGCATATTTGTGTTCCAACGCCCTGAGGGATTCTCCTAGCGGAGAGGTCATTATTTTTTGGTTTATGGTTATCTGTGAGGCCTGAATGAGGTGAGTTCACTGTGCTCACACAGCTTTTGGCTCTGTGGTGTTACTTTCTTCAAAAATACTTTCTCACACACAGAGGTTTTCTGATTAAAAAATCCTAAGGAATTTTAGCAAATCATAGCAATCTCAAGGTTAATTTCCTTACATGCTTGTGCATAATTTTTAGTAATTATGGAAATGAAATATGAGTGTTTATGATAATTATCTTATTAAATTGTTTTTATCTTAGAGGAGAAAAAAAAAAGAAAAAATGGAAAATTCTTGTTTTGACCCTATGCTTCTTTTTATGCAAAGGATTAAAAAATCATTGTGGCAGATCATAAGTTCTAAGAATAAAATACTCTTTTGAATAACCCATCAGCATTGACCTAAAGCGTCTGGAATACAGATGAAATGGCAATTTACGTTACATTTTCTCCTGAAGAAAAAATAAAAACTTATGTCAAGCTTAGAGACAGAGGAAGAAAATATATAGAAGTATGGTAACAGTCTACGTGGGCTTCTCTGTTCCAAACTGTTTTAGTAAACATTATTAGTGTGTATATCCTGTTTTTTCTGTTTAGAATCAGTAAAAGTGTAAGGTATAGAGTTTGTTTCTAGCTACCAAGGTACTGCATGTCTTCTACAAATTCTTAACATAAAATGTCTGTAAGTCTCTGATTTGCCCTGTGAATATACCTGGATCCAGCACTAGGTATTGATTTTGTTGGTCAAATCTACAGTTCCTGCCAATAAACTGTAACAAAATTAACTGTATAGCATTATGGAGAGAGAAAACGAAAAAGAGAATTGCAAACTTTCTCACAGAATTTTGTTAAGCACCCATCCAGCATTTCAGACTGCTGGAACAATAATGGTGTTTTTTTTAGCATTTCATTGGAAACTAAGTTCAAACACAGAGAGGTGAACTTGATCTCATCTAAATTTTCATTTAATCTTTGGAGTCACACTGGTCAATTTAAATTTGAATCTCTACACTAACTGACTGGAAATAATTTATCAAGAAAAGGAGTTTCATACTAAAGAAATGGCTCAAAACTTTCTAAAACTTGCAGAAATTAAATATCTAACAGGAGTAATTTTTTGTATGCTCACAATGGGTGAAGAATTCAGTCACTTTCTTCTGAATCAAGTAGCTATTTGCAAAGGATTTTTTCTGTTTGTTTTTGTTTATTTGTTTGTTTTTTACATTTGATAAACCAGTAGTGCAAACAATAGGCATGCTGCCAAATAAAATTAAATAATAATTAAAATGGTGTTTCAGATAAATTGCTTTTAAATCACGTACTTGATAACATGACTAAAATACCCTGACAATGGCCTTTTTGTTATGATAATGGCTTGCTGACTGAAAAATACAGATACATTTGACAGATAGGAGTTATAAGTGCGGGTTATTCACTCTCTACTGAGTATAGCTACAGAATCCAACATGGATTTTATTAATATTCTTTCAAAGGAATAAAGAAGACTAAACTCACAATATTTTTTCCCATTAGAATCATAGATCATTAAATAAATATGTCAAAGAAACAGGGGCCTCTGCTTCTTCCCTAGCAGTTCATATCAAAGACAAAATTTCTGAGAAAAACTGATAATAATTAGTATACTAGAAAAAAAATGTTGAAAAAGTAAGAAATTAGATGCTGCTTCAAGCTATTCAGCTCTTAAGAGCTGGCACAAGAGAAAGAAATAGTGCCTTAGAGTGTAATTACACGGCATTTGTAGCCTGTCTTGAGAACCATGTTAGCTGTAATTGGAGAACCTATTGATTTTGTGAAGACACATTGCTGCATTATATTTGAAGAGTTAAAATGATCTGACCGTTAAAACAGCTCGTACTATTCCAAATTATTTTGCAGACTAAAATCTGAATTGATTATAATAAAATTGTGTTACCCAGCAGTCTGTGTACTTAGAGAAATTTTTTGCATAATCTGTTTTTAGAGAAAGAATTATACTATATACTGACAGCTTTTTGATTACATAAAGGTAACTGGCAACTTCAGCCTTCCACTGGAGTATTTCTGCATTAAATATTCAATATTTAACTTGCATACATTCAATGTTATCTGGATTAAACATACAGATCCATTTTATCATACATATAACCAAGCCTCCTCTTTCTCCCTGTGGCAGAATGTTTTTACCCTCTAGAGGAAATCCAAGAAACTCTGTGTATAATGTGTTTAGACAACCAAAGATCTTGCTGTGATGAATTCTTTTGTCTCAAAAACACAGATGAAACAGTGGTTGTATAAGTGAGCGTCTGCTCACTAGAGGAAGCCATTACTGAGCCCAAATGTAGAGAAATAATTTTTCATTTACAAACATTTTTCTTTTCTAGTACATAAAATTATACTTTTTCAATAACAAAATCACACTGGGAAAAAAAAATCAAGTACTGCTTCAAATCAGCCTGTGGAAAAAAGTTCAAGCAAATAAGGCAATACATGTTAAAATTTAATTAAAATCAAAATGATATGAAATGTTACACTACTGCTTAATTTTAAAAGAATGGTTGATTTTCAAAAACACTGACATGAAAACCTGGTCTCCTAAAGAAATTTTTATTCATGGCAGTGTATTTTATTTCCTCTTTCATGTAATGGATAGCCAATGTTACCACTTGGAGATGCTGGTAAAATATAAACAACAGCTTCTCCATTAAACATGTAGAGTTTATGCATAATATTACTTCTTCAGTATAAGTTGGTGCATCTTTATTAATAGACTGTGATGCTAAAACCTTATTTGCTATCCTATTTTTATCTTGCAGCTTAGAGAGTTTCTCAGTCTAAAGAAAGATCAAATGAAATTAATGAAAGGGTAACTATAAAGGGTAAATCACAAATCAAGCCCTAAATGTTTTTTAAAATATTTCAAAATTATTATTTTTTTAAGAGACTTTCAAGATGCATCTTTTTCAAAAAGCTATTAAACTGGAAGATAAGGATGCCTTGAGGTAAAATACGTTGGAAAGCTGCAGAATAGTGGGGAAAAAAAATAAAATGGCCTGTACTCCTCCTACATAGGAAATCTAAGTGTGTTTGGATACTCAGTTTTAATGCACTGAAACAGTGCACAAGATATAAATTGTATTATACATCCTACCTTTCACTGTAGATGAGGTGATGAGAAATAATGTTGGTAGAGTGAAACAAGACAAACTAAGTTTGATTACATGGTTGCAGTCTTAAATAGCATCATAGAATCATTGAATCATAGAATTATGGATCCAGCTAGGTTGGAAAAAACTGTCAAGTCCAACGTTTATGCCAGCACTGCGAAGGCCACCACTCAGCCATGTCACTGAGAGCCTCATCTACACGGTTTGTGAACACTTCCAGGGACTGTGATCCCACCACTCCCCTGGGCAGCCTGTTCCAATGCCTGAGCACCTTTTGAGGGAAGAAATTGTTCCTAATATCCAGTCTAAACCTCCCCTGGTGCAGCTTGGGGCTGTTTCCTTTTATCCTATCCCTTGCTCCCCGGGAGCAGGGATCAGCCACCTCCTGGCTCCAGCTTCCTTTCAGGTAGTTGTAGAGAGTGATAAGGTTCCTCATGAGCCTTCTCTTCTGCAGTCTGAACATCCCCAGTTCCTCCAGCAGTTCCTCACCCTACTTGTGCTCCAGGTCCTTCACCAGCTCTGTTGCACTTCTCTGGACCTTCTCCAGCACCTCAATGTCCCCAAAGGGGCCCAGAGGTAAACACAGGATTCAAGGTATGGCCTCACCAGTGCCCAGTACAGGGAGACAATCACTGCCCTGGCCCTGCTGGCCACACTACTACTGACACAGTCCAGGATGCTGCTGGCTTTCTTGGCTGCTGGGCACATGCTGGCTCATTGTCAGCTCCGTCAATCATCATCCCCAGGTCCTTTTCCATAAGCAGCTTTCCAACCACTCTTTCCAAGCCTGTAGCATTGTATGATGGTGTTGTGTTTCAAGTGCAAAATTACTGAGGGAGGACTCAATCCCCTCATCCGTATCATCAATGAAGATATTAAACAACACTAATGTGTTATTTGTTCATAGACAAATAAATGAATAAAAAACCTTGAGTTTGAAGAGGATACCATGCTAAGTGTGAAATATTTTATCAGCACAAAGTACAGACACACTTGTTTGTCAGAGGTAAATGGACCTCAAAGGGTAAACTGCAACGGACATGGGATGAAATGGCTCCCCTCTGCCTTTGGTGCAAGACAGGGATGGGTGCTCACCACTGGAAGTCAGCGTGGTAAATCCCATCTGTTCACCTAGCCTCAATTGCTACCAGCATCCCACAGCACTTATTTCTGTAGTGTAAACATACCTTCCCCTACCCCACACCTTTTGCAGACAGCAGCAGTAATCAGGTTACTGTACTAATTTAAGAAAGATTTGAAAACTGTTGGCAATCTTCTGGGATATAATTAACAATTCATCTCTGAAATGATCTCTGCAGACACTGCAGGTGGCAAGATCTTACAAGTATCAGAGCCTACATGGAATTTGGTTATCAACAGGAAAATTATACATTTTTCAAATATCCAACAAAGAACATGAGAGGAAATGGGATATTGAAGCTTTAGTAGTCTGGTCTTTGATCTGGCCTAATACAGCTCATCATATAGCATTCAGTGCACAAAAGAGAAGTAATCACAGTGGACTTAACACCTCCAAGCTATTTAGGATGTAAAGTCTAAAACATCACTGACTTTTATTCTTTTCAATTCTTCTCAGTTGTGGTGTTTGTTTTTTGTGGTTTTTTGTTTGGGTGGTTGTTGGGTTTTTTTGAAGGGTTTTTTTTTTTTTTGTTTGTTTGTTTGGTTGTTTTTTTTTCTGGAATTGGCAGCCCTTGTTATCTATTATTTGTTTAAGGCTGTTGGCAGCAGGTAGGCAAGACATATTTGCTAGCCATCTATTTCCCCTGAAAGAGGCCCTTGGGTCAATATCCTGGGTTTTCCTTTCCATTTTGAACTCCAAAAAACATTAAAGAATGCATTTTATTTGCAAACATACCCCAAAAATCTTGGCCACTGGGGTTTTAACAGCTATGATATACTAAACATTGGGGCACTCCACTTTTTAAGAACTTCTGAAAATGTCTTTTTACAGTAACTTAAAAAATTAATAATAAAAATTAATAATAAAAACGACCCTCCTCCCACTCATATTTATTGTTTATTCTTCCTCCTATGCCAGTTATACAGTATTTTAAATTCAGCAGTTTAACAGAGAGGACAAAAAACCTACTTTTTATTCAGTACATTATGCAGACATTAAATGGCAATGGTTGAAAATGAAAAGCAAAACAGTAAGGCAAAACAAACACATCCATCTTAATGTCTGCTCCAGTTAAAATGGGTAGGTGTGACATTGTTTCTTCAGTGACAACATTTAAGTACAAAAGACATTCTAACTTTCAGGATCCTGCTCTGAAGCATGAGAAGAAACACAACCATGTCTAAGATCAAGATGCTTAATAGATTGAGATTAGACATGCAGACATAAACTACACCACAGGCAGGAAAAATCTGTGTATGAGTTTCTTAATATGAGCACCTGATCATACAATATTTAATACTCGGAGAAGATGGGAATTAACTTAGATATCAAGCATTTATGAAGAAAATGCCTAAATGGGATTCTGGTTTCCTTCCTTGCATCTACATTTGGTAACGTTTCATAGAGACTATGGAAGCTATTATAGGGATGAGTTCTGCTAGTTTTGACTTTTTCTTTGAGAAAAACATACTCTTTGAGCTGAATTCAATACAGGTATTTGAACAATAAAATAATACCTAGCATGAGTCAATGTGAGAGGTTCTGGCTTAAGAAGAAAACAAGCTATAAATCATGGGAGATGATCTCATTAGAAACCAAACTCTAACTGCTGTCTAACAGAGTGATTACCAAAGCAAGATAGAAAAAGGGAAGTAGGAGGGCCATAGATGACATCAAAAAGGAATTTTTCAAAATCAAGTAAACAAATGCAGGTGACTCACAAATCAGCATCCTGCTTTTGTAGCAGATTCCTCTAAGAATTTGCCTATCGGGAATTTTCAATGATGCCTGTATTTTGCTTTGTATATGCTCCTAAAAACATGTCTCTGTGCCTGAAATTTTCCATTTATTTGGAAAAAAACATATACTGCTCATATTTATTGTGGTTATTTTCATGTCTGGGTCATCAAGACAGGCATGGTTACAGAAGTTAGGTTTTCAGGTCAGGATTAGTCAATGAAGATTATATATTTCCCGCAGAACATAGTTTACTCTATATCAGGATGTATGTGACCAAAAGCTAAGGTGACATATAATCATCTAGTAGGAGGAGGAAAAGCATTATGAAAAATAGCAGTGTATAAAGGACAACAACTGTCAACAAAGGTGTATTTACTGCTAAATCAGCCAGCCTATTTTCAGAGATACACTGAAGCATTAGAAAGTAATTTAGACAGTCAGTGAACTGCATTAAGTACTGGGACAAATTATTTAGCACTTCAAGCCTTCATAAAAACTTTGGATTTGAATCTCAAAGAAAAAAAAAAAAGAGAATATTATTAGTCTGAGCCAAATCCTGCTAAATTAAATGGGAAGCTTTCAATTAATTTCAGGGAACTTGGGTCCAGATTTTAAATAACAGTTTGGTTATATCTTTGTAGTTCTTTTCACATCATCATCATTCAAGAAATCTAAAATATCCCTCCTAAGAAAAAGCTTTCCACAACAAGATAAGCCTGGACTGTGTTAAAAATACACGAAGACTAGGACACAGCTGATCCTGTCAAGTAAGACTAGTGAATACTCGTGGGTTAACCTTCGTTCACAGCCTGAAGGATCAGGTACAGAAACAGTAAACATTTCATCAGCTTTGCAGTATTTTATTAGTATGTTGCTGTTTAAGCCCAGCCGGTAACTCAGAACCAGCAACCAGTGGCTCACTTCCCCGCTATTCCTCCCCCCACTCCCAGAGGGATGGAGAGAACTGAAAGAATGTAACTCCCACGGGTTGAGTTGAGAACAGTCCAGTAACTAAGGTATAACACAAACCACTACTGCTACCATTAACAATAATAATGATAAGGGAAATAACAAACGAAGAGAATACAGCCGCTCACCACCCACCAACCGATACCCAGCCCGCCCAGAGCAGTGATCTAGCCCTTCTGGGTAACTCCCCCCAGTTTATACAGTGGGTATGACTTGCTGTGCTATGGAATACCTTTTTGGCTAGTTTGGGTCAGGTGTCATGTCTCTGCTTCCTCCAGAAGAGTTTTCCTCTAGACAGAAGTAGTACAACATTTTAGCTGCAATAAATGAAGATAAGGAGTTGGATCCTTCAGTCTTTTTCAGTGTGTGGCAGAGACCACTTCAATTTTTAGAAAGTTAATGGCAAACTTAAGCTTTAAGATCCCCCTCACATTACCCCCCCTAACAACCATCATGATAAAGTGAGTAAGCAAGAAATACTGAATTACTTCCAAGACGCAAATTTCTGTCATTGAAAAATGCATTTGCAGAAATACTGTTCCCAAGGCAGTCACCCTTGTGGACGCCTATTATTTAGCAGACATCCTGTGGGAATCTACCTTCACTGTGTGCATGTGGCAGTGACTTCAGCTGTAGACATTGTCCCCCAGACCAAGGCTGTTTTAGCTTCTGAGACATGGGTACTGATCTTATCCAAAGTCAGCATAATAATAGATGACGAGGTTTATACTACACATCACACCCTGGCTTA